>NC_063350.1:32762831-32838851 GCF_021869965.1 Rhincodon typus
GACCCTTCTTCATTTTTCTGAAGAAGGGTCCAGACCCGAAATGTCAGCTTTCCTGCTCCTCTGATGCTGCCTGACCTGCTGTGTTCATCCAGCTCTACATCTTGTTATCTCAGATTCTCCAGCATCGGCAGTTCCCATTAGTTCCCACTATCTCTCAAGATCCCTGTTTGCTGGGCTTATTGTTTTAATGTTGTCTCTCCTTATTTAACATATGAATTTATGTCCTGATTCTTTTAGGGCTATGACTGATGAGCATTATTAGCATTCTCCAGATAAAAGGAGAGAAGAATATTCCATCAAAAATGTCTATTTGAAAATTGAAAAAAATGCATAATATCAGGAATGAGCAGCTTTCAGAGTGGCAGTTCCAAAGTAAACAATTTCAAGAGTTTATTAACTATTGAGTAAGGAATAAGGAAGATTGCAAATACGAAATTTTAAGCTTTTGATCAGCATTTAATTTTTTTCACATTAATGGCTTTTCACTGCTGCAACCAACAATGTTAAGAACAAATCAAACCAAAGGGATATTCCAAAAATGTAAAAAGTGAAACAAATGGAATTAGTATCTCAAGGAAATAGGAAAAGTAGGGCAGTACAAACGTAAATGTAAAATACGTGCAGTAAAGAATATGTAACAAAAGCTTTTATTATTTTCTTTTCAATTTTTCCACATTCTTTACATACTAGTTCAAATTGAACAGCTCTCTCCCACTGGTTTATTCTGAGCAAGTCAATATTTTTTAAATGAAATGCAGAAATTTCATTGGTACACCATGACTCACAAATGTATTTGTCTCCTCAAATAGGTGCTGACCACATTTAGAAAATTATTCCTATGTTTTTGTTAAAGGAGCAAAGGAAAATTTTATTTGCTATGTTTTTCTTCAAGTCTTGCTCAATTGAGCTTCAGGCAGTCAAGTGGAAAACTGCACTTTGAACAACAGTACATTTGCCAAAGGAACATTCTGTGCATTTTATTAGCACTACATGGCCATGAAAAGAGCTGGCATATCTTAACATTTTCAAACATACTAAATTATTTCCACAGTACATAAGGAGACAACTGGAGATATTTACTAATGCTACACTAATCACAAGATCTGTTAAATATTGGCTTAAAAGCTTTGTTCAAAATTGTAATACAGAGGTTTAGGTGGGAGTCATTTGGTTCAGTGGTTAGAAACATAGAAACACAGAAATTAAGAGCTGGAATAAGCTATTTGGACCTTTGATGCTGCTCTGCCATTCAATATGATCATGGATAATCATCCGGCTCAGTGTTGAAAACATTCAATGTTTTGACCTCAACTGTTTTCTATGGCAGAGAATTCCACAGGTTCACCTCTCTCTGGGTGAATAAATTTCTCCTCATCTCAGTCCTACATGGCCTACCCATATCCTCAGACTGTGACCCCTGGTTCGGGACTCTCCAGTCATCAAGAACATCCTTCCAACATCTTCCTTTGTTAGGCTTTGACACGAGACTCCCCCATCCTCCAACCCATTCTTCTAAACTCCAGTGAATATAGTCTCTACACTCAACAATAATTCTTCATACTTAAGTCCTGCCATCCCAGGTATCAGTCTGGTAACACTTTGTTGTACTGACTCCTTAACCAGAACAACGCAGCAATGGAGGTTCTCCTGACATCTGCAGCGATGGCAAGAGCAAGGGAGATGAAGCCAGTGGGGGGAAAGTGTGCCAAGCAGAAAAGATCAAGTCCTTATAGGAAGTGCAATCCCAGCATGACTAAGCACTTAAGAAAGACTGCAGTGATTGAACTTTTAGCTTTATTACTTTATTTTTTGACTTAATGCTAAGAAGGGCTGTAATGTTTAACTTTTAATTTTGTTCCTTATTTCTTTCTATCTTGTTCTTAAGTTTTTGTACCTAGGTACTTGTACTGTGTGTCGCGACATTGAAAGCTTTTCACTGTACTCCTGACAAAGTCTAAATCTAAATCTTAAAATCTAATCTTTCTTCAGATAATGAGACTAAAACTGCACATGATACTAAAGGGGTGGTTTCACTAAGATCCTGTGCAATTGCAGCAAGAAATCCCTGCTCGTGCACTCAAATCCTCTCACCATGAAGGCCTACATACCATTTACTTTCTTCACTGCCTGCTGCACCCACCTGTTTACTTTCAGTGACTGGTGTACAAGGACGCTCAGGTCTCGTTGTGCCTCTCCCTTTCCCAATCAATCATTATTCAGATAATAATCTGCCTTCCTGTTTTTGCTCCCAAGGTGCATTACCTCATTTATCCACATTATACATCATCTGCTCTGCATTTGCTCACTCATTCAACTTGTACAAAGTTAGTGGGTTGTTGGAGGTACGGGGGCATTGTCACAATAGAGATAAAATATGGACTATTGGTTTTTGAGTTCCATCATCTGATTTTAATACCTAGAACATCTATGGATTTAAATGGTTTTAAGAAAGAAAAACGCTGGCTTCAAAAGGCCACTGCAATCACCTGGCATAAGTTGCTCCAGCCATGAAACCAACATAAGGGAAACAAAGACAGTCTGAACCTAACTTACTCAGTGTTTTATCAAAAGACACTGAAACCAGCCAAACCAGTAGGCATGAATGGATCCTTGTTGCCTATTTTAACACACACCTTTATGTGTGAACTCATAAAATCACAGAAGTCTCATGATGCAAAAGAATGTCATTTGGCCCATTGTGCCTACTCCAAGATTTTCATACGTCAGAGATGGAACTTCGTTTACAATTAATAAACCTAAAAAAAACTTCTGCAGAGAAAATACACAAAACAAGTTTGTATTTCAAGGAACTGTTTTTGGCAGGGCAGAGGAGATGGGTGTTTTTAGTGCAACTGGAACCAACTGGAGAAAGGGTTGAGAAAGAGTCACTCGACTCGAAATGTTAATTCTGATTTCTCTCCACAGATGCTGCCAGACCTGCTGAGCTTTTCCATCAATTTCTGTTTTTTATTGGAGGAAGTGCTGTCTTGGTATCTCAAGAATAAAAAGTGCCTGGTGACAAAAAAAGATTTTAAAAAAACATCAGAACACTGAGAATTCATAAGACAACTGAAATATTTGCTAGTGCTGAGGACACAAGGCAACAGTTTAACAAACATTGTCTCAGATTAACCCTCAAATCTCAAGGACACCCAAAGGACCTTAAACCAGACCATTTTTTCATATTCTTTTTGTAATGGACACTTGTCTTTCTTAACTTTGTACCTGGCATCATGTCTATTATTTTTCTCAGGGTTAGTAGATAATAAAACTGCTCTTTCTTTCACTCTGGAAAACCTTGTAATTAGCACCTTACTTATACCATAGACATTGGCTAACTACATTTTTATTAGAGAGATATATAACCTTGCACTGGAAAAGAATTTTAAACATTTGTTGTGACCAACCAAGGAGGTTGAAAAGAGGGGAGCTCCAATTCAGCCCCCACCCACTCCCAATGAGAGTTGACTTGCCAACAAATCAACTTCATTTCTCCAGTATTAATGTGGATTGTTTGACTAATCAATGTTGATTAGTCAAGGCATTGGCATTATCATAGTGCCTGAGAACATAATCCTAAGCATATTCCTTTTGTTTTCGGAGAACTGGGCTCTGTGAATAAATATATCTTGCTTTTCTCTTGTAGTACAAATTATTGTGATACTTTGACATATGACATTCTTACCTTCGTCCTGATGTGTACAAGATGACAAACTTCAGCAGCTGTCTTTTCAGTAGCATAATAAACTCAGCATTATTGAATTGATGGTAGGGTATGTGAGTTAAAATATTAGTAATCTGAATACCTGGTCCAAATGGGACTCATATCGGAACTTATAGGAAGCTGAGATTCTGCTTACAGAAGCATACTTTGAGGCTTGTTGGAGAAGGGCAGGTAGACAGGGATTTTATCTCCTTCATTTCAAAAGTGAGATATAGGATCCAAGTCACTAATTTATCTCATGTCAGTATTAATGGAATTCTGAAAAAAAACCAAGGACATATTCAGAGACATTTAAGGAGACATAAACAAATGTGTAATAATCAGCATCAATTTTAGAAAGGTAAGTGATATCAGAGCAACTTAATAGCACTTTTGTTAAAGTCTCAAAAATGCAAATCAGAACAGAAATGTGAATGTGCTACAGTTGTAAAAATTGTAAAATGATACCTCAATTTCACTCTGAAATTTGTAGATTACACAAAAATACCTACTTCCACTATCCTATGCTATTCACAGATATTAGAAGTGTGCAAGAAAGCATCTACTTATTTTGTTAAAACTTATACAATCATGGTCATGGACAAACAAAGAGGTCTGTGGTGTTTTGAGGAGAGAGTTTAAAGAGTTTAAGTTAAATTTAAGGAGAGAAAAAATGACAGAGTTGATAATCTATGTTAAGTAGATGTTAAGAAGGGATTTAGTTGTGTTTGTCCTCTGAAATGCTTTGCAAAGAGTCTTCTAAGCAGTAGTCATCATGATGCTTAAAATTCACAGGCTAGTAAGGAATTATTTAAAGTCTTTAGAAAGGCTGGTAGTACAATATTAATGCTCATCACACAAGTAACCATGGTATTAGAAAATATTTCCAATCTCCACTTGACTTTCAAGAACAAAGGGAAAATCAGAAACTTGCTGTGGATAAAGTTGTAGGGAAATGCTAGCTTTAACTTTGCAAGCAATGCAAAGCTAGTTTATTTGTGCAGGAGCTGTTCGGGTAAAGGAACCATTGACAGTATTCTTTAGTCTCTGGAATCCACTATATATTTGGTGCTCTTTAATATATAAGATAAACACTTTTTACCATATGGGTTTGCTCCTGAATAACACTGATATTTTCCTCCTTCTGGTAATTTACTTCTTCCAATTAAAGTTCAAGTTGTGATTGACAGTTTTAAAACAATTTTTCTCATCGATATTCAAAATAATTCTTGGCACAGTTTGGACTCACCAACAGAATGTGACCATTGATAACTAATAGAACATGTGTGAACCTAAAACTGGATGGGAAAATCTTGCCAGCAGATGGCAATGCCTCCACAGTGGTTTTCAGTTTTAATTTACAAAAAAAAAGTCAATGCATTAATTGGGAGTCCTCAATGTTTGGGTGCAATGGAATGCCTATCAAGGAACAAAATAATATCCATGGTGTGTAGCATGGTGAAAACTTTGGACAAATCAAGTCATATGTCTTGTTTGTGAGGGCTGTAGTATATAACTGCAAATAGTAATAAGTAGAAACAAGAAGTAGGGAGAGCAGGTTAATTATATGCAGCACTAATGTGATGCCAATCATGCCACTTTGGAGGTCATGGTCCAGCTAATACCCTTTCTTAACCTTCCACAACTGAGCATGTGTTCAGCAGCAGTAAGGGCCCTCCCATTCCCTACCAGTGCTATTTAATAGGATCATCAACTGTTGACAGGTCAATTGCTGGTTACTTTCTTCTGATTGTTGCTACAAATGCATAAGTATTTAGCAATTCCCATCATTGTTTAAAGCTATAAATGGCTATAAGGAATGGTGTGGCAGATGATGAAGGAGCTCTTGTTGACTTCAAGGCTTCTGCACCAACCAGTTTCTCACAGATATATGTGCACTGGTAATCTTTTCACTTGAAAAGCAGCATTACTTACAGAATTAACAAAGAGTATGCGGAGCTGGATAAACTGCTAGAAGAGAAACAGAAAGGCTCATGGCAGGTGAGTCTATATGCCCATGGTGTTTAGGAAACAACTGTGTATCTGAAATTCTGTGAGAAATAATTAGAATCGTGCAGGTCAATTCCTGGTATGCACACAGTTAAAATTTCACCAAAGATTGGTTCTACTTGCTGGATCATTCTAGACAAGCCCTGCAGTAATCAGCAAAGCAATTGTACAAATTTATCCTGATCAGGCACATGCTATGCAATCTTGTCTTCATGTCACTAGCTATTCATTAGAGATGTCAGAAGCAGGACAGAGTGAGAATGCAACCTACACAACATTTTGCAAATGGAATGTTTATAAGTAATTCACCTGAATGCAATATCAGTAGCTTTTTCTTTAAACAATCAGGGCTGAGGGCAACACAGGCTGGACCAGTATTTATTGCCCACTTGCCCTTAAGAAGGTGTTGGTAAGCTGCCATCTTGAATGGCTGAGTTGTATTTGGTGCACATACATCCAAAGTTCTGTTATGGGGGAAGTTTCAGGATTTTAACTCAAACAGTGAAGTACCAGAGACATAGTTCCAATTCGGGCTGGTGAGTCACTTGGAGGACAATTGGCAGATTAGTTTGTTGCCATTTATCTGCTGTCGATTCATTATGGAAGTGGTCTAGTGGAGAGTTTTGCCCCGATTCCCATAGACTACAGTTTTGCTAGGGTTCCTTAATGCCACGTTCAGTCAAATTTGCCCTTGTTGTCAAGGGCAGTCCCTCTCACACTCTCACCTTATCTCTGGAATTCAGCTGCATTGCCCATGTTTGAACTGTGACTGTAATAAGGTCAGGAACCGAGTGGCCCTGGTGGAATCTAAACTGATTGTCAGTGAGCAGATTATTACCGAGTAAGTGCTGCTTGAAGGCACTGTTGATGACCCCTCCCATCACTTTATTGGCGACTGAGAACAGACTGAAGGAGTAGTAATTGGCCCATTTGGATTTGTCCTGCTTTTCATATCAGACATATCTGGACAATTCTCCACATTATCAGATGAATGCCAATGTTGAAACATCTTGGCTCGGGGCATAGCTTGTTCTGAAGCATGGGACTTCAGTACTATTGCCAGAATGTTGTCAGGGCCAGTAGCTCTTGCAGTATCCAGTGCCTTCAGCCATTTCTTAGTATCACGTGTAGCCAATTGAATTGGCTGAAACCCAGATCCCACATACCTTATTAAGCACTTGCTTGGTGCTGTCATTTCATATGATTTGTGCACATTTACCTCCAGGTCCTACTCCTCCTGCAACCCCTTTAGAATTGTATTCTTTAATTTATATTGCCTTTCCTCATTCTTCAATACATTTCATCCGCTAAGTGTCTACTAATTTCACCAGGTTCTCTGCCTTCCCTTGAAGTATATATTACTATGTACCTCATTGTTCAAATACTTTCAAGTTTAGTGTAATCTCCAAATTTTGTCTTTTGGCAAAATATTCTTAAGAGTAAAATTATATTGAAATATATATTATATATATATATATATATATATATATATATGTCAAGTCAGTTTTAATTAAAGTTGTTTGCAATCATTTTTTCACTCTTTACATTGTTTCCTTTATTCACATCAAGGTAATTATAGATGTCAGCCGTGCTTCAATGGTAGAACTTACCATTGAATTGAAAGGTGATGGCCTCAAATTCTTCTCTAGAGACTTCAGCAATTAATCTGTGCTAACACATCAGCACCGAGGAAGACTGTGAATGATGCTATGCAATGGCTATTGGTGACCAGAATATAAAATAAAATGTTGAAAAGTAGAAAGCTAGTGATGAACCTCTTATTTTGGTAAATGACTGACAAAGGAAAATATGTGTCTTCTGAAATTCGATTCTCAAACCCCAGTGCTGTGAAAGGAATGTATAAGTTTTTATTTACTCTAATAAACGTTTTGCTGCTTGGAGGGAGACAGTGATGATTGAAAAAATGTAGATGGGCAAGAGAATTTCAGATGTGTGAATAAGCTAGCACCATCTATTCAACAACCTTATCATATTTTCCATATTCATGCATAACTTGGCAACAAAATCAAAATCAAAACATTTCCAAAAATCCAGAATCACCTGGCTTGGTGCATAAAATATGTTAACTCAGTTGTTGGAAAAAGTGACTGAAGAAACAGTTGGGGAAATCTTCCCAAGTACAACGAAGTTAACTATTCATTGATGCAAATCGTGAACATTTGATACATCGAGGTTAGCATGAAACTATTGTTACTTCTCTTCTTTTCTCCTGGGGCTTTCCCAGCCTACGAACCAACTTTATTTGCGAGAACGTGGATGACTTGTTCTTGGCTCTGTGCTAATGCATCCTTGAACTGCCTGTCTGGATGTGTGAGAGAGCACCTACTAAGTATCTTGCCCATTTGTATTTGCTAATGTTTCCACTCAACACCTCACCACTAAGTTGTAATTGAGATTAGTAGTTTAGCAGAACGAGGGAAATGAACCTGTATCAAATTGCAGAACAGAATCTATTGCTTTACCGGTAGTTCTCCTATAATGCAATAGTTGCACTCTTGTGTAACCTTGCACTATAGAAAGTCATGCTATAGAAAATCGCCATAGAAAATCACTATACCTGTACAGCAGTAAGTTCACGTTATCCAAACAGTGTCTGTTATTCATCAATCACATTACAGCCAATTCATATTAACAAAATATGCGTTGTAGTAGAACTACTTGTATTGTACAACTATTATTGTCAAACAACACAAATAAAGAGATTGCACAATGCTCAGCAAGTTCATTAATTGATCATTTTTCACAAGGCAAATCACTGAGCATTCACATTTCCAAACCATCACCTGGACCTGAATTTGATACAGTAGATTTTTCATGGAAAGAGAGAAATTAAACACAAGAGGAAGTCATCTAGGTGAACACAGCAGGACAAGCAGCATCAGAGGAGCAGGAAAGCTGGCGTTTCAGGCCTACTGTGTTCATCCAACTCTACACCTTGTTATCTCAGATTCTCCAGCATCTGCAGTTCCTACTATCTCAGGAAGTCATGTAGTCCTGGGTGCCTTTGTTGATACTATCTCCTGTAAGGCCATTCACTGTCACTCTACTAATTTGAATTTCCCTTCTCAAATATCTATTCATTTCCTTTCACCAATGTTCTATTTCCTTGGATCAAATTTTATGCCTCCTCTAGCTGTGTATATGGAGGTGAGAGGTTGTTGAATTGGGCATCATGGCAGTTGGACCATCCATGTCACCTACTCATCTTTGCTGGTATATCACCAGAAGCAAAGGATGCATCTGGAAGTCTATCCACCCTTGGGCCACTTGAGGCCCTTAAATGGCCAATAATAGCCACTCAAAGACTTCTTCTCACCACGGGTATATTTTACAAGTGGCAGGAATGTGCACACTCTGTTAGGCAGCCTGTAGAGTGGTGTCCATCCTGTTTGGATACACCAGCCGGCCTCAACACAAACCCTGAATTTAAATGAAATTCTGTTCCATAGCTTCTTGGAAGCAGTCTGTAGGTCCAGCAGTGGTCAATGCTCCTTGAGTCATGCTGGGACTTGAGAGCTCTTGCCCATTTGACTGACTGGCAGCACTCTGAGGCAGGTACTCCTCCCAGATCAGGGTGCAAGAATTGCCTGAGTCAACGGCCTTATATCACTGTAAGTAACTGGACTGGTGGAGGTGGAATCATTCCCAACCTTTCAGCTGGGAGTGTAAGCCTATTGCTCCCTGAAGAATTCTGGTTCATGCTTTCACTTATAAAGACAATGGGCTGAATTTTACCAGAAATCAGCTCAATGTCAATTTTCGTAAGTTTCATAGTTCTCTCTGTGAGCCCCAGTGAGTTTTCTTATGCTATGCACTACAATTCACCTCCTTGTCTGTGCACTACACCTCTATGGATCCACACTCATCCCTATCCTCCGTCACCCCTGAAGTATCTACCACTACCAAAACCTATTGGAATTCCTGCCAAGGTAGTATTTTTAAAGTCTAGACATGCACCAGGTCAAGCACTGTCAGCCAGGAGTTGCATGTTGTAGGAGGGGGAACAAAAAGAAATGTTTCTCAGGGCATAAAGGTATAATGGCTGGAACTTAATTGCAAATGCCACAAGTATTCTTAAATGTATTGCTCTTAAAGAAACAAGTCACATGGGTTGCCCATCCTTAGCCTCATCCCATCTTAGAAGCCTGCCTAGGGAATGCTACTGTTTTGTTTTCCCAATGCCTAGTGTGGACTGATGTCTTCTCATTTTTCAATGTGGGAGCATTATATACAGGAAAGGTTTCTTTTCAGCAACAAGAAAGGTGAAGGACAAACAAACTGAAGCTGCAATTACCTCTGGAAACAGACAGCAGTCACTTGCCTTTCGAGCAGTAACAAAGTTACAATCAATGAGTGATGACAGCACCCTGTTGACATCTATTCGACCCATCTATCAATTAAGTCCTGTCTGGCTTGTTGTGCCCAACTCTGCAGCACATATCTAGCAGAAGGTGATGTTCCCTCTGTTCACTGTCCTCATCCTCCTCCTCAGATCACTGTTCCCACTTTCCCAGACCATCAGCATCTATCACATCCCCTCTTTGACTGCTCCAGTTGTGCAGAGCACAGCATGCTAGGATTGTGCAACACACTCAATCTGGACTGTACTGCAGTGTCCCCTTGGACCAATCCAAGCATCAGGACCTCATCAGCAGGAGGCCTGCTGTTCACTCCTTATCAGAACTGGTTGACAATGGACCACTGCTCAATCTCAATCAGGGGCTTGCATAATGGAGTCATGTGAGGGTTGCTTGATTACTGAAACCTTGTTCTCCGAACTCCAACACCCACATCTTCCAAGAAAGGCAGCATGTAAGAGCATGTTGATGAATACATACAGTTCAGGTAAAATGAAATGGGTTCTGTACCATTGTACAGTGTGTGAGATCTTGGATTGTCTTTGTGAATTGTGGCCTGCAGGTGACATGCTTAAGATCTCCTATGATTATTTCTGCTTCATGGAGATGACTAACTTCAATCTGCAATGATCAATGACACGGTCAAGATTGCTTGTAATCAGGAACAAAAACACAAGTTGCTGGAAATACTCAGCAGGTCTAGCAGCATCTGTGAAGAAAAAGTCAGAGTTAACATTTCGGGTCCGGTGACCCTTCCTCAGAGGACCGAAACGTTAACTCTGACTTTTTTCTTCACAGATGCTGCCAGACCTGCTGAGCATTTCCAGCAACTTCTGTTCTTGTTCCTGATTTACACTATCCACAGTTCTTTTGGTTTTTATTTTGCTTGTAACCAGGACTTTTATCCCACACAGTGTCACACTGCGTGCATTTTACTGAAGGGCAATATGATCATAGATTATTCAACCTGCAATATGTGAATGCCTGATGATTACAATTTCGCCTGAAGGCTTCACATTGCCCTCATGCTCAGATGGAAAAAGCAATTCATACCACTCACTCAAGGTGTAGTCACAGGCATTTTCTGTTTCCAGCTCGCATTTATATTTTACATGAGGAGGGAAGGCAACCCAGGTCCTGCTTGGCACAGAGTCATAGGCTCAATCTGGTCATCAAGGGGCACCTAAATCTGTACCACCAAACATTCCCAAACCTCTTTAAATTATTATTTCATCTCACAAAAAGATCTCCTGCATGCTCACGTAGTCATGCTGACCATTGTGCTGCATAGTCCTCTTGTCGAAGCCATGGTTGTCATGACCTCCCTGCCCCTCTGAAGTATCTCACGTGCACCAGTGTGCTATCTTCTCACCCCTTATATGTTGAGTTGCCCCCACCTTCACTTATTGTCTCCTCTGCGTCCCTCAGCATGTTGTCTCCAATCCCTACAATTGAATTCTCCAACTTGTCTATCACATCAGTGGCTCCTAATAACATTCCCTGTCTTTGAATTGACCCCCAAGACTTGGAAGGGCAGCCCCAACTGAGAACTGATCAGACCCTATCTTACCCTGAGATCACGAAATGGCTCCACTGGATTTGCAGGACTGACCATGACCCACTCCCCAGACTGCAGTGATGAGGACCTCCTGGCCCTGGACACCTGAAGTGGCTAACTGATTGTGACCAGGCCCCTGAATTGATATCAGACGCTGCCCTTGACCTAATTGACCCCTGACTGAAGCTATTTACCTTGACCTGACTGAGGATTAACTACTCTCCTTACATTTTGAGACTGGGCCACTTGGTTGAAGCACATGCAGTGTGTTAGCTGGTACATGATGCAGGTATGTGATAGTTGTAGCATGGTGCCATTCATGAACATTTCCACATCCTTCACTGATCACTGACTGAATCATGATAAAAGGTTATTCAAGATGGCGGTGGAGTAGCAGGGCTGCGTGCGGGCCCTTGAGCTGTCTGCTTTTCTTTTTATCTTTTCTCTTTGGCTCATTTCTTTTATTCTTCACAAGTTTTTCTTTTCTTTAAAGCCTTTCGCGGTGAGTTATCAGCGGCAGTGAGAGCAAGCCATGTGCAGAATGGCAGCAGCCTCCCATCAGTTGGAGACAGTGGTAGTGGATGTGGCTCCACCCGCACTCGGAGGCGGCAAAGGCATCAAGGACATCCTCCTGTCATGCAAGGCCCCCGGCGGCTAATCTCCTCCAGCAATTGGAGGCAGTAGCAGCAGTGAACTGTTCAAGATGGACGTGCTGGCAAGGTGACATCTCGGACAAGGGGAGCAAGAGCCATACTCTTGGTATGGTGGTGGCAGCAGTCTAGTCTGGCAGTGAAGCCATGGGCTCCTTGTTGCAGTAGGCCCAGAGCGGGGGCTTCTGGCATTAGCGAGGCAGCAGCAGCGGCATTGTGATATACCCAGAGTGGGGGCTCCTGGTGGCAGCAGGGCAAGGGACTCCTGGTTGTGGTTGCAGTAGGCCTGGAGCAGGGACTCCTGGTTATTGGTGAGGCAGTGACAGTAGCACCTGGTTGCAGTAGGCCCAGAGCCTGTGACTTTTGGTTATTGATGAGGCAATGACAGTAGCTCCTGGTTGCAGTAGGGCCCGGAGCCTGGGACTCCTGGTTATCGACGAGGCAGTGACAGTAGCTCCTGGTTGTGTTAGGCCCCGGAGCCTGGGCCTCCTGGTTGTCAGCCAGGCAGCGGCAGCAGAGCTAGGAACTCCTGGTTGCAGAGTGAGTGTGGGTTCTGTATGGGACCCAGCATCAGCAGCAGCATAGACGAGGTAGGCCCAGCAGCAATAAGATGGTGCTGAAAGCGTGGTGACTCATATGATGGTGGGTCTAGCACAGGCATCAGTGAGGCGGTGGAGGAGGGTTGTAGGCACAGAGGTCGTTAGTGAGTTGGCTCAGAGCTCAGAACCCGTGGCGAATTCAAGGGAATGAAGATAGCCTCTCTCTCAGTTATATCATTTTATACTTTTTATTCTTAAACAATTCAAAACAGCGCCAGATTGTGGCGACAGTTGAAGCTTTTCATTATTTGACTGTATTTTTCACTGCAAAATGCAAGTGACAAATCATTCAATTCAATTCAAGCTGCTTGGCTTGGGTCTGTGCTAAACAGGCAAGTGAAGACAGAATTGCTGTGAGCCTCTAGGCTCTGGCTGCAGGAGAAAAGCACAATAAGGCAAGACAAGGCAAGGCGGACATACTGTAAACATCCAAGTAGATATAAAATGATGGTGCACTCAGAGAGGTATTGAGGAGCCTTGAGATGCACTTGGTCCCATGCATGAGGTGGGCACTTGTCCCTGGAATTCCCACACCCCTTCACACACCATCACCACCTTCCTGGGAAGGTAAACCTACTCAGTCAAAGGTATTACCAGTTTAAAACCTCAAATAAGAGAATTTTCAGATCATCAGGGAAGATAGTCAGCTTTATCAGATATTGACTGGGTCCTATTATGAAATATCCTTCATCATAGGAGCTTTCAAACTAGTAAAATTATCTCAACTCAGAATATATTCACAGGCATATTATGGCAGAAATAACTTCTTTTTTAAGTTTAACAATATCAGTACTTGATACAGGTATCAATCTGCAACTCTTTTATAGTTGCTGATGCATATGTATTACAAGAATCAATTCTAGATTGCTTTGTATGGATGAAGATTTCATCATAGAATATATAATACGTGAAGACAATTACTTCATTTATACTAATAGGGACTATTACAAGAAAAAATAAATATTCAATGCTATATCACCTTAATATTGACCATTGGATATAATGTCGATCAAAGATAGATATAATTTGTTCCTAAATTTAAAGCAGAATAGTCAATGTTTAAATCCACTTTAAATCCTTTTGGATTAAGTAGACTTAAAGAAAACTATATAGAGTCCCTACAGTGTGGAAGCAGGCTATTTGGCCCACCAACTGACCCTCTGAAGAGCACCTCACCCAAACTCACCCCCCTACCCTCTCCCCATATTTCCAGTGGCTAATCCACCTAGCCTGCACATTGTGGGCAATTTAGCATGGCCAATCCACATAACCTGCACATCTTTGGACTGTGGGAGGAAACTGGGGCACCCAGAGGAAACCTGTACAGACATGGGCAGAACATGCAAATTCCACACAGAGAGTAGCCCAAGGATGGAATCAAACCCAGGTCCCTGGTGCTGTGAGGCAGCAGTGCTGACCACTGAGCCACGATGGTGTCCCCTTGAAATCCACTCTAATTTCTTTCAAGTATCTTTATCTCAACCTTCAAGGAAAGTTGGCATCCTAAGACAGTTCACCTATATCTTTGTGCACGTGTGCATTGACAGTTTGCAGTTTGTCTCTGTGACAATTGAACAAGTTTTCATTGTTCATTGTATATCCCCAAGGATTGTGGATCTCACCATCTCCTTGGCGCTTATTCAAATGTTCTGTTGTGTATTTCCTTTTCACTAATTCACAGCTAAATTTCTTCAATAAATTGATGATGTCCTTTACACTCGTTATGGGAGTAGGGGTGCTGCTGCTGACCATTTCGAATAGAATAGCCTTTATTGAAACATGTACTCGAATGAGTGCAGCGAAAAGTTTGTAATTTTGCCTCTCGGCACCATCTTAGGTACAGAGTACCTAGGTACGGATACCTTAAGTGTTGTCACAGAATTGAAATAGTAAAAAACCAGCTTAGCATGAGAATACAGGGTTTAAAATTCCAGAATGAGAAAAAAAAGTGTCTATAAAGTACTCAAGTTATAGTCCTTTTCCAACATGAGTCTGAGCCTGCCGGGCTTCAGAAGACAAGGCCATGCTACCTCCACACACTGGCTTCCATCCAGGACTTGTTCTGCTGCTGCTCTGGGCTCCGGTTCACAACTCGATCCACGTTCGCTCTGCTGATGCTCCGGGACTTGGCCTGCGCTCAGGAAAGTGCAGCATAAGAGATAACGTTTAGAAGTAGCTTCACACGAGCGTGAACTGATGCTTCAGTAAAAGAATTAATCATAAAACATAGTTATTTGTGGAAAAACTGCATTAATTTGCTGATCAGCGCAGAAATCAGTGGCCCCTTCCCAGTACTGGTGTAGCTTTTTAAAATCTACTATGGTCAGTGAGTATGCAAATACCGACGTTTTTTTCTGCTCTGTTAACTAAGTAAAAGTGAAAAGTGCTGGAGGGCGTATTATTGAGCACTGAAATGCTAGCTGATGAATCACTGAAAAATTGATCACTTCCATAACTACTTTGATTACTTGCCATGAGCTAAGTTACGTACATGGTGTGATGAGGTAAAATGATCTTCTGATTCTTTTATCTTACATCCAAAGGGTACATGCTGTCTTTTTGACAGGAGGTTTAGTTTTCACTATAGCTGGGAGTGGAGGGTGTGGTCTGACAGACATAAGAAACCGAAAGGTACATTCAGCATGTCTGTCAGTGGCTTTTCAATGCAATCATCTCTTGATCATTTTAATTCTGGGTTTCCTAAAAATTCACAGCAGTCATGGTGCAGTCTGAAGCCAAGTCTCAGGCCCAGAGTCACTGGTCTGCATTATACAAAGCTGTCTGTACTCTGCTGCATGAAAGTCAACTGTAATCCACCAACCATGCTGTAGATATTGTGTGAGAACTAGGTAGGAGCTATCTGATTAGGTCCTTTCTGTTTCCACATTTGGATGTATTATTGAATAAAGGTGTTACTGAGATGATTTTAGAGTGTGGCATTTTTGTTAGATGCCTGAAAAGGGAGCATCTCAGTTGAATGTGACAGTAGGAAATGGTTGATCCTGCACCCCGCTAGCCTTCACATTCAAAGTATCATTCTCCACCATTTCTGATACGTCTAGCAGGATGTCACCACCAAACACATCTTCCCCATTCCTTCACTGTCAGCGTTCTGGGAACTGTTCCCCAGTCCACTTCTCCATCACTCCTAACACTTCCTTACCATCTTCATGGCCCTCACCAGGCAATCGTGGGTGTAGCACTCACCCATTCATTTCTGCCCTCCTTACTGCTGAAGGCCCCAGTACACCTTCCAGCTGAAACAGTCTTTTACTTATACTTTGTTCAATCTGTATTCACTGCTCACAATAGGAACACCTTTATATTGGTGAAGCAAAACACAGATTGGGTGACCAATTCACAGAATATCTCCACACCATCTGTGAGAATGACCCAACCTTCCAATTCCTTGCCATTTCTATAAATAGATTGCTTCCACAAAAACATTTCCATCCTGGGCCTACTACAGTGTTCCAACAAACATCAAAGTAAACTGAAGGAACAACAATTTTCACTTTACAGTCTCTGGGACTCAAACTTTGACCTCAACAATTTCAGAGCTTGAGATAACAAGGTGTAGAGCTGGATGAACACAGCAGGCCAACCAGCATCAGAGGAGCAGGAAGGCTGATGTTTCGGGCCTAGACCCTTCTTCAGAAATTTAACTCTAGGCCCGAAATGTCAGCCTTCCTGCTCCTCTGATGCTGCTTGGCCTGCTGTGCTCATCCAGCTCTACACCTTGTTATTTCAGATTCTCCAGCATCTGCAGTTCCTACTATCTCTGAAACAATTTCAGAGCTTGACCTCTTTCATCCAATTTGATTACAACATCAAACCCCTACCCCAAATGTTTCTTGCTTGTGTCTTGCTGGCCTTGCAGTCAGCAAAGCAGACTCTAATTGCTCCTTTTCACAACTACCATTTAGACCTGTTTTACATCTCTATTTCTCCTTTTCCACCATTATCACTCCCTTTATCTTTTACTCTGGGCACCTTCTACATCTGTTCCACCTGCTCCTCTGACATTAGCAAACAACCCATCTTCCAATTCCTTTCAGTTCCGAAGAAGAGCTGTGCCAGACTCAAAACATTAACTCATAATCTCTCTCCACAGATATTGCCAGACCCGTTGCGTTTCTCTGGCATTCTGTGTGTTTGTTTCAGATTTCCAGTATCAGCAGTATTTTTTCTCTTGTAATGGGGAATCTATGATGGTCAAGGAAGGCAGTGTCATTGAAAATGGAATCTCTGAAGGCACGTTCTTAATAGTTCACCTGCAGCCAAAGTATCCAGGACCGCTGTTCCCTTTCTCATCCTCCCCCTCCTTCTCATCTTCTCCTCTCTCCACCCTCTCCAAAGGTAGCATCTAGACTCCTAGAAGCAGTGCACTCATGGTGACACTGTTATGAAATACACGGCACATGATCAACATTTTTAAAACCCACTCCAACATGTACCAAGGGCATTATCTGAGCAGTCAAGGTAGCTGAGCCAGGGTTTCATCAGTCCAGTTGTCTGCCCCACAATGTTTTCTTATCAGAGCACAGAAATTAATGGAGAAGCTCAGCAGGTCTGGCAGCATCTGTGCAGAGAAAAAGCAGTTAATATTTTGGTTACAGTGATCATTTTCCAGAGTTGCTGGACCTGAAATGTTAGCTCTGTTTTATCTCTACAGATACTGTCAGACCTGTTGAGTGTTTCCAGTAATTTCTATTCTCACTTTAGATTTCCAGCATCTGCAATTCTTTGTTTTTGTTTATTTTTTTTTACATCTCTCTGTTTTTATATGATGGTGTGTTGGTCATCATGGCAAGCCAGCCTGCTTCTGAGTTATGTTCTGAGGAGAGAGGAACCGAGTTATAACTTCAGATTCATGATCCATACTAGTTCACACAATGATCACTGATATCTGTCTCTCAATACAGATGTTGCTTAATGTACTGAGCACATCTGATTTATAACAAAAATAACTCCTTTGCCTGCTCTCTAGCAAACAATTAGACTTCTTATGAGCCTTTCATTCTCCTTCAGCAAGAAAACAAGCAGCAATTGCCTGAGACCTGGTCTGGCTGTTGGCATAATAATAAACATTAATATTCCCCAGGATGGGGGAGTCCAAAACTAGAGGGCATAGGTTTAAGGTGAGGGGGTAAGATTTAAAAGAGACCTAAAGGCAACTTTTTCATACTGAGGGTGGTGTGTGTATAGAATGAGCTGCCAGAGGAAGTGGTGGAGGCTGGTATGATTACAACATTTAAAAAGCAACTGAATGGGTTTATGAATAGGAAGAGTTAGAGGGTTATGGGCCAAATGCTGGCAAATGGGACTAGACTTATAAAAGATATCTGGTCAGCGTGGACGAGTTGGACCGAAGGGTCGCTTCCTTGCTGTATATCTTTATGACTCTATGACTCTACCTTTGCAGAAAGTTTAATCAACTTGCTGAGCAAAATAAAAATCAATGTCAAAGCAATAAATTGCTAGTTTTTTTTATATAGCCACCAAGCTAACTAATAAAACCTTGTTTTGAATTTTCACTTCAGAAGCAGGACTGGAGACAGGCAGACCAGTCCCAAGCTCTGGTCACCAGGGAAGAGGAAGGGATCAGAATCTATGTTGGATTTAACTAACACTGATGTTACGTTCCCCTCTGGTGGTGTACATTCCCAGCTGGCCTTGGCAGACTTCATATGGAAGTGGTGCTCAGAAATGAATTGCCTTTCGACCTGAGACTTCCTCCTCTTCCACTCTAAGTAAAAAATTGTGAGCTGGGTCCTCTTCAAGGAGCTGGTTCCACACTAAGCTCTGGTGGCTTAGAAACTATTCTTCCTCAACCGAAACATTGAACAACAAGCTATGAGGAGAAAGTAGTTTAATTGTTCTAACTTTTTCTGATGTTTTTGCTGGAACCCTGCTTAATTTCTTTTCATTTCTCAGTCTCGAGACACCTTCTTTCTTAGTTTCTGCTGTACATTTTAAGACTACTTAAACACGTCACCAGATAGCATTTTACAATGATACAATAAAAAAAATTCCACTTTAAAAACCAAGAAAATCTTTGCAAATAACTTATAAACAATAAAGGAATTATTTAATGATTTAATTTCTTCCCATTGTTGGAGCCTAATTAATCTACCCTTTTCTTTGGAAATTCAAGCTGACTTTTCTCCATTTCAGCAATTCCAAATTAATAAGTTATTTTTAACTTTTCTCCTGTAACAAATTGAGACAAAAACAGGATTTCTGTGGTTTTCTTGAGTGGAGTGAAATCACTTTTTCAGTAAATGTCTTATGATATAAAATCTAATCCTGTCATTCCTTCAGCTGTTAACTGGAACTTCAAATTTCTTTTTAAATGTTACAGGTCTCCATGGGGATTGTAACACTAGCTAACCGCAGATGTCATTTGATATTTTCGTACTACATAGTTTGGCTCAATATCTACAATTAAAATAGTGGACTTGAAATTATATTTCTGAAGGTAGAAGAAATTGAAATATGTTAGCATAGACCAATTGTGCCAATTCTCTTGCTTTTGTGTTGCAAATTTATGTCATTCTAGAACCCATGCAGCTGCATAAGAACTCAAGAGTATAGACAAATCCATATTGCCAAAATCAATGTGATTGAGGAAGCAGATGAGGATTTGTTTGTAAATTTGCAAGACAACCATTACCCCCCCAATAACACTACATAGCTAAGTAGAGGTCTGATGAACTCTTTTCATAACCATGATTAATAAATTCCCATAATCATGTTTACAGTCTCAGTTGTATTCTGTTACACATCTATCTGGGAATGTATAGTCTCTAATTAAAGTCTTCCCCTTAACATGGGGATGTCACATATCAAAATATCACAAGTGCAGAGGTTATATCACTGAAAATGTTTGAATCAAGTATATGTTACACTTGCTTAAATAGCTCATTTATTAAGTAGTGCTAATCAAACTTTCTGGCATTGGTAACTAATTACACCAAATATGGAATCATATTCCATCAGATTTTAAAGTTTACAGAGTGAGTTTAAAACATAAATTTTTAATTTTTTTTTCTTATTTCTACATTTTGTTCTCACACACACAGCCATTTCTCTTTATCACACACTTTTATTCTGTTCCAATATCCCTGAAATACTGAAGATTCTTTATCCAGCAGGTTTACCTCCTTTCCTGCTCACCAAGTCTCATCTTTCTTCAGCCGATTTGATATTCAGATCACTCCCTTTAATTAATTTCCCTTCTCAGTCTTTCTACAGTTTATTTACCAATTGCTAAACCTATCTGGATAAGGACTCATGCTGTTGGTTGCCCTGTTCCCAAAGATGGCAGATGTCCTGTTACCTTTGCTGCACAGTTATCAGGTTAAACATTCAACAAATCAGTTGAAAAGGTTCTTTTGCCTGAAATAAGCAAGGATCAGTTTAGTGTACTGTTACGCATGAACTGTATCCAGATGCATATTGTTAAAATAGGTAAGTCTGTCAAATAGAGTCGTACAGCATGGAAACGGACACTCCAATCCAATTCATACATTCAACCAGGTTTTGTAAAATGAACTAGTCCCTTTGCCAGCATTTGGCCTATATCCCTCTAAACCTTTCACATTTGTGTACCTATCCAAATGTCTTTTAAATGTTGTAATTGCACCCACCTCTACCTCTTCCTCTGGTAGCTTGTACATGCACCACCCTCTGTGTGAAAAGGTTGCCCCTCAGATCCCTCAGATGCCCTGTAGTTCTGAACTTTGCTA
Source organism: Rhincodon typus (assembly GCF_021869965.1). Taxonomy (NCBI): domain Eukaryota; kingdom Metazoa; phylum Chordata; class Chondrichthyes; order Orectolobiformes; family Rhincodontidae; genus Rhincodon; species Rhincodon typus. The sequence goes on from NC_063350.1 coordinate 32,783,482, forward strand.
CCCTTGGAAAAAGACCTTGGCTATTCACCTTGTCTATTCCACTTGTGATTTTATAAACTTCTATAAGACCACCTCTCAGTCTCTGACGCTCCAGGGAAAAAAATCTCAGCCTCTCCTTATAACTCAAACCCTCCAGTCCCAGCAACATCCTTATAATTTTTTTCTGTGACCTTACTAGTTTAACAACATTATTTCTGTAGAAGGGCAACCAGAATTGTACGCAGTATTTTAAAAGTGGCCTCACCAATATCCTGTACAGCCACAACATAACATCCCAAATCCTACACTCGATGTTCTAACTAATAAAGGCAGGTGTGCCAAAAGCCTTCTTCACCACCCTGAAAGTAGAACCTTGTGAAATGTCCTCTTTTAGATACATACACTTGAACTGTTACACTTGTACAGAACCAACCTGATTATGATGTTGATAAAACTCTAATATGATTGTCCAGTGATAATATGACACTCTGATAATGAAATGCGAATACAGCTGCTTTAAACCTGTCTGGAGTTCCAGAGTTTGACACCAAGTGCTTCTGCAAAGTCATTTTATTTAGTTCCATACCCTTCACTTTGTAAGTCATGTTGGTTAATATTGCATCCCCTTTTATTTGTAAATCTATTTTTTTTTTAACTGATGCTTGTTTTTAGGTTTTCCACACGGCTGGCCACAAATTTCAGCTGAGATGATCTTCAATGCAGCCATTTCAAATGATCGGATATTTCCCTGCTGCCCAAGGACCTTCAAGTTATGTTGCTTAGGCCTGCAGCAACCTCATTTTGTTGTCATTTCTGGCATGGCTCCTTCCTCTACCAATCCGAACACTTCAGAGTCTGAAAGATATGCAACTGCAAGACAGCATTTTAGGAATCACAACAGTGGGATAAAAAGAATCACAGGAGATCAACTAGGGTTTTGGTGACCATCTCGTGTTTAGTACATGTCCATTATATTCAGTCATCACATACGCCAGATCACATACAGGTCAGACTTTGTAACAATGCAAACATTCAATAAAACCTGGAGACAAAGGCTTGGAATTTGGATTTCATGAAATATTCACAAGTGTTACAAGGCCTGTTGTCAAACAAATACCATGCTGTCTGAGATATAAAGATTTATTCAATAAAATGGAAGGCATTCATGATAATATTATACTTGGCCACATTATTCCGACCATTCAAAAGCATGGTTTATATTTTTGGGAAAAGCAGACAGCTGCATTGTGTGCATTCTGTTTTGTTGACTGACCACATCTAATTATTAAATCTACAGTTTTGAAGCAGAAGTATTGAAGCAGAAGTAAAACGCAATTGTGTTTGTAGAGAAAATAATTTTACTACCTGTTTTGGTATTGTGATGTGATTAACTTACTCTGGACTCAGAGATGTGTGTTGGCTTCAGTATTTGTTTGGAACTGACACAGTGTCAATAATTTGGATGGCCCTCATTGAGGCAAAATAACAGCATTAAAGGGCTATTTGATTGTTCCATATATTTAAACATAATAATTTTCATACTGAAATTATGTTCTTTCAGATCATTCAGTTTGAAACCAAATTCTTTGTTGTAGTCTGCTGTACAGTTGTGAAATCCAGTCAAAATTAGCGATTTTCCATGGTCATTGTGTGAGGGGAGGGGCATTTTATATTTTGTGAACAAATTTCCATTCTTAATTTGGAGAGACTGCTGATAGAAGAAAGGTTTGCTCAGAAAACATGGTCATGGCATACAGTTCAGGATTGTAAAACTTGATAAAGAGCTTTAACTTACAGTCTAAAGGGAACATTACAGTTGTGGAAAAGCAGAAGAGCAAAGAGATATGTGGGCAATACAATGTTGACAGTATGAGGTATATCAGAGGAAGGTAGCCATATTTAGTCCCATTAAAAGTACAGATGTAAATTGCCCAAAGGGAAGTCACTAACCAAGTTAATACAGTTACCCAAATCCCTAACGGTTGACTGAAAATGAGGAAAATGATTTGTGTCCTCTTCACTTGTGCATTGTACATTAGTCCCACCGAAGTTGGTGATGGCCTCACCCCTTGTAAGATGCCATTGTCCATTTGTGCACATGTTTTCAGTGAGTCCAGTCTATGTTTTCTTGCAATGCCAGTGTAAATGAATTTAGAGGGAAAAGCTAGTTTAAAAATATGCAATAAAACACAGAAGTGAGCACATTGATTGTACCAGTCATCTTTTTGAAATACAATGCAAGTCGGACCAGTATGTTTCATTCGCTAATTTTGCGTATTTATTTCTTCTGAGATGGAACAGCAATGCTTGCTAAGAAAACCAGGCAAGATGCCATTGTACCAGAACAAAAGTGAATGATTTTTCCTTGGGAAATGACAGTTGTTATTTGCTTAATGAATGTGTTCATGCAAACTGTCTGATATCACAGATAATATTCAAAGACAAGACACAATGCAGTAGTGTATCATGTCTCATGATATTTTAGTACAATTTTTTAAAAATTAAAATAACTTATAAAGAGAAATTTGCAAATACTTTTGCAGCAGTTAGAGCACTAATTGTGAAGGCCGAAATGATATCTGTGAAGGTGATATTGAAGTAAATAGTTCCTGATTATTCTGATGAAGGTGGCACATTGGTTAATTTTATTAAAGACACTTGGCAAAGCAGAAAGTGAACAATGGGAAGCCTTCAAAGATGAGATGGTTTGAGGACTGAAAAGATGCATTTCCATGAGGAGAAAAGAAAGGAAGTCCAAAACCTGGGTGATATAGGGCTGTAAAGTTGATTGGTGTAGAGGTGTAGAGCTCGTGATGTGACCTATCCACACCCATGCAAATCAATGGTCTCATTTTCATTTATCCACCACATCTACTTGATGTTTTCAATGGCCTGAGTGGCTCCAGTGCTAATTCCCTGTACTTCCAGCTGCCGGTGGCTCTGTGCACTAAAGGAGACCCTCAGCAGCATTGTCTGCTCATTACCTGACAGGCAGCCTGCTCCTGTTAAAAGTTTCTCTGCCTTTCAAAAGGATGCTGCACACATTCAAACACACCCGATGACATGATTCAACGATTCATTCCACTATGTCTCAGCAATTGAGGAAGAGGGCTCCATGCTTCAGTGATGTAGCCCTCGTGACTGTGGTGTGCATAGTCCAGAAAGGTAAAGTAGCCTTCCACACTGACCCTGAAGAGGGAATAGCCTCACGTCTCCTGGGAGGTGAATTCTCCTAATTGGCATCCAAAATGTGATAATACTGCACCAAAAAAAAATGCAATAACCTCACATGGTGGTCAACGTAAATGGATGAATGAATCCTCAAGTATATCTCAAGGCCACCAAACTAAAAGCCTTTCACTTTGCTCCATGCAGAACACGCCCATCACCTACCCAACAGTCCTTCCTGATCTTTGGGACTCACATCGACCATTCACATAGTCTAGCTTGCCCACACACATCTACTAACACTGCCAGCATTTCAGCCACCTTGCCCTGTCTTCACATATCTCCAGCTATTGACCTATGGCAGGAACGTCAGTGTGTCACAAAGTAAATCACAGTCTGATCCAACTCAGAGATAGCAAGGGTCCTGACCCGAAACATCAACTTTCCTGCTCCTCTGATGCTGCCTGGCCTGCTGTGTTCCTCCAGCTCCACACTGTGTTATCCCTGATCAATCTCAGGCTGGAAAAGGTCACCCATTGCATGGGCAGGAGACAGAAGACTGCTGGAGGGCTCACAAATTAATTCCTGGAGCCCTCTTGTGGAGATGATTCTCTATCATGGGGACAACCTTTGCATCTGGCACAGCATTAAGCTAAATTGACAGCCTTGTGCTCCTCATCCTGACTATTGCATCAAGTGGGAACTAGAGAGGTTATTAGTATGCATTCCCTGTTCTGGTGCACCCCATTCTGAGGATTTGTTAGGTAAATTCTATTGATGCATTAGGTCTACCATTTAACTTCCAGCAATAGCTTTACTATCTCTGGTCTTATTACAGTGGGCGCATGATGTTTTCTTTATGTATCTTTTAGGTTCTAGCCTTGCTCCTTTATTATTTTGGCATCTTTATGTTTTCTCCTAATACCTTTCTACCCCAGATTTTCCAGTCCTCCAGTTTTCTTGTGGATTTCTATGTGACTATATTCTCACAAGTAACAGTCTGGGGGAAGTATCATAGCTATCTGCCAGAACTACTCCTTTTGAATCTTTGATGCTTGATGCTCTTATTTAAGTGTTACCAGAATACTATTTCAGAATTCTTCCTTACTCATAATTTCCCCAATGTTTTCAGATTTCTCTGTAACTTCGGCACTTGAAATCACTTAATTTCATAACTTTTTTTTCTCTTGCAAATTATATAAATATCTGATTAGGTTTATTTTTGCAGTCCGAAAGTATAATTGTTAAACTTCTGAGACAAGCTGCTGGGCATTGGATCTTTTTTAAAAATAGTTCCATAGTCTGTACATTGTTCTTTTGACAATCTAGTGTACACACTGGCAACAGTATCTACCAGAGCACTCTGTAACATTAAGATCCAAACCTCTTTTGGTTACTTCATCTTCACAGTTACCTTTTGCAAATGAGGCAAAATATTTTTTCCACTTTATCCTCTGTAAATTTAGGTACTAAATGCAGATTTATAATTGAATTAAATTTCTCATTGGAATTGGAATCATTCCTTGAGCTACCTATTTATGTCATCTGAGTTTTTTCCATTTTTGAAGATCAAACTTTTTAAATTCTATTTCATTTTCCAGTTTTAAATTGTATATTTTCTCTCCTCACTATCCAATTGAAGATTTCTTATTTTCAGTTCTTTTTGCCTATCTTGCTCCTCCCTTTCTACTTCATTCTTTTCCTTCTCCTCTCTTCTCATTCTCTTATTTATTCTTTTTCTTCTAATTCAACTTTTCTAATATCGCTTTATATCTCTATTCTTCTGTGTCAAGTCTTCTGATTTCCAGCTAAAACTTAACTAATTCCAGGGGTGACATGTTAGGTGTGTCAGTCATCAGCTTAAGTACTTCCACTGCAGTTTATCTGTTGGCACCTTGCCATGAAAGGATGTTTCTCCTTGTGGCAGACGGTAGAACTAGGGAAGATGGTTTAAAAACAGAGGACTTCCAATGAAGACAGAGAGAGAGGTTGTTTTTTTTTTTCTCCGAGATTGTTATGAATTTTTGGAACTCTCTTTCCAGAGAGTGATGGATGCAGAATCATTGGGCAGAGTCCTATAGGGGTATGAGCAACATGAGCTACGATGTAACAAAAACAGAAATTGCTGGTGAGGGAAATCTGTGGAGAGCAAGCAGAGTTAACATCTTAAGTCCTGTGACCCTTCTTCAGGAGAAGATACTGCCAGACCTGCTGAGTTTCACCAGAAATTTGTGTTTTTGTTTCAGATCTTCAGCATCCAGAGTTTTTGTTTTAGTTTAGTGAGCTAAGGTGAGACTTGTGGCAGACTTGGGCCACAAGTTCAGTGAAGCTCATCTTGACATCAGGAGAAACTCATGCCATCTTTTAAGTTTTCCACAAGCAATGTAGCAAGATATGCAGCAGCGAGTTATCAATTCTCCAGGATTATTTCACCATGCAGCAGTGCTAGTGAGTTTTCACCCAGAAGCAGAACACATGCTGGGCTCCAACCTTATGCAAAAGTATCATTTGTGGTTCAAGCCAGTGAACTGCAAGGACCCAGCAAAAGTTCCTACATGCACATATTTAGAAAGAGTGGGAGAGTTATGGATTAAACCCACTGAGATAACGGTTGAACCCGCAGCATAAGTAACTCTGGCGAAGCACAGAAAAGCATTTACCAGCCATAAACACGACTGCAGTTGCATGATCAGTGATGGACCAGAACCAAAACCTCAGAGATAGTACACTTTTCCAAAGCAGGCATAATTAAATAAATCCACCCCGATTACAACAGCTGCAATAGCAACCAGCCCTGAGACCATGATTCAACAAGCCCCACAATCAAAATATTTGACAGTGCTAGACTTTAGCAACAGATTTTGTATATACCACTTCATAGCCAATGCCAGTACAAATTTTACATTCCAGGGTCAGCTGTACACATGAACCTGTTTGCTCCAAGATTTCCAGAACTCTCCCTCTATCTTTCACCAGAGATTGGCTTAAGAGCTGGAAACATTTTCCTAACTAACTAAAAATGGACAACTACCTCTTACAGACTGTCACAAAAACCGTGCATTTAGAACTACTGAAGAAACTCATCCTCACCACCCTAGGATGAATCGTCAACCTAAAGAAGGCACAAATCATGAGGTCTCAGGTCTCATACATGGGAACCATAATAGCCCTGGGGAAACACAAGATAGAAAAGAAGCACACTGAGACCATAGCCTGTTTGCTCCTCCCCAGAAATGTGAGCTCACTGCATTCTTTTCACTACTCCGTGGGTTTTGCTAAAACCACATTGGTGGTTTTGCCATTAAAGCCATCCCTCTGTTTGAGGGGACGGGAACAGACGTCTGGTGGTGGCATCCCCTGATGTGACAATGGTGGTTTATGATCATTTGGATATGGATGCTGCTGCAGTGGTAAGTGAGGATGAGGACAGGAAAGGGAAGGGGTGAGGGCAGAAATGCAGAAAATGGGTCAGATATGGCTAAGAGTCTGTTAGTTACAGAGGTGAGGAATCCTTAGTTTAGGAAAAAGATGGACACGTGGAAGGTGGCATCATCAGAACAGATGCAACAGAGACAGGGAACCTGGGAGAATGGAATGGATTCCTTACAGGAAGCAGAGTGTGAGGATGTATAGTCAAGGTAACTGTGAGAGCTTGTGGTTTTTAGTGGATATCAGGGCCTGCCTATCCCCACATATGGAAACAGAGATGTTGAGGAAGGGAAAAGAGGAGTCAGATATTGACCAGGTGAAGTTGAGGGAAGGGAAGAAACCAGAGCTTGTACCTGCTGAATTCAGCTCACTGCTTGCTCCATAAACACTGGGCGACAACATCTCAGGGCATCATCCATAAGCATCAGTTGCATATACTCTTTGACCACAGACTTTGACATCCAACATCTGCCAACCCATCACAACCATGATGGCACCTTTATGATACACTGGCAGGCCGTTTATGAAACACTGTCCTGCTTGCTTTGCACCAGCAATTAGTACTGAGAAAGTCATGGCATAGACGTTGTGCATGCCAGGACAAATATCCAGCTCACTGATTAGAACAGGCTGCATCTCAGGGCTGCTTGCTTGTTTTCTTTGCCCTTGCATCATTAGCACCTACCTGCAAGCTTGCATCATCCATGCCTCACATTGCCTTGCCAAGAATATAGTGGCAGGGTCGGTAGAGCGGCAGAGTTCTGCAACTTTCCTATCTTAGTGACGTTGGGTGGTCACTCAGCCAGCACGGCACCGGGTTTCTACTCATGCTCAGTTTGAATGTGGACATACAATGCAGGCTTGTCCCTCATTACCAAGATGCAGCATTGCTTACTGTACGGCAGAACACTTCCACTCTGTCTATAGAAGTGCCACAACCTTCCAGTTGGCTACCATTTCGATAAACCGCCTGGTTTTCATGCTGACATTTCTATCCTGGGCCCTCTGCAATATTCTAATGAAGCACAAGCTCAAGGAACAACATCTCATTTCCTTCTTAGACACTTTACAGCCCTGGGACTCAATATTGAATTCCACAATTTCAGAAGCTAACTGCATGATGTCTGTTCTCTATTTTTCTTACATTCTCAACTGCACATGCTCCCAACCCCATTGCCTTGTCTTGTTTATGACTTGCTTACATTGCCTTTAACAGAGAAAACCTATTTTGCTCTTTTAACACCTTACGTTACACACATTGTAGATGTCTATTTCTCTTTCACCATAATTAACAGCCCCTTTATCTTTCAGAGTCAGAGGGGCAGTGTGATGACTCAGTGATTAGCACTGTTGCCTCACTGCGCCAGGGTCCCAGGTGTGATTCCAGCCTTGGATGACTGTCTGTGTGGAGTTTGCACATTCTCCCATAACTGCACAGATTTTGTCTGGGTGCTCCAGTTTCCTCCCACAATCCAAATATGTGCCGGTTAGGTGGATTGGCCATGCTAAATTGCTTCATAATGTCCAGGGATGTGCAGTCTAGCTGGATTAGCCATGGGAAATGTAGGGTTACAGGGATAGGGTAGGACGTCTGGTGGGTCTGGATGTACTGCTCTTTGGATGATTGGTGTGAACTTGATTAATTGAATGACCTGCTTTCATACTGTAGTGATTCTAGGTTTCTAGAGACCTACGCCATAGGAAAAGGCCCTTTGGCCTATTGAGCCCATGTCAGTCACAAACAACTACGGAATTATTCTAATTCCATTTTCCAGCATTTAGCCCATAGCCTGGCATGCCTAGTTATTGCAAGTGCACATGTAAATGCTGCCTAAATGTTTTGAGGGTTTCTGCCTCTACTTCCCTTACAGACGGTGTGTTCCAGATTCCCTCCATGCTCTGGCTGAAAATAAATTTCCTCACATACCCTTTAAATCTCCTGCCCCATACCTGAAATCTATGCCATCATCATTGAACCAACACCCAGGGGTGGTGTTGCTGGCTGGGTGAGAATTTCTTGTCCACCCGTAGTTGCCATAGAGAAGTTGGCGGTGAGCTGCCTTCTTGAACTGCTGCAGTCCATGTTCTTCTTCTGAGAAGATTGTCAGTTATCTGTGGACTTGCTCCCTTCTCTCAATCATGGCCTTCAAGAGAGGGGATGGGCAGGAGCATGAGAGCATAACAGAATTAATAAAATAACTGTAGGGTGGATTTGCCTTTTGGTTGAAATCACTCCACAATTTCAGTGGGACTGAATTTCCAAACCAGGGTGATTTGAATACATTTGTTGAGGTCCTAGTGATATTTCCACAACTGCTGGGTGTTTGAGAGAAGTGACTTGTCTATACAGTACAGAGGTATTAGCACTGATGGAAAGGTAAAATCATGTTAAATGTATCTCTGTCTAATATTAATTTCAAATGTTAATTACACTGCAATTATTTGTACCAAGCAAAGTAAATCTCCTGTATACTATAAATATATCGCGTTTCAAAGCCCCAAAGTTGTCAAGCTGTAAATTATTTTGCTAATAAATATTTAACACAAAACACAAGCATTGATCTTTGGACAGATTTACTGAACACATTTCTTCTGCAGACGAATCTCATAGATGTGACTAGGCAGCCAAAAGCCTCTTTGCAGTTTTTTTTTTACAGCTCAGCTCTACATCTGCCCAAAATTGGGAGCTTTTTTGAAAACTTCATTTATGGGGTTACAGCATTACTGGTGATGCTAACCTTTATTGCTCATTTGTAATTCCCTGTAAGAAATTGGTGGCAAACTGAATTTTTGAACCACTAAAGTCCATATGGTGTTTGCTCAATCATCGGGAGGATCAGGCAGCAATGTTGGAACAATAATATATTGCCAAATCAGGACAATGTGTGCCTTGGAAGAGAGCCTGCAGATTATGATGTTCCCATGAATCTACTGAACTTATCCTAGTTTATTGATGGTGTTGAAGACGCCTTGACAAACATCACTCATTTCTCCAGTATGATAGAGTAAACTTTTGGGGTGATGAATGGAGTTCCGAAGAAGGGAACTGCTTTTTTTCTCAATGTGTGTCAAACTTCTTGAGTTTTGTTGGAGCTGCAATGATCCAACAAACCAGGAAGTACACAAAACTGACTTGTGTCTATTAGGTGGCGGAAACGCTTATCAAGGAATGAGCTATTCAATGCAGAGCTGCTAGCCATTGTGTGCTCTTGCAGCCATAGTATGTACCTGGTTAAGTTATCGATCAATGATAACCTACCCTCAGGATATACATTTTGTTCAAAGTAAGATGTAATCATAAGGAAAGAAACTATGAACCAGTCATTTAACTTCAGTGGTTCTACAAACAATAATTCAGAAATTAATTAATTAACAAAATTAACAAAAAATTAATAGGCACATAAACTCATAGAGTCATACAGCATGGAAACAGATCTTTTGGTCCAACCAGTCCATGCTGAGCATAATCCCAAACTAAACTAGCCCCACCAGCCTGCTCCTGGTCCATATCCCTCCAACCCTTTCCTATTCATGTGCTTATTTAAGTGTCTTTTAAATATTGTAACTGTGCCTGCATCCACCACTTCCTCATGAAGTTCATTCCACACACGAACCACCCTCTGTGTAAAACATTTGCCCCTCAAGTCTTTTTTAAATCTCTTCCCTCTCACTTTAAAAATATGCCCTCTAGTCTTGAAATCCCAAATCCTAGGGAAAAGACACCTACCATTAACCCTATCTATACCCCTCATGATTTTATAAACTTCTACAAGGTCCTAACCTCTCCAACCTTTCTTTATAAATCAAACCTTCCATACCCAGCAACATCCTGGTAAATCTCTTCTGAACCCTTTCTGCTTAATAATATCCTTAATAAAACTGGGACATGGACAAATCCAGGTTAACTAAGGAGCACCAGCATGGACTTCTTAAGAGAAAACAATAACCCAGAAATTCTGAGGGGAGATAGTCATTGTAGCAGCGTAGACTGGAGTTGCTCATTGGGACCATACAGAAATCCAACACAGGAAGTGCCAGGGAAATTAAATTTTCATTATGGTTGCACCAGCTCTCCAATAAGGAGTTCATTCAGTGCCACTCTTTTGCCTTTTTCCTGTAATTCTGAATGTGGTTCCTTTACAAATATACATCAATTACCTTTTGAATGCCTCGTTTGGACCTGCCACCATCACTCTCTCAACATTTGGAACACTCCAAACAAATGCCCAACATGGAATTAGCGTCAGAATTCAGAGAGTTCCAACTCTCTTAAGCCTAACAATTACCCAGGAATTGTTAGACAATTTAAAACTTGCTCTAGCTCCTGGGTAACTACTAAACTGAATCCTTGACTCACCACTGACTCCCGCCTCTGACTATTCTCTCCTTCAACCACTGACATCCCCTCACCTAACACCTTGAAACCCGAACCCAATCACATCCCTCAACCCAGATACGACACTCACTGTACCTGACATCCGACGCTTTATTCACTGGAGCACAGAGTATAAGATCAAGGAATGTATGTTAAACTTGTATAAAACACTAGTGCTGAGTGCCACACTTCAGGAAAGATGTGAGAGCATTGGAGAGATTGGAGATGGTTTATAAGAATGGTTCCAAAGATAAGCAATTTCAGTTTTGAAGAAAGATTGAGGAAGTTGGGATTATTTTGCTGGGAGAAGAGAAAGCTAAGAGGAGTTTTGATTGGAGTAATCAAAATCCTGAGACATGGAGATGGATTAAATAGGTAGAATAGGACTCAAGGAAGGATTAAAATGAGAGGGCACAAATTCAAAATAATTAGCAAAATGAACAAAAGTGATATGAAGACAAAGCCTTTTCATGTAATGAGTAGTTGCAATGCCTGAGAGTGTGATGGTCAAAGGTTCAATTAAGGCATTCAAAATGGAATTGATGTTTATTTGAAAAAGAACAGTGGATCTGCTAAGAGCCTGGTACTTGTGTGATATGCATGTTATTTGCCACTTATGAGACCAAGCTTGAATGTTTTCTATGTGTTGCTGTATTTGTACACAGACCGCTTCATATTCTTGAAGTCACAAATGATACCGAAAATTGTAATTATCCAATGAATATCTTCACTTCTGACCTCACGATGAAGAGAAGATCTGTGATGAAATTACTGAAGATTGTTGGGACTAGGATATTTTTCCCAGGAACTTATCATTGATATCTCAGGCTGAGATGATTAATCTCCAACAGCCACAAATATTATTTTTGTGCTTGGTCTGACTGGCACCTATACAAACCTTTCTCCTGATTCAATTTGACTTCAAATTTGACTTGCTTGAATGACAATCAGTCAATTGCTGCCTCAGTATCAATGGAACTAGAGGAGAAACACCTTTATTTATTTCACACTCCCTGTATTTCATAATGTCTGAGTTAAAAGTGAAAAGTTTAATCCAATTTAAAGTCTTGTTCACATTGTTGAGCACATGCAAGTCAGAACAAGACTTTATATGAGCTTCCTTTTATATTTAATCCATTCAGTAATTTAAGACATTTCTATCATATAATTGGTGTAATTATTTCAAGACTGCATTTATTGCTAATATCACCAACTGTACACATGTCGAAACAAGAGCTACAATGCCACATCACTGTAAATTGATGAAACAGCAGTTGCCAGGAACAAAGATGGTGTTACCCATACATTTAGAAAGCGGATTGGAGTCAAATCCTCAGCTCACTGAAATCAACTATTGGGAACATCATTGCTGCCTCACAGTGCCAGAGACCCAGGTTCAATTCCACTCTCGGGCGACTATCTGTGTGGAGTTTGCACATTCTCCCCATGTCTGTGTGGGTTTCCTCTGGGATGCTCCAGTTTCCTCCACAGACCAAAGATGTGCAGGCTGGGTGGACTGGCTGTGCTAAATTCCCCTCATGTTCAGCGATGCATAGATTAGGTGGGTTATAGGGAGATAGGTCTGGGTGGGATGCTCTGAGGGTCAGTGTGGACTTGTTGGGCCAAAGGGCCTGTTTCCACACTGTAGGGATCCTATGATGATTCTATGACGATGATATGGCAGTTTGGAGCAATCCCAATGAGAGTAACCTAGCCGGGAATCTAAGAAAAAGTGGAAAAACAAGAATATGATTAAAGATAGATACAATATTCTAGGTGTAAAACATGCAAGAGTTTATAAAAAAAAACAATTCAAACAGTACCATTTCAGTATTTTGTGGTAATATGGTGCTGAATCTTACCATATTTTGACTATGTGTCATTTTTGTCAAGTTTCCTGGAGAATTTCTCTACATGAGGCCAAGCAATCTTTTCTCAAGCTATCATCCCATGCTCACCCAATGCTGCTGAACTCTACCATGTAGAAGGCGATGTTCCTCCTGATCAATATCTCATCCTTCTCTGCAGAAGACTTTGCCCACTCTCTCATTTTGTCAGCTTCCATCACATTCCCTCTGACTACTCCGGTTATGCAGAGCATAATATGTTAGGATTATGCAGCAGACTCTATATGGAGTGCACTGTAAGGCCAGTTCAAACAGTGTAATTTCATTTTCAGTAGACTTAACATCTGCTCCTAAATTCCTCCTGACAGAAGAATGTACAGCATTGTATCTGCATTCTGCCTTACTCAGGGGTTTGCTTAATGGATTCATTAGCCACGGTTACAGTGGCTAGCTCTTATCTCCCAGCAACAATCCTTGTAAGGTATTTGGAACCTTAAACATGACAGTTCTCAAGGATATAAGCATTGCAGCAGGTTCCAGCACATTAGGTATGTCTAATGTCTAAGAACTGGAACCTATGATCACTGATCACTTGTGCATTGATAGGATCATAGAATCATTACAGGTTGGAAGCAAGCCATTTGGTCCATCGAGTCCACCCAGACCCACCCCTCCCTTTTCTATGCCAATAAGCCCGCATTTCCCATGGCCAATCCAGCTAACCTGCACATCTTTAGACTGTAGGAGGAAATCAGAGCACCTAGAGGAAAACTGCACAGACACAGGGAGAACGTTCAAACTCCACACATCCACACAGACAGTTGTCCGAGACTGAAATCAAACTGGGTCCCTGGCGCTGCGAGGCAGCAGTGCTAACCACTGAGCCATTATGCTGCCCCATAGAATGGAAGCCACTTTATTGATGAACTCAGTTACATTATGATACGGTCTTCTCAGCACAATGTGTCTACAAATGATTATGCAACGCACCTGAGAGAAACCAGTTATGTTGCTGAATCCTACTGCCCAGGCTGCAGCACTGTCCTCATCACAGGCAAAATAAAGCTAGATATTTTTTAATGAACCTGTTCAGAGTGATGACACATACTCTGGAGCAGGTGGCATTTAAACCAGGCCTTCTGTCCCAGAGCTAGAGACACTACCACTGCACCACAATAGCCCTTATGTAAAAGCTTCATTTGACACAAATGGCATTGGTTGCATTCTTGCTATATTTAGAATCATAGAGCCATACAGCACAGATTGGAAGATCCCACAGAGGTCCCCATTGACTCTTTGGAAGGAATGAGCCCTATAAAAATTTCATTGCAACTGTCACCTTGACAGCCAACAGGATGGGATGGCTATCCACTCTTTCAGGTGGCAGCTCCTGCTCCAGCAGTTGGCATTGTTCAGTGCCACTGACCCAGGACAACCTCCCTGGGCTGGTACTGTGCCCTACCCATCCAGAAGAAATGGCACCCAGCATGAAAACTTTTGCTGGAACTGCAGATGCTGGTGAATCCGAGACAACAAGGTGCAGGGCTGGATGAACACAGCAGGCCAAGCAGCATCATAGGAGCAGAGAGGCTGACGTTTCGGGCCTGGACCCTTGATCAGAAAAGGGGGAGGGGAAGGGGGTTCTGAAATAAATAGGGAGAGAGTGGGAGGCGGATAGAAGATGGATAGAGGAGAGGATAGGTGGAGAGGAAACAGACAGGTCAAAGAGGCGGGGATGGGGCCAGTAAAGGTGAGTGTAGGTGGGGAGTTAGGGAGGGGATTGGTCAGTCCAGGGAGGACGGACAGGTCAAGGGGGTGGGATAAGGTTGGTCGGTAGGAGATGGAGGTGTGGCTTGAGGTGGGAGGAGGGGACAGGTGGGAGGAAGAACAGGTTAGGGAGGCAGGGACGAGCTGGACTGGTTTTGGGATGCGGTAGGGGGAGGGGAGATTTTGAAACTTGTGAAATCCACATTGATACCATTGGGCTGCAGGGTTCCCAAGCGGAATATGAGTTGCTGTTCCTGCAACCTTCGGGTGGCATCGTTGTGGCACTGCAGGAGGCCCAGGATGGACATGTCGTCTGAGGAATGGGAGGGGGAGTTGAAATGGTTCGCGACTGGGAGGTGCAGTTGTTTGTTGCGAACCGAGCGTAGGTGTTCTGCAAAGCGGTCCCCGAGTCTCCGCTTGGTTTCCCCGATGTAGAGGAAGCCACACCGGGTACAGCGGATGCAGTATACCACATTGGCAGATGTGCAGGTGAACATCTGCTTGATGTGGAAAGTCTTCTTGGGGCCTGGGATGGGGGTGAGGGAGGAGGTATGGGGGCAGGTGTAGCACTTCCTGCGGTTGCAGGGAAAAGTGCCGGGTGTGGTGGAGCTGGAGGGGAGTGTGGAGCGGACAAGGGAGTCACGGAGAGAGTTGTCCCTCCGGAAAGCAGATAAAGGTGGGGAGGGAAAGATGTCTTTGGTGGTGGGGTCGGATTGCAGATGGCGGAAGTGTCGGAGGATGATGCGTTGGATCCGGAGGTTGGTGGGGTGGTACGTGAGGACGAGGGGGATTCTTTTTTGGTTCTTATTGCGTGGACGGGGTGTGAAGGATGAGGTGCGGGAGATGTGGGAGACACGGTTGAGGGCGTTCTCGACCACCGAGGAGGGGAAGTTACGGTCCTTGAAAAACGAGGACAACTGAGATGTACGGGAGTGGAATGCCTCATCCTGGGAGCAGATGCGGCGGAGGCGAAGGAATTGGGAATAGGGGATAGCATTTTTGCAGGAAGGTGGGTGGGAGGAGGAGTATTCTAGGTAGCTGTGGGAGTCGGTGGGCTTGAAATGAATATCGGTTTCTAGGTGGTTGCCCGATATGGAGACAGAGAGGTCCAGGAAGGGGAGAGAGGTGTTAGAGATGGTCCAGGTAAACTTAAGGTTGGGGTGGAAGGTGTTAGTGAAGTGGATGAACTGTTCGAGCTCCTCGTGGGAGCACGAGGCGGCGCCGATACAGTCATCAATGTAACGGAGGAAGAGGTGGGGTTTAGGGCCGGTGTAGGTACAGAAGAGGGATTGTTCCATGTAACCTACAAAGAGGCAGGCGTAGCTTGGGCCCATGCGGGTACCCATGGCTACCCGCTTTGTCTGTAGGAAGTGGGAGGAATTGAAAGAGAAGTTGTTGAGTGTGAGGATGAGTTCGGCTAAGCGGATGCGGGTATCAGTGGAGGGGGACTGGTCGGGCCTGCGGGACAGGAAGAAGCGGAGGGCCTTAAGGCCATCTGCATGGGGAATGCAGGTGTAGAGGGACTGGACGTCCATGGTAAAGATGAGGTGTTGGGGACCGGGGAATTGGAAGTTCTGGAGGAGGTGGAGGGCGTGGGTGGTGTCACGGACATAGGTAGGGAGTTCCTGGACCAAGGGGGAGAAAATGGAGTCTAGATAGTTGGAGATCAGTTCGGTGGGGCAGGAGCAGGCGGAGACAATGGGTCGACCAGGGCATTCAGGTTTGTGGATTTTGGGAAGGAGATAGAAGCGGGCAGTGCGAGGTTGGGGAACGATGAGGTTGGAGGCCGTGGATGGGAGGTCACCTGAGGTGATGAGGTTGTGGATGGTTTGGGAGATGATGGTTTGGTGCTCAGGGGTGGGGTCATGATCAAGGGGGCGGTAGGAGGAGGTGTCGGAGAGTTGGCGTCTGGCCTCGGCGATGTAGAGGTCAGTGCGCCATACTACAACTGCGCCTCCCTTGTCCGCGGGTTTTATGGTGAAGTTGGGATTGGAGCGGAGGGAGCAGAGGGCTGCACGTTCTGCAGGGGAGAGGTTGGAGTGGGTGAGAGGGGTAGAGAGGTTGAGGCGATTGATGTCTCGACGGCAGTTGGAGATGAAGAGGTCGAGGGAGGGTAGG
Source organism: Rhincodon typus (assembly GCF_021869965.1). NCBI lineage: Eukaryota > Metazoa > Chordata > Chondrichthyes > Orectolobiformes > Rhincodontidae > Rhincodon > Rhincodon typus. The sequence goes on from NC_063350.1 coordinate 32,800,165, forward strand.
AGGCCTTGGGGTGGTGTCCAGGAGGAGGGGGTGTGTTGGAAGCAGGAGAAGGGGTCAGTAGAGGGAGGGTTAGGTTCACGGTTAAAGAAGTAAGCGTGGAGGCGGAGGCGGCGGAAAAACTGCTCTATGTCCAAGCGTGAGCGGTATTCGTTGATCTGTGGGTGGAGGGGGACAAAGGTGAGCCCTTTACTGAGGACTGACCGTTCATCCTCATTCCAATAAAGCTGAGTAGAATTGCGAGTTCAGGTTGTGGATCCTACGAAGAATATGCGCCAGCATCTCCAGGCACTACAATCAAGCCTACCCCATCTCAGAGCCTCCCTCTCCCAGGCCTGCAAAGGACCTCTCCTGTTTTTTATTCTTCGTAGGATCCACAACCTGAACTCGCAATTCTACTCAGCTTTATTGGAATGAGGATGAACGGTCAGTCCTCAGTAAAGGGCTCACCTTTGTCCCCCTCCACCCACAGATCAACGAATACCGCTCACGCTTGGACATAGAGCAGTTTTTCCGCCGCCTCCGCCTCCACGCTTACTTCTTTAACCGTGAACCTAACCCTCCCTCTACTGACCCCTTCTCCTGCTTCCAACACACCCCCTCCTCCTGGACACCACCCCAAGGCCTCCTACCCTCCCTCGACCTCTTCATCTCCAACTGCCGTCGAGACATCAATCGCCTCAACCTCTCTACCCCTCTCACCCACTCCAACCTCTCCCCTGCAGAACGTGCAGCCCTCTGCTCCCTCCGCTCCAATCCCAACTTCACCATAAAACCCGCGGACAAGGGAGGCGCAGTTGTAGTATGGCGCACTGACCTCTACATCGCCGAGGCCAGACGCCAACTCTCCGACACCTCCTCCTACCGCCCCCTTGATCATGACCCCACCCCTGAGCACCAAACCATCATCTCCCAAACCATCCACAACCTCATCACCTCAGGTGACCTCCCATCCACGGCCTCCAACCTCATCGTTCCCCAACCTCGCACTGCCCGCTTCTATCTCCTTCCCAAAATCCACAAACCTGAATGCCCTGGTCGACCCATTGTCTCCGCCTGCTCCTGCCCCACCGAACTGATCTCCAACTATCTAGACTCCATTTTCTCCCCCTTGGTCCAGGAACTCCCTACCTATGTCCGTGACACCACCCACGCCCTCCACCTCCTCCAGAACTTCCAATTCCCCGGTCCCCAACACCTCATCTTTACCATGGACGTCCAGTCCCTCTACACCTGCATTCCCCATGCAGATGGCCTTAAGGCCCTCCGCTTCTTCCTGTCCCGCAGGCCCGACCAGTCCCCCTCCACTGATACCCGCATCCGCTTAGCCGAACTCATCCTCACACTCAACAACTTCTCTTTCAATTCCTCCCACTTCCTACAGACAAAGCGGGTAGCCATGGGTACCCGCATGGGCCCAAGCTACGCCTGCCTCTTTGTAGGTTACATGGAACAATCCCTCTTCTGTACCTACACCGGCCCTAAACCCCACCTCTTCCTCCGTTACATTGATGACTGTATCGGCGCCGCCTCGTGCTCCCACGAGGAGCTCGAACAGTTCATCCACTTCACTAACACCTTCCACCCCAACCTTAAGTTTACCTGGACCATCTCTAACACCTCTCTCCCCTTCCTGGACCTCTCTGTCTCCATATCGGGCAACCACCTAGAAACCGATATTCATTTCAAGCCCACCGACTCCCACAGCTACCTAGAATACTCCTCCTCCCACCCACCTTCCTGCAAAAATGCTATCCCCTATTCCCAATTCCTTCGCCTCCGCCGCATCTGCTCCCAGGATGAGGCATTCCACTCCCGTACATCTCAGTTGTCCTCGTTTTTCAAGGACCGTAACTTCCCCTCCTCGGTGGTCGAGAACGCCCTCAACCGTGTCTCCCACATCTCCCGCACCTCATCCTTCACACCCCGTCCACGCAATAAGAACCAAAAAAGAATCCCCCTCGTCCTCACGTACCACCCCACCAACCTCCGGATCCAACGCATCATCCTCCGACACTTCCGCCATCTGCAATCCGACCCCACCACCAAAGACATCTTTCCCTCCCCACCTTTATCTGCTTTCCGGAGGGACAACTCTCTCCGTGACTCCCTTGTCCGCTCCACACTCCCCTCCAGCTCCACCACACCCGGCACTTTTCCCTGCAACCGCAGGAAGTGCTACACCTGCCCCCATACCTCCTCCCTCACCCCCATCCCAGGCCCCAAGAAGACTTTCCACATCAAGCAGATGTTCACCTGCACATCTGCCAATGTGGTATACTGCATCCGCTGTACCCGGTGTGGCTTCCTCTACATCGGGGAAACCAAGCGGAGACTCGGGGACCGCTTTGCAGAACACCTACGCTCGGTTCGCAACAAACAACTGCACCTCCCAGTCGCGAACCATTTCAACTCCCCCTCCCATTCCTCAGACGACATGTCCATCCTGGGCCTCCTGCAGTGCCACAACGATGCCACCCGAAGGTTGCAGGAACAGCAACTCATATTCCGCTTGGGAACCCTGCAGCCCAATGGTATCAATGTGGATTTCACAAGTTTCAAAATCTCCCCTCCCCCTACCGCATCCCAAAACCAGTCCAGCTCGTCCCTGCCTCCCTAACCTGTTCTTCCTCCCACCTGTCCCCTCCTCCCACCTCAAGCCACACCTCCATCTCCTACCGACCAACCTTATCCCACCCCCTTGACCTGTCCGTCCTCCCTGGACTGACCAATCCCCTCCCTAACTCCCCACCTACACTCACCTTTACTGGCCCCATCCCCGCCTCTTTGACCTGTCTGTTTCCTCTCCACCTATCCTCTCCTCTATCCATCTTCTATCCGCCTCCCACTCTCTCCCTATTTATTTCAGAACCCCCTTCCCCTCCCCCTTTTCTGATCAAGGGTCCAGGCCTGAAACGTCAGCCTCTCTGCTCCTATGATGCTGCTTGGCCTGCTGTGTTCATCCAGCCCTGCACCTTGTTGTCTCGAAAACTTTTGCTGTCTTGAGCCCCTGGTGCATACTGAGGGGGCTGTTCTCTCTTCATATGATGGGCTGTTGGCCATCGAAGTTGCCAGTAATCCTGGATTCTCTGACACATCTGCTCCTCCTCCATTTTTCTGTGCCTTCATTGCATCACAGCAACAGCGATGATCAAGGCTCTCCCAAACCAACTTGGACAGACACCTCTCTGACTAACAACTGACCAGACCTCCTATCTGATCTTTCATTTCCCCAACTGACAATCCACTAACCCCCTGACTGGTTGCACTGAATCAGCAGGACTGACTGTATCCCAGTCCTGGACTGTAGAGAGATGGACCCTCTGACCCACACCACCCAAGTGGATATGTGACCTGGACTGATCATGGATGCTGCTAAGAATATAACATGTAGATTTGATAAAAGGGCACTGGTAAATGTGGTATAAAAACCAAAAGAACTGTGGATGCTGTAAATCAGGAGCAAAAACAAAGTTGCTGGAAAAGCTCAGCAGGTTTGGCAGCATCTGTGGAGGAGAAAACAGAGTTAACGTTTCGGGTCCGGTGACCCTTCCTCAGAACTGAGGAAGGGTCACCAGACATGAAATGTTAACTCTGTTTTCTCCTCCACAGATGCTGCCAGACCTGCTGAGCCTTTCCAGGTTCTTTGTTTTTGTCACTGGTAAATGTAGAGTATTTCCCAAGTGAGTTAATAGAGTGCCACATAAAAAGTTATTGCAAAAGACAGGAGCTCACTGTATTGCAGATAATGTATTACCATGAATTTAGAATTGTCAACACACAGAAAACAGACAGTTGGGATTAGTGGGTCTTTTTTACGTCAGAATTATGTAACTAGTGGAGGGACACAAGGATCAATCTTAGGGCCTTAATTATTTACTATCTATATCAATGACTTGGAAGAAGTCACACGACACTAGGTTTTAATCCAACAGGTTTATTTGAAATCACAAGCTCTCATAGCACTGCTCCTTCACCTGATGAAGCAGCAGCACTCTGAAAGCTCGTGATTTTAAATAAACCTGTTGGACTGTAACCTGGTGTCATGTGACTTCGGACTTTGTGCACCCCAGTCCAATACCGGCACCTCACATTATGACTTGGAAGAGGGGGAAAAGTGAGGTGACAATACAAAAATAGGTGGCAGGTCATAAACAAAAACAGAAGTTGCTGGAAAAGCTCAACAGGTGTGGCAGCAACTGTGAAGAGAAATCAGAGTTAACATTTCAGGGCAGGTGACTCTTCCTCAGAACACTGCGGGAGGTCATGTTGCGCTGTGGATAGAAGAATCTGAAAGGAGATGCAGTTAAGTTGAGCGGGTGGCAAAAACTTGGCCAATGGAATTTTATGCAGGAAAGTATGAGGTCATGCACTTTATCCAGAAGAATCAGAAGACAAACTATTACTAAATGAAGAGATGCTCCAAAAAAGTACAGCACAGACAAATCTGAGTGTTCTTGGGCATGATACAATGACTGTTTGGAATTCTCTACCCCAGAGAGTTGTGAAGATTAAATCATTGAAAGTGTTTAAAGGAGAGGTTGGCACACTTGTGAAAATTCAGGAATTTAATGACCTTGAGCTGGAGTTGTGACCTGGAACAGGCATGGCATTGTTGAATGACAGAGGGGATGAATGGCCTATTCTATTTCTTATGTTCTTATGTTCACACCAGTTTGTCTCAATCATCTTCATGAATTGAACTATAAGATTTGAAAGAACACTTGTTTTCCATAAAGCCAGTACTAAAGGTTAGAAATTTCCATACCTGCTTGCGTTTTCAATGTTTTCATTAGGTCTGTCTCCCAAAATTACTTTCATGAAATGTATAATTTCCTTCACTTCCATGTTCAACCTAGTTATTATTATCTTTGTGAAACAAATAAATCTTACCTTTTCTTGTCTAAACTTTAGAGAGTGATTGCACTTGAACAGAGGCACCCTTCAGTCAACTGTAATATCAAGTATCTCTAGTGATATCAATGAGGATCAAGGATAAAACACTCTAGCGGAAGCATCAGAAAGTAAGATGACCATATGATGCTCGAGGACATCACCACAGGAGATCCCCAACTTCAATTGTCTTGGCCTATCCATGTTTAGCTATTTTACCCGTAACTCTATCCTAAGGTTATAAGTGGACTGAGAACATTGATAACTATTCACACTTTCTCTGGCAGTGGAGGTGACCAGCTTTGTATGAAATAAAAATTTCAAAAGGTTTTCTGTTGCTTTACACAACTTGAATGTGCTTGGGTAAATGTAAACCAGCAATTTAACCACCTAGTGGACAAGGCCTCTTCAGAATGCCAAAGATGTCTATTGTAAATCAACAGGACTGATTCTGCCTAGGATTGGCACCTTGGCAGCCACAAATTACTTTAGCTACAATGATTATAACTCATTTCAATCCACAGCTATAAAAGCCTGAAATAGTATGAAAGCTCAAACTCGTACTTCTTATCCAGCCATTGTAATTCATTCATTTCAGCAGACTTTGGTCAGAGGACCACCTAAAAGCCCACAATTACATGGTTCTGTCTTTTAGATTCTGACTGTTCCTTACCAGATGTAAATGACACCAACTGGATTACAAGCCTTCTGTTTGTCAGATTATTTTAGTTAGAACCGTGCCAAATTCCCTGCAGCCTGCATTTCTCTACCACATTTTCTTAAAAATTCATTCATGGGATGTGGCTGCTGCATCAGGATTTATTGCCCATCCCTAATGCCTTGGAGTACTTGGTGATGAGCTGCCTTCTTGAATTACTGCAGTTCTTAGGGAGTAGGTACACCCAGATTGTTGATAAGAATAGAGTTCCATGTTTTTGATCTCGCAACATTGAAGTAATGGTGATATATGTCCAAGTCAGGTTTGTGGCTTGGAGGAAATCTTTGGGGTGGAATTCCCATGCATCTGCTGCCCTTCTCCTTTAAGGTGGTATAGGTCAGGGGTTTAGAAGGTACTGTCAGAGAAGCCTTGTTGAGTGACTGTAACTAGTGTGAATTTAATGAATTATGAAGATTCTGGATGAGGTGTCAAGCAAGTGGGCCATTTCATTCTGAATAGCATTAAGCTTCTTGAATGCTTTTGGAGCTGCACGCATCCAGACAAGAGGAGAGTATTGCACCACACTCCTGACTAAGCTAATCACTTTCTGTGAGTCAGAGAGACCTCAGGCCTTAGCTGAAGCAGCTGACATAAGGAGCGAATAAAACACCCAGAGGGAAAAACCAGTACAAAACCAGTAATTCTTGGAACCAGTACAAAAAGCAGAAGAAAACTAGTAATTTTTGGAAATAAATGTACTGGGCTTCATTTCAAACTATGCAAGAAGAGGTGAGCAGTATGTGTCATTCACAATTTATGCTGTTTTACCCTTCTGTGTTGGACTAGGCTCAAGACCTGCATCATTTTACTGTGAGTCTGAGAGGCAATGAAGTGGGAGAATATAAATCGCGACCAAGGTTCGATTCTATATCACTTAGCGAGGAGTCCAAGAGGCACACCATTCATCTGCTTGTGATTAGCCAGTGCTAGGATCATAAGAATGAAAAAAAGTTGAATTAAAGTAAAACTGCATGCTCACTGCTTGGTAAGAAACTGTGATTAGAGTTTTTAAATTGCTGTAAATTAGAAAAGTGTATCATTTTTGAAGAAATATGCATGTTTGTGTTTAACTGGTAAGTGACATTGGCACCACACAAGTGCAATATAAATACTATAGCTACAAGAGCAAGATCGAGGTTACAAATCCTCTAAGGAGTAACTCACCACCTGACTTCCCAAAGCTTGTCCACCAACTACAAGCACAAGTCAGGAGTGTAATGGAATATTCCCCATTTGCCTAGATGGGTACAGCTCTTACAATAGTCAAGAAGCTTGACACCGTCCAGAGCAAAGCAGCCCATTTGAACGGCATTACATTCATGAGCTATCACTTAGCCCACCACTTATGCTCAGTGGCAATAGTGTGTACCATCTACAAGATGTGCTGCAGAAACTTACTAAGGTTCCTTAAACAGCTTCTTTGAAACTCATGATCACTACCATCAAGAAAATCTAGGTCAGTCAGTCCATCAAACCAGCTGTCTGTGAGCAATCCAATTAGTTCTGTTCCTTGTTCTAACCCAATTGCCCTGTAAGATTATTCATTTCAAGTGCCCATCCAATTTCCTTTGGAAATCATTCATCACCCCTGCTTCCACCACCTTCATAAGCGCAAATTCCAAGTCATTATCACAGACTGTTTAAAAAAGCTCTTCCTCACATTCCCTGCATCTCATGCTCAAAACATTGAATCTGTGGCTGTTACTCTTTGTAACATCAGCTGATGAGAACAGTTCTTCTTTGAAGCTCAAGAAATTATACAATGGCTGGAATTTTCAGCTACCTTATTAGAGTTTTATACTTGTTGTCCAGTAACCACAGGCATGCAGCTATGTCGAACAATCTCATTACAGAATTATAATGGAGGTCAAAGAAGTAAAATATCTCATCATGCAACTCAAAAGAATGATCTGAGTCATGTTTGTAATGTAGAAAAATGGCTGGCCTGTCACCCATTGTTCTCGTGACTCAGGCTCTTTCTCAAGGCTTTCAGCAGATTTTAAAGCTGGTTTCAGAATGTTAACAATATTGTGAGAACCTGCTTGCTACGATACTTGAGTTATGACTATTTTATCGTTTTAGTTACAGAATCATAATCATGACTGTGAAGATTTTTCTTTGCCATTGAGCTGATTTGAGGTTTTGCAAAGCGTACCCTTTAGATTAACAGTGGTACCAGTGACAGTAATTCATTAACTATGTTGCCTAATTTGACTTTCAATCATTCACTCTATCTTACCCTCTTACCCTCTACTTTTTACCTTGTTTTGTTTTGTTGCTCAATTCATGAATTCCATTGCAAGTGTAAATTATTTCTGCCAGAGGTGCCAGAGGCCCTGTTGCCCTTGGCAGAATGATTCAGCTTGCACTTGAAGCAACTTCAGAGTGAAAAATTAACACCTAAACATGCATCAACAAATCTTATCAGGAGTGTACGCAGCAAGATGCTGTACTCAAGCAAAATGTAAACCATCATGTTATTTGCAAGTTTGAACATGTAAGAAATTGTTCGAAGAAATATCAGACAAATAAACCTCAATGAAAGCCACAAAGTGATGCAAATCTGATTACTGAAGTTTTGAACTAATAGTTCAATTTGTGATATGCTTTAAACCACAATAGATTGATTTCTTCCTTATATTTGATCATATAAAGATTTGAAAAGGTTTCCAGCGACTGTACTCACCACAAATGGCAATGTAAGTTTCAAACAATAACACAAACTTCATCAGATACCTGACAGTTATATGCTGTTTAAGATTCTCAGACCTACAAGTTTATATTGCAAAATTGGAGATACAGGAAACACTTTTATGTGATTAAAAAGAACATTAAAAATCTTATTCAGTCACTTGCTATTACAATGTTACATAGCATACTGATGGCTTATACCTGCATTGTAGTACGAGTAAAGATTTAGATTTAAATCTACTCCACAATTTTATTTATAAGGCCAAACCATGGGTGAGATTCAGCAAGTTATTATAGTTCCAGGCAGGATGCCCCACCTTGTCAAGTCCCCCGATGAGTACAGGTGAACTGGCTCCCCTTCTTTATTTACTCATGCCCTTGGTCTCAACAAGGTTAATTTACAAAGGATTCCTCTGTTGTGGATAAACCGAAAACGCTTTTTTAAGGTAGCCAATTTAGTCAGGCTTTCTTGAGTTAACAAAAGTGCACTAGTTACTAAACCTGAGAAGAAATAAGAATGTGACACACATACACACAGATTAAAAAATTCTATGAGTCCAAACAAAGGTAAAAGTTAAAAGGTATAAAGATAGGTGTCCATGTGTCATTCATAAGAGTAGGTGGTGAAATGTTGGCAGTCGAATAATCAATTTCAGGATCTTTGACCTTGCAGGTCAGTTATTCAATTTCCTTTTGAATAGCTTATTCACTACCTGGCTTCTATATTTTGAGTGATAGAATCCTTTCTCTTCAATACAGGTTCATACAGGTGGTTCTTTTACTGTAAGATTCAAAGCACACTAGTGTTTGAACCCTAAATAGTACACACAAGGACCTCAGCCCACTGGCATACATGAGCAACCTTCATCCATTAAAAGGACCAGAGTTGAGCTGGCTTTTCATCCCTGTTCTTATATATTCTTGAAAGGGGAAGACACAAAACATGTCTCCTGCCCAGACTGGCATGTTTCTCTTTCATCATGTTCTTTCATCATGTTCAAAGTCTAAGATAATGCCAAAGAGTTAAGGGTTCAGTTTGTAGCGCATCTCTGCCTTTTAAGTCCATTCCTTTGAAGCTTACTTGATGGCTGTCAGGTGCGACATTCCAGGCTCCCTTTCCATCAAGACAATCTTTAAATTCATATCCATAGCCATTTTGGCTGCATCAGTCCTCTTAAAAAGCTCATGTTGGAATTAAATTTCATTCCAAAGGCGATGTAGATTTATGGTCCATGGTCATGACAATACATGACCCAAGACAAAAGAAAACTTCACACAGTAATATGACAGACCCTATATTATCTCATTTAAGTTTGGAGGTATACTCTAAATGTAACAAAAATGAGTGGCAATAGCTAGGAATATGCTAAAACTATATTTTATTGAATATCATGCTAATAATAAATGATAATAAAACAATTAAAATGATAATGTAAGTGATAAAATAATTGTATTGAATGAAAGTAAAGCACTTTGTGTTGACTATATTAGAAGGAAAAAATCCAATTCTATTATAACATTAATTCTAAATTGTTCTGCCCACAATCCAAAATGGATTAAGTAACCTTTAATTGCTTGGTCCATAACAAACGTTGGAACGCAATCATTGGCACATACAATACCAAGTCTCTGAACAGTTTTACGTAGGGGTTGATCTCCAGTAGTCACTCTGTCAATGTCTCTTCCTTCCAAAGTTTTCAGTGGTAGAACATGGATTGCAAAAGCAATTTTCTGCAAGCAGTTTGCCTTCAAGCTGAATTTCCGACTCCATTTAAATCTTTCAAATCTTCCATACAGAGCTTCTCAAATCAAAATGTCTTGACAAGCCATGAATTATTATCTCTCACAAACTAAACAAAATCTGCATAGTTCACAAGAATGATGTTGTTGGCCCATCCTTGCCAATGCTCTCAATTGTATACTATCCATCTGTTAATACTATCCATTATCCTTGACCACCACCTATTCATTGTCCTGGCATGTAATTCAAGGGTTATCAGGGTTAATATGGTTAGCTCATGTAGCTCAATGGCTGGTTTGTGATGCAAAGTAGTGACAACAGCATGGTTCAATTCCTGCACTGACTAAAGTTACCATGAAGGGATCTTCTTCTCAATCTTTTCCCTTGCCTGAGGCATAGTGACCTTTAGGTTAAACCACCACCAACATCTTCTAATAAGAGAGTAAGGCTTTTGTCTGGTAGGACAATGGTGGCTTTACTTTTACAAAGTATAAACAATATTCCAAATTTCTGCTTCCAATGGGAAATTGTGCTTTCTTTGAGGTCATGACATGGAGTCTCTGATAATTATAACTTCCATCCCTTCAACTCGGTCAAACGCTGTTTAATTCTGCACTACTAAATCTTGAAACTGACTACAAACTAATTATAAGGTCACCATTGTCCCATATGGCTGCTCTCCCATAAGAGAGTGACAACTGGTGGTGGTTTAACCTGAAAGTCACCATGCCTGAGGGAAGGGGTGAGGTTGAGAAGGCAGAACCTTCATGGTCACCTCAGCCAGTACAGGCATTGAACTCACATTGCTAGCATCATCCTGCATTGTAAACCAGCCAACCAGCCAACTGAACCAACAAATCACAAACCAGCTACCTGCCCTTTCTGCTTATGTTTTACTTGGGGAATTACTAAGATTACTTTCTCCCCTTGTATTCTTCTTCTTAAATAGTGATTGCAAAGATCTACACAATATTGTGGGCCTTCATCCAATCCAATCCAAATGTGCTGACACCAACTTATGATGGTTTAGTTAATTTATACTCCCAGTAAGGCTGTCATGGTCCCACCTTCAATTCCAGAGTCACTTTCCTTTATAAACCATCTCCAGTAATTCCCTCCAAGGCCTAAGGCTCTCAACAACCAAGGATTGTTAAACTGTTTCACAAATAATCTTGTGAGATGCTCCTGCATCCACTAAATAGTTTCTACCCTCTAACTTGACCTTGAAAAGCACACAATGCCAATTAGAATCATACATGAGAGGGCACAATTATTTGAGCCCGGAGTGGTCCAGTCATTGACAAATGGGAGGCAGTGAAGGTGGCAAGAAAGACTAGGGATACCGAGTCAAAGATGTTACAATATCCCTTCCTTACCTACAGACCAGAATCAACCGCCACTGCTATATATTCTTCCAGGTCCTGGTTTTTACACTCTGCCCCGAGTTTCCTTTTTCTGACAAAACTTTGCATTTCCCTTTCTTAATGGTTGTTTAGCACCTTTTTAAATGTGTCCTGCAAACCTGCACTAAAACACCTCATGCTGTCATTTTGCTTTCGGGGGTCTTTCCAGTTTTCCTCCTTAGCTCTCTCCATGTAACTACTTACCATTTTCTCTCGGAACCAGTTCTCCATTCGGGGAGTTATTTTTCACTCCATTGTCTGCTCAGTTGTAAGCTAATGACCCAGATCAAAATCCTCAGATTCCTTCTTTAAGTAAGGTAGGGTGTATGGAATTAAGGTCTGGACCCAGCAATTAAGGGCTGATCCCTGTAAGTTGCCTTGATTTGGACTAAGCGCAATATTTGTTCTGGTATAAACTGCCCACATTTACCTGCAAATGCAATCAGACTGTTATCTGGCCACTGCTGAGTTTGTTCTAGAATCTGAAGGCATTTGTCCTTGACAAATCCATGGCCTTCGCTACCTGATTTCTCATGTCTTTCTATGTGACCCCTCTATTTTTGCCTCTCAAGTTAAAGCCCAGTAACTCCTGGAGCTAAAGTAAATAGAAACAATTTGTTCTTTTCATTGTCATTTAGTACTTGTAAGTTGGTAAATTTCTAGGAAGTGTCATAAAATCCTTGCTCTGTTTCTAATTTCTTAATGTTCCTAGCAATGCTCTGTAAATGCTCTTGAGCATATGACAATACACAACCTGACTCAGCATTACTGATGCCCTTCTGGTGAACCTGCAACAAGTGGTTGGTATACGTTATTTTTATTGGTCTCTCTGTCATATGGCATATTTGTCTTTCAGTATCCTCAGAGGTTCACAATGCCCCAATATGGGGACCATATGCTCGTAGTGTACAGACCATTCCAACCTGTTGCTGAAGTTTAGTGTTTACTCGAGCCAACTCCTACTTGCAAACTGGCTGATCTAAGTGTTCCTCTCTCTCTCTCTCTGCAGCACTCAGAATGCTGTTTTTTGTTCCAATTAATGACATTGTCAACTGAGATCCTCATTTGATTTATCCAAAGCTTTCACATGCCTCTACATACTGGCTTTTAATACATTCAACCTCTCCTGCCCACCATCAAATTCCTTTGATATATTTTACCCTGTCCCTCTGTTTCTCTCTCACTTTCTCCCTTCCTTTTCCCCCTCAAACTGAGTTAGAACGCCATCTGCGACTGCACACTGCCCTTCGTTTATTCTGTGAAGGTTTGTTAATTCTTCATTTTTTTCTGTACCAATTTAACTTCCTGTTCTGCAAGCCTTATTTTATGTGCATCCAGCTCTTGTAGTTACATTTCTGAAGAAGGGTCCTGACCCAAAACGTCAACTTTCCTGCTCCTCTAATGCTGCCTGGCCTGCTGTGTTCCTCCAGCTCCACACTGTGTTATCTTTAACTCCAGCATTGGCAGTTCTTACTATCTCAACTCTTGTAGTTGTTTTTTTTCAACTTTTGCTGGCAAGTGCCACTTTTTCCTTTTTCCTATTGATGAAATGATTCATGTTCTGAACACAAACATTTGAGAAAATGAAAACAGTGGGTCTGAATGTTGCAATATAGATCTACAGATGCAACATAAAGGTACTCACAATGGTCAGATCACTTATTCAACCATTTTTCAGTCTATAGAAGTGTATTTGGAGATGGTAGGACAGCAATGGGGATGATGACACTGGGAAGAAAACCAAAAAAAAGTACAAAATGCCAAATAACCTCTTTCTGTGTTGCACATTTCTATGATTTCAGTGATATTGTAAGCTATCCACATCATCTCTCATGACTACATATCTTCCTCCAATGCCTCTCCTGGCAGCTGACTGGGGGAACTGTCCTTACCAGGCTCCTTCCTTATCTATCTGCTCATAGACAGAGTAACAATCACAATGGCATCTCTTCCCACTATCTCATCATCTTGTCAGATGTTTCCCCAAGGATCCCTTGCCCTCTTCTAATTTTCATCAACAAGCTCCCCCAATGACACAAATTCAAAAGCTTACCATATACACTGATAACATTCAGCATTGTCTCACCACTGCTCTGGATTATTCCGCTATTGTTGAATTATCAGACTGCTTATCCAACAAGAGCCAGCTGGAGTCGACTGAGAAAGTTTAGCAACAAATGCTATTGAGGAACAATGGCGGATGTTTCAAAAAATAGCTCATGGCTCACAGTTATGACATAATCCAGTGAGGAAGAAGGATTTTAGGAAGAGGATAAGCCAAAAATTGCTAACCATGGATAAGGAGAGCATTAAATTTAAAGAAAGGATTCATACAATGTGATAAAGGTTAGTGGTAAACTAGATGATTGGGAAAGTTTTAAAATCCAACAAACGACAATCAAAAATAATAAACAGGAAGGAAATAACCTTTGAGAGTAAAGCAGCAAGTAATATCAAGATGGGGAGCAAGACTTCCTTTAAATAGACAAAAAGGAAGAGAAAGCCAAAGTGAACATAGACCTTATAAGAACGAGGCTGGAAAATAATAATGGGGAAACCAAAAAAATGGCAGAGGAGTTGAATGCAAACTTTTCATCAGCTTTCACAATGGAAAACATGAATAGTGTTCCAAAATTACTAATTAATCAAGGGCCAAAAGGAGAGAAAATAAATACAATAAATATCACCAGAGAAAAACTGTGAGGAAAACTAATAGGGCTAAAGACTGATAAGTGTCCTAGACCTGATGGGATGCATCCTAGAATATTAAAAGAAGTAACTATAAAAATATGGATGCACTGGTAGTAATCTTCGAGGAATCCTTAGAATCTGGAAAAGTCCCAGAGGATCAGAAAGCTGCCAAAACATCTTTATTTAAAAAGGAAAGAAGATGGAAAATAAATAACTATAGGCCAGTTAACTTAATATTGGTTATTGGGAAAATCTTAGGACCTATTATAAAGGATGTAACAGCAGAGCATTTAAAAATACATAATATGATCCAGCAGAGTCAGCATGCTTCATGAAGGAGAAATCATTCCTGACAAATTTACTAGAATTGTTCGAGACAGTAACAAGCAGGATATAAAGGAGAAGCAAAAACAAATTTCTGGAGAAAATCAGCAGGTCTGGCAGCATCTATAGAAAGAAAGCCTAGTCAATGCTTCGGGTCCAACGACCCTTCATTGTTTTATTATCATAAAGGAGAAGCAGTGAATGTAGTAATTTGGATTTTCAGAAGGCATCTGATAAGGTAACATACATTATGCTACTTAATAGGGTAAGAGCCTGTGGTGTTACAGGTAGTATATAAGCTTGGATAAAGGATTGACTAACTAATAGAAGACAGAAAGTTAGGATAAGGGGGGACATTTCATGATGGCAATCTGTAACAAATGGAGTTCCACAGCAATCAGTGCTGGGGCCACAATTATTTACTATATAAATTAATGACCTGGATGAGTAAAGTGAATGTACTATAGCCAAGTTTGTAGATGACCAAAAAAACAAGGTGAGAAGGCAAGTGGTGACGATGACACAAAGAATCTACAGAATGATGTGGACAGGTTAAGCAAATGGCCAAAAAAAAGCAAGGAACTGCAGATGCTGGAAATCTGAAACAGAAACTCAGTAGCATCTGTGCAGAGAAATCAGAGTTAATGTTTTGGTTCCAGTGACCCTTCTTTGGAATTGGTTGTAGTTAGGAAAGGATTGGCATATATGCTGAAGATAGGGTGGGAAAGGGGTGAAGTGAGGGGTAAGAGTAAATGATAGGTGGAGATGGAGCCCAGAGAGAGAGAATTGCAAATAGGCAGACAAAGAAATGGGTAATGGTCAGCCTGAGAGAGTCAATAGCTGCTAATGGGGACCATTAGTAGTTGACAGTGGGATGGTTATGCAATGACAAGGCCTGGAGTGTAGAGGTTGGGGAAGGTCATGGAAGAAATCCTCACGCCCTAAAATTATTGAACTTGATGTTGAGTCCTGAAAGCTGCAGAGTTTCTAAGCAGAAAATTAAGTGCTGTTCTTCCAATTTGCATTGAGTTTCACTGGAGCATTGCAACAAACCCTGAACAGAGAAGTTGGCCAGGGAAGACAATGACATGGTGAAGTGGCAGGCAACTAAAAGGTCAGGGTCATTTCTACAGACAGTACATAGGTGTTCTGCAAAGTGGTTGACCAATATAGATGAGACCACATTGTGAATAGTGAACACTTGATTGAGTGAAGGGCAGGTAAATCGCTGCTTCACCTGGAAAGTATATCTGGAGCCTTGGACAGTGAGGAAGGAGGAGGTAAACAGGTAAGTGTTGCACCTTTTATATAGGAAGGTGCCATGGGGATGTGGGGAAGTGTTTAGGAGTGGAGAAGGAGTAGCCCAGGTTGTCCCAGTGGAAACAGTCCCTGTGGAAGGCTTACAAGGTAGGAGAATTGAATGTGTGTCTGGTGGTGACATCCTGTTGGAGGTAGCAGAAATGGCAATCACAGAAGGTATAACACCTGCCTATTGACTCTTCCAACTCATTCCTGGCTGTATCTGACATTCTGCACTCCACATTCTCCAGGTCATCCTCAGCCTTGTTGCCTGTATTCTTACAAACACCACATCCCATTCTCCCATCAATCCCTGTGTTCGTTGACTTGTATTAGTTCCATGTCAAGCAATTCCTTGATTTTAATATTCTCACCATTACTCTCAAATGCCTCTCTGATTTCCCTTTCTCTATAATCTCCTGTAACCCCACAGACCTCTGAAATATCAGCACTCATCTAGTTCCTTGATCAACTCATAAGTAAATTCTGTAATTCCTTCTAAACTGCTCCGCCTTTTGACATCTCGTTTTTCCTCTAAACCAATCCTTAAAATCGATTTCTTTAGAAAGGTATTTGGCCACCTGCCCAAAAGGCATTAAGTTGCTCAGTGTTTAATTTTGTTTTTTAACTTTCCTCGGTAACGTATTATGGTGTTATGGTTCAAACCTTAAAAACACTAAATATATTTGTTGGGTCTGCCTTTTTAGCTGATATGACTTTACTCTGTCACTATAAAATAAAACTGTTTGTATAAACACACTGTCACAGTTATGAATAAGAATCATGAACCTGCCTTTCACAAATTGTATATGGCTGGAGCAAGAGTTTACATTGGCTGATTTTAGAATTATTGCTTCAAGGGGGCGTGGTTTGGTCTTTGGATGTCGAAGCCAGTAAATTTTCGCGTTCAATTGCTTGCCTTATCGAACATCAGAATTAATTTCGAAAGCTGGGCTGTGTCCGATTGTTCCTGTGTACTCCATCTCACTTTTGATTAATGGGACAATTGAGCATCACCAGCAAGTCGCAAAGTCGCGGGTGTCTTTTTTAGATCCAGAACACTCTTCTGTTCATAATGTCGGAAGCAAGCACTTCGTTTGCCGTGCTGTCAACATCAGATTCCAAACAATTGAACCAAACTGCCCTCTGTGAAATCAACAAGAACTTTCAGAGTAAGTTTATCCCAGTAATTTACATCATTGCGTTTGCGGTGGGATTCTCCGCGAATTGCTCGGTGTTGATCTCTTTGTGCTTGAAATGGAGAAAATGGACTAGCTTGGACATGTTCGTGTTTAATCTGGGCCTGGCTGATCTCCTGTATGTCATTAGCTTGCCCTTCCTGGTGGTGTACTATGCCACCGAAAGCCATTGGATGTTTGGGAAAGCGTTTTGCAGAATAACGAGGCTCCTGTTCCACCTGAACTTGTATGGCAGCATCGGATTCCTCACCTGTATCAGTGTGCAGCGGTACCTGGGCATAGTGCACCCCATGAAAGTGTTGGGCAGATGGAATCGCCGCCACTCGCTGCTCATCAGCCTCCTGGTCTGGGGGCTGGTTCTAACCCAAACCTCAGCCGATCTACATTTCACCAAGACGAACCTCAATGGCACCAAATGTTACGACACTACCGTGAACGAGGAACTCACAGACTACCTCCTGTACGTGCAGATTATTACTGTCACTGGATTTTGCATCCCTCTCCTCACCATTATAGCATGTTACTGTCAAATCGCTGTAGTTCTCAGCAGAAATAACAATCTGGACAACACTTTGAAGGAACGATCCAGGAACCTTGCGATCGTTATAATGGTTTTATTTTCCATCTGTTTTACACCTTATCATGTTTTGCGTTATGTTAATTTAAGTTCCAGATATTTTCAATTGAAAGGTCTTTGTGCGCGGAATACCGGCGCCGTTTATTTGCTTTACCAGATTGCCAGAGGTCTGGCCAGTTTAAACAGCTGCATTGACCCTCTGGTTTATATTGTAGCCAGAGATGACATGGTAGCTAAAGTGAAAATATTCAAGAACAAGCTACATCTGCCATTCATTTCATCTAAATCAACTAATTGTAGAATTCCTCAAAGGATTTTAACTACAGACAAAATGATCATTAGGAAGGAGACAACCTTGTAAACCAGTTGAGAATTGGTAGGTTCACCGAACATTTCTATTGAATCCAAAGGTCATGCTGATACAAAATAATTTGTTTTCATGTTTGGAGCAGCAGACAGGATAGTTCCCTCAGTTACTGATAGCCATAGAGTCTCCATGAAATGTGGCATTCAATCTTATAGTAATTGTAGAGTCAAATGAGCTCCCTGTCTTTACATAAGAGACTTGTGGGAACAGGACAAGAAAGCAATCAGTCTGAAATATTGTTAATAAACAGCACACAGACTGAGGCAGGGGTGCAGTTAGATTGTATAATATCAGATCAGATACAAAAAGATACAGAAAATTGAATTTGAAAAAAGACATGAATGAAGAATCCTTTTTCAAGTCTCAACAAATGAGATTCTATTCTCGTAAAAGGTGGTTTTCAGTGCCAGAGAGTTTATTTGGCAGTAGTTGTAACTTACAGCACAATTGAAAATGCACTTATAATTGATTGAACAAGGCTTAACATTTTCTAGTGAGTTTATCTTGGAATCTTTAGGTCATTTTTAACATTGCCGTTAAAATACCAGGCCTGAAAGTAATCAAACTCATAGGGATATGCAGAGGAATGAAAATGCCTGGAAGTGTCTCCCAGACCCAGATAGGTCAATTCAAACCTGGATATTAAAACTCATCACCTGGTACATATAGCTCACAATGAGACCTTCAAATGGTTTTGGAGACAAGACTGCTTGACTACAGATATTGCTGGAAGAATTGAAAACTAACACACCTTTGTTAAAAGTTCAAACTCTGTATTACGAATACCAGGAGACAAAGAGAGGAATTTACTTACCCCTCCAGACTTGGTCATATCAAAGTTTCTTCAGATTTTCTGTCTGATTTCTTGGTGACTGTCTTATACTGATGATGATTAGATTTTTACTCTCCTTCCACAAGAAAATCTTTCTTGTCTACCTGTCAACCTTTTCAAGAGACAAAGAGATCCAGCCTGTTCATCCTTTCTGATGGATCCTAGTTTGGGTACCATACTTGTTAATCATTGTTGCATACTTTCTAGCGCCTCTCTATCTCTCTTTTATATAATACAATAACCAGAGTTGGACACAATATAGTCTAACTGAGATTCGTTGCCATTTAAACACAATTTCTCTACTTAAAAATTATATTCTTCAACAAATGGCCATGAAGCCTGTGATTGCTTTCGAACCACTTTATTGGTGTGCATCACTACTTTTAGTGATTATGCATTTCACATTCCTTTGATCAGCCCATTTAGATTCCTACTTTCCAAGTAATATATGACCTTTTTCTTTTGCTTAACAAAATGTTATATTGCAGACTCACCTGGACCAGTATACTTCTCATTCTCCTTCCGCCTCCTTCCAACTTTTCCAGTCTTTCTTTCAGCTACTATCACCTTGATGCTGAAACTCTTTCCTAGAGTTTCTTCTCTTCATCCCTTCTTTCCCTGTTTTCAAAAGGTAACTGAAGATATTTATTTTCAAATGTTCCTTTCCCTAACTCCACTCAACGTGTTTTCTCTTTCATTTGACAGCTCATTCATTCTCAGATCTGTAAGATCCTTTGGGCTGTTTCTGAGTTGGAAGCATGATATACTTGCACGTTGTTGGTAGTGTACACCAAATGTTTGCCTCTCTGGCATAGCCTCTATAATGACACAGTAATAGTAATTGTAGAGTCAAATGAGCAATGTTATTTGAAAACTTATGCATTCTTAGAGTACTTAGTTCTGATGAAATGAGTTTTCTAGTACCACTACACTTTGCAATTTGACCTCATTTACCTTCTATTAGAGCTGAAGTGGAACAAACAGCTCTATACATTTTCAGTGAAAATTTCCAACCAATATTTCTATCAGTGTTTACAAAATAACAACTTGCATTGATATAGTGCTAGATATGATTTCAACAGCAAAAAAACAAGAAATCTATTCACATTGTCCTCACTGATATGGAAAAAATAAATTCTAGTCAATATTTCATCATAACAGATCCACCTCAATAGCCATAATTGTTCAAGTTAATTTTTTTTTCCCTTGCTACGCACTCTTTCAGTACTGAATAAGTAGGCAGGTGACTTTTTCCTTCCATCTAGCAAATTTTTACAGAAAATACAGTACACTAGCACACGTTGATACAGCTCCCTTTTAAATGAAAAGTGCTAGAACATCTTATTGAATAAGCCAGTTGCAGACACAAGCCCATTAGAGAGAGATCTGTACCAAAACCCAACATTCTTGGTGTCACTATACAGTAGTATAAGAACCCATCAGAATTCTTTTATTTGTAAGTTATTTTTTTGAAAGGCCTTTTTTCTCTTCAGTCATTTATTCTAATGTATCTTATTATTCATTTTTATGTCAATATTCCATTGTCATATCATAAGGCAAATTAATACTAGTTCACTTGGTAATGACATTAGTATTTACTAAAATGAAGTAGTTTCAATACATTGTCAACATTGTATTTATGGCACGAATTTAAATGTAACCACAGAAACCCAACACTTAGAACATTTTTTGCTGCAAAGGGATAAATTAAGTTTAGGAATTTTTTGTCATAGTTTTATAATTATTTGCTGAATGGTAAATGTTGCATTAATAGCTCAGATTCTGCAGAGGTATTGAGGCGTTATCATAATTATAGTGTAAATTAGATAAATTGTTTTTCATTCAAGGGTTGTGAGCTTGAGAGTGATGAGCTGCCTTCTTGAACCGTTGAAGTACTTGGAGGCAGGAAAGGGATGGGGAGCGGTGGTGATGGCAGGTACACACACAGTGCCATTAGTGAATAAGTTCCAAGGTGCCAATCTAATGATAGCAATGGAAGGGTGATATTATTCTAGATCAGGATGATGTGTTGCTTGGAAGGAAATTTGCAGGTGCTGATATTTCCATGCATCCGATGTCCTGCCTACAACAGAAATAATACTGTATTTGCAAGGAACATTGTCAGTCAGAGCCAGAGTAACACAACATGGAAACAGGCTCTTCGACCCAAACTGGTCCATGCTGACCATGGTGCCCACTCAGCTAGTTCCAATTGCCTGCATTTGGTCCATATCCCTCTAAACCCTTCTCATCCATGTACCTATCCAAACCTTTTTTAAACGTTGCTATTGTACCTGCCGCAACCACCTTCTCTGGGAGTCCATTCCATATACACACCACTCTCTGCATGAAAAAGGACCTGCCCCTCAGGTCCTTCTTAAATCTTTCCCCTCTCACCTTAAACCTATGCCCTCTAATTTTCAATTCCCCATCCCTGGGAAAAAGACTATATGCATTCATCCTATCTACAATACAATACTTTTACATAGCAGTTAAACAACCCACTTTGTGGATGCAATAAAGCTACTGAAGTTATGAAAATAGACAGTCAGACTCGTCTGAGGAGAAACAGACCTTTGCACTCTCTATGTTTCTCTGAAACTCCTCTCATCAAAGCATAAGTTGAAAATCTGTTGGAAAGCCTCATCACTATTCATGGTGGGTTTGGGAAGATTTCAGAATTTAGCTTACTGTCTCCAGAAGAGATTACAGCAAGTGACAACCAATCCTGGAAAGTGCTCACTGTTTGTTTGTACAAAGTGACTTTGGGTGCAGATTAACATTTGGGATAATCTGTAATAATCCTTTTCTCCTGAGTTTAACTGTCAATTGGCCAAAGTACTTCTGAGAAAACATTTTTAAAAATTTTATACACTTTTCTCAAACTTTAGGATTGTGTGTTAGTTTTCAAGAAGGGTTGTTTTAAGTATTTATATATATTTGGACAGTCTCAACCTTTTCTTAATAATCTTTGCATCTTTGCTTGAGTATGTTTTGTTTGTAATAAACTAGATACTATTTGTTAACGAATCTTGCTGACCTGTTTCTGATAGTGAACTAAATACGATCTGATACTTGTATAATTGGCATATCACCACTGTTTTTAAATTCAAACATTGCTCTCACCAGAGGAGGAGTGCTTCCGTTTTATGGCAGAAGATATTTCAAATACTCCATAATATGAATGAATAAGGAGGAAGAATGAAGTACCATTACCATCACCATCACTAAAGAAGTATTTTTAGATAAACTAATACAACTAAAGGTAGATACGTCCCTTGGCCCTGATGGCTTGCATTCTAAGATCCTAAATGAGATAGCTACAGAGATAATGGATGCACTGTTTGTAATTTTCCAAAAAAATCTGGATTCTGGAGAAGTACCAGAGTACTAGGAAAATGTGACACCCCTCTTCAAAATAGGAGGGAGCCAAAAGGTAGGTAACCATCGACCAGTTAGCTTTGTTTCTATTGTGGAAAAGTATTGGAATCAACTACAAAGGAAGTCATAGCAGAACATTTGGAACATCATAATCTAATCAAGCAGAGTCAGCATGGCTTCATGAAAAGGAAATCACGTCTGGCTAACTTATTAGTGTTTTCAACGCAGTCTCAACCAGATTGGAGAGAAGGAAGCCAGTAGATGTGTTGCATTTAGACTTCCAGAAGGCATTCAACAAGGTACCTCATTAAAGGTTAAGTCATAAGATAAGACCCAATGGTGTTGGAGGTAGTATACTGGCATGGATAGAGAATTGGTTATTGGACAGAAAACACGGGATCAGGGTTCGTTTTCAGATTGGTGACTGCGACCAGTGGGTTTCTAAACGGATCGGTTCCGGGACCATAATTGTTTACAATATATATGAATGACTTCAAAGAAGGAATGGTTTGTAGCTAAATTTGTAGATGACATTAAAATAGATGGAAAGGGAGATTGTAAGAGGGATACAACAGCTTACAGAGAGAAATTAATAGTTTCAGTAAGTGGGCAAAAAGTTGGCAAATGAAGTTATTTATTTTGGAAGGAAGAACAAAATAACAGAATATTATTTAAATGGAGATATACTGCAGAAAGTTGTGACACACAGAGTCTTGGGGATACTTGTACAAGAAACACAGAAAGCTAGCACATGGGTGCAGCAGATAATCAGGGAGGCTAATGGAATGTTGTGATTTCAAGGTGGTTGGAATATGAGTAGGGAAGTTTTAATGCAACTGTACAGGTTGCTGGTGAGACCACATCTGGAGTACTGTGAGCAGTTCTGGTCCCCTTATTTAAGGAAAGATATAATTTCATTGGTGGCAGTTCAGAGAAGGTTCACTAGCATGATCCCTGGTGTGGAGGGATTTATGAGTGAAGGCTAAACAGGTTGGCACTCTGTTCATTGGAGTTTAGAAGTATGAGAAGTGATCTCAATGAAATATATAGGATTTTTAAGGGGCTTGACAGGGTAAATATCGAGAGAATACTTCCTCTTAAGGGAGAGTCTAGGACCAGAGGGTATAGTCTCAGAATAAAGGGGTTCCAATTTAAGACTGAGATGAAGAGGAGTTTCTTCTTTCAGAGAGTTGAGAGTCTTTCAAACTGCTTGCCACAGACAGCTGTGGGCCAGAGTCCTTGTGCACATTTAAGGCTGAGATAGATAGATTTTTGATCAGTAGGGGAATCAAGGGTTACAGGGAAAGGGCAAGAAAGTGGATGTGCGGAATATGGCATCAGCCATGATCCTATTGAATGGTTTGAGGGGCTGAACAACCTACTTCAGTGCTTATTTCTTATGGTCTTCTGGACTAGGAAAGAAATTAGATCCCCTCCAAAACCTCAGTCATAACAGATATTTGGATGCTTATGCCCTACATTGAGCCTGGCATCTAATGAGTGTAATTGGAAGAGAGAAAAATAATTTTTTTTAAGAAACAGAAATGCTGGCAAAGATTTCTTCTGTATGAAAGCAAAAATATGCAAGCCAGAATGTCAAGTTTTGAGCTTCAACAGCAAAGTGCAGCAACTTAGAACAGTTAAAGGTATTGTACCTGGTTATCTGAAAAGTATGGTTCAGCAGTTGAAGATAGAATTTAGACCAAAAGCTAAGAACAGGAAATACTAAAACTGGTGGCCAGCAATCTAGGTACTGAATTGGAAGAGCCAGAGGATAATGTAAAACTGGAAGCAGACAAGGTAGCAATGTCAAGGATTTAATTCAAACAGAAGAGGCCAGAACTACAATTTTAAATGGAAAGAGAGGAAAGAGAAAAAGTATTTCAGAGAGAGAAAAAGGAGAGAAAGAGCTCTTTAAAGAGATAAGGAAGGGATGCAGAGGCAAGAGAGAAGTGACGTATAGGAATTTCAATTTAAAAGGCTTGAATTAAACTGGATAATTGGGCTGAGGTTTCCTTTGACACCCAGAACTTAACCACTGAGACCGTCAATCTTAGTCCTTTTGAATAATTCATAGACACGAGGTAAAGTGAAACCGATCAAGGAAAAGTATTTGGAGTAAAGGGACAAATCTTTTGTGATAGATTAAACAAAAAGTGCTCCAAAATGGCTCACAAGAACCTATAATATAGAGTCATAGAGTCATATAGCATGGAAACAGACCCTTCAGTCCAACCAGCTGACCAAGTTTCCCATGTCCCTCTTAACCTTTCCTATCCATGTACTTATCCAAATCTCTTTTAAATGTTGTAACTGTACCTGCATCTACCACTTCCTTGGGCAGTTCATTGCACATATGAACGACCCTCTGCATGAAAAGGTTTCCTCTCATATCCCTTTTAAATTTTTCTCCTCTCACCTTAAAAAATATGCCCCCTCGTTCTTCAGGATCACCTTAGAACTTTACAGGTACTGAGAAGATGCCAAAACCCAAAATTTTCAGTAAGATATAAAATCGAGTTGAACCACAAAACAAATTTAGTGTCCCTTTGCCTCACTGCCAAAGAGTTTTTGGGTGAAGCATTTTTAATACATAAACTGGTTGAAGTGTCTGAAGCATAGACAACTTTGGTGTCCCTGGGTTGGCTTTGTATTATCTCCAAAGTCAAAACCCGCCAACCTTGAATTTTCAGACATCCAGCCTGAGCCTGGTAAGAGAGGGCAGCTGCCCCACATGACATCCAGGATTCAAGTGGGTGAAAGAGGGTGAAGGTTTCCGACCAGTGATTGGACCATAAACCAAGTGGTTCTAACGTGAGGAGGACCAATAGCCAGAGTCAGTACAGGATCAGGGACCCAGAGAAAACAAAGGCAAGGAAGACATTACAGGGTATTATGACCATGAGGTGGCAAGAAGCCAGATATTGGTATCGGGGACCTACAAGAATACAGACAAGTTAGAGTAGGGTTGGGGACACATAAGATAAGAGATGGCGAAAAGGTTCGGGGATCCAGAGTCGCAGTGAAGTGAAAAAGCAGCTAATATCGGGTCAGGGACCCCAGAGAGAGAACATTGAATTGAAATGAAACAATAGGAGAAACGACACAGTGCCCAGAGTGGAATGAGACCCAGGTGGGTTGCCCAGTGCAGTGAGCAAATACCGAACCTGGGACCCACAGGGCAGAAATGCTGGGAGGTGGCACAGAAAGCTGAAAGGAAGCACATTTTAAAACTCAGCAAGACTATAGGAGCGACTGAAACGTAGAGAATGGAAGACAGTGAAGCGAAATAAGGAGCAGGAGGAAATGAAGCGGGAGAAAGTAAGATTCAAAGCAGCAGCACAGGAGCAGAGGAACCAGGTGAAATGTGGTACACTTGGGGCAGTTTCAGACCCAGTGCAATAGAGTGTACCAGCAGGCACAGAGCATGGTCAGCGATTGGGACATAGCCCAAAAAGTTGTGGACAAGCTGACCGAGAAGTGCAGGCACCTATAGGTTACACATAGCATGTTCCGCACCAGACAGGCAAAGAAAATAGAGCCCACGGTATGAACCATTCGAAAAGCCAGCGCGGGGTTGAAAATTTAAAGTCCCAACTTTCCATGCAAGAGGGAATGATATGCACGCTTGTGACAATTAATCAAATGGGGACAGCAATTATGGGATAGACCAGGTGGAAATGGAAGATCAAGCCTGTAGATAAGCTGCAAATTGGGCAAGAGAAAAATGCATCCAGTAATAGCCCCAAACTCCGACCTGCATGGAGGAACAAAGGGGGCGACCAACATAAAGCCACCTCCATACGTCCATCCTGCAGTGAGAGTTAGGGATCAGTGTCAGGGAAGTCTCAGGCAGCAGCCACCTCCGCAAGGGAAATGCTACCATTGTGGGCACGTAGGCCATTTTGCAAGGACTGCAGGGTATCCAGACAGTTAGCACCACCACAGGATCCAGGCTCCATACCCTAGTCCATGCTGCTGGAAGGACCTGGGAGACAAGAAGCAGTTAATTTGGTGGGAGAGATCACGCAGCCAAATTTAGTGGAGGAAATCCCACCATCTAACTGCTTGTACCCCTTTTGGATACACTCCCCAAAGTGTGACGGAAAGGTGTCTCTCCTCAGTGGGTGTGCAGCTCCAGGTGGGACAGTGTGGGATGGCCCTTGGAAGACCACCCCGATGAGTTTATTTTTATGAGACACGGGGCCTCCAGAACAAAACTTAACCCATCCCGAGACTTTGACAATCATGGCGCACCCAAAAGAAAAATCTTCTGAGCGGATTCACCGGACACCTACAGGAGGGGATGAAGACAGAACCTATAGAATTTAGAGATAGTAAGAACTGTCGATGCTGGAGTCATAGATTACACCATATGGAGCTGGAGGAACACAGCAGGCCAGGCAGCATCGGGGGAGCAGGAAAATTGGTGCTGCCTGGCCTGCTGTGTTCCTCTAGCCCCTCACTGTGTTACCTATAGAATTTAAACTGGGAGACACAGACTGGCATCACCCAGAAGTGTTAGTTAATCTCCACATAGACAATGAGCACGTTTTAGGCTCAGACTTTATGAGTAAGTACAGTGTACTTTATCTTTTGACCTGGCTAATTGAGGTATTTTGGTAAATGCCTGAGCTCAATGAGGCCCCAGCAGAGATGGTGACAGGCTCATACACACAGAGAATTCACACCACGGGGGAAATTGTGGATTAGACCCACCGAAATGACTGAGGACCCAGCAGCACAGGCAGCTCTCACAGAGCACAAGAATGCATTCAGCAATCTCAAAGACGATTGCAGTCATGTAGAGGGTGAGGTAGTGATAGACAGATCAGACCCAAAGCCAACAAAGACAATATACATTCCCAGGCAGGCAGAGGGAGAGATGGCCAAGGTCATTAGCAGTTTGTTAAAGCAAGGAATTCTACACCCTTTCGCATCTACCAACAATTCACCAATATGGCTGGTTAAGAAACCGGATGGCGTTTGGCAGCTCACCATCAATTACAGGGAACTAAATAAAACCAGCCCAATCATGGCACCAACGGCAGCAACTAACCCTAAAACTATGGTGATACAGGCCCCACAGGCAAAATATTGCCTTGTACTGGACATCAGTAATGGATTTTGGTCCAACCCCTCTATTAACACTGCCAATATAAATTCGCCTTCATATTTCAGGACCAGCAATGCATATGGATCGGCTCTCCCCCAGGTTTTCCCAATTCTCCGTCAGTATTTCATCAGAGGCTGGCTAAAGGGCTAGAGAAGTGTTCCCGACCAGAATACTCGGTACAGTACATGGACAATGTCCTCCTGCAGACAGAGATGAGGTCCAAACATTTGATCCCATTAAAGGAATTGTTAACCCTCTTCACCAGCCCAGGACTAAAGACTAAGACCAAGAAGGCCCATATCATGAGGTCCCAGGTCTCATACTTGGGAACTGTGATAGCTCGGGAGAAACACAAAATAGAACATAGAACAGTACAGCACAGTACAGGCCCTTCGGCCCACGATGTTGTGCCGAACTTTTACCCTAAACCTAACGTCTATCTAACCTCCACCCCTACCTTATACTATCATCCATATGCCTATCTAATAGCTGCTTAAATGCCCCTAATGAGGCCGACTCCACTACCCTCTCTGGCAATGCATTCCACGCCCCTACCACTCTCTGAGTAAAGAACCTACCTCTGACATTTCCCCTATATCTACCTCCACTCACTTTAAAACTATACCCCCTCGTAATAGCTACCTCCACCCTAGGAAAAAGTCTCTGGCTGTCCACTATATCTATACCTCTGATCATTTTGTACACCTCTATCAAGTCAAAATAGAAGGGAACTGCATCAAGGCCATAACCTGTTTGCCCCTTCCCAGGAATGTAAGCTCGTTGTGTTCCTTTCTGGGCTTAGTGGGACATTGTTGGAACCACATTAATGGTTTCACCACTAAAGCCATTTCACTCTCCAAGCTCCTTAAAAGGAATGCCCCAAAGGATTGGACTGAACAGCGTACGGACATTGTTGCTGAATTGTAACAGGCCCTGGCTCAGGCCCCCGCCCTGTAGTACCAGAGCTAGAACTTCCCTTCACTTTGGAAGTTGCAGCCACAGATGCCCCACTGGCAGCTGTGGTTCTCCAAGAATGAAACAATAAACTCAGACCGGTCGCCTGTACCTCCCAGACTCTTTCACCATTAGATCAGGGATTCTTTACAAGTAAGAAACCAAAGTTTGCTGATGTTATTGGCCTAAACCCCCTAACCATTCTGGTAGAACACTCCGCCATTCAACTTTTGCTGGACAGCAGCATTAAAGTTGGTACGGTCAGCCAAAACCACATACTGCAGTGGACACTAATGTTACGGGGTTGTGAGATTGCAGTTAAATGTGCCAAAGTGCCCATATTCCTAGCAGACAATTTGCGCTACAGAGGAGAAACCCATGAGTGTCAGGACAATGGCAACAAATATCCCCAAGGGACCATTTGTGAGAAAACAAAATGAGAACAACCCAAGGGAACCTGGGGAGCAAAAGAGAGAGCCCCCTGTAAGAATGTTTGTAGACAGATTCCCTGCAGTGAAAGACAGAATGTGGTGTATATCTGGAAAAGTGAACCCCTAATAGAGTTAGTGCTGAAGCTTCTCAATAAAATGAGCACTGAAGCTGTGAGCTCGCAGCTGTAGCCTTTGTAGTCAGCCATCCTGGAACATCACCACTTATCCCCGCCCCCACCACCCCCCCACCCCAACAACCAGCAGACAGGCACTTAGACAGCATGTCAGTCTGTAACAGTCTAACTGACTTCTTGCCACTGTGGGAAGCTACAGGATTCATCTCAGCAGACTGAAAACCATCTGCATCCCTGTACAAGTTTATTCTCCAGACAGCCCAAGGCTGTGAATACGGTATTGTTAAGGTTAGAGTCAACCACCATCTCTCCCCACCTGGAAACATAGGGATAGATCCATTAGTTAAGCAGGTGTCCATGCAGGAGAACCATGGCAGCTTCCCCATTTCAAAACAAATAGACATCATCATTGTGAGACAAACTGAGGTCGAAGATCTGGTACAGGCTCAGAACAACAACATTGAGATAAAGCAAGTACAGGAGGGATACAATAAATACTTTGGGGAACCCAGATACTCAGGGAGTTGTCTATCCATCTGAGACTTGATACATGCCTGCACGAGAGCATGGACTGAGCCTGTAATTGCAGTCTCACCTCAAGGGATCAATAGGAGGGACTGTGGTCAAGCGACCAAAATTAAACATTTTAAATTGACCTGCCCAGAAAAATGGCACCTGACAGAAAGATTGGCCAAACTAAAATAAACAGCAATCAGCAGCTATCAGCTACAGAGAACATTGGAAACCGAGATCAAAGAAGTCACAGAGGTTCAGGGAAACTACCTACAACCAACTCAAGAGTTGTCGACTGAAGAAGTATTGATTACATTCTCTGGCACCTTGACTTCCAGCCAATGCCTGAGGATGTGCACTTTTCACTTCCCTGGTGGAACCAGGAACTCAGGTGGAGTCACAGGTGGACAGGGTAGTGAAGTAGGTGTTTGGTACGCTTGACTTTAAAGGTCAGTGCATTGAGTATAGGAGTTGGGATGTCATGTTGCAGCTATAAAGGACATTGGTAAGGCCACTTTTGGAATAAATACTGCATTCAATTCCAGTCTCCCTCCTAAAGGAAAGACATTAAACTTGAAAGGCTGCAGAAAAGATTTACAAGGATGTTGCCAGGGTTGGAAGGTTTGAGCTATAGGGAGAGGCTGCTTAGGCTGGGTCTATTTTCCCTGGAGTGTCAGAAGCTGAGGAAGTTTATAAAATCATGAGGGACATGGATAGGGTGAATAGCAAATGTCTTTCCCAGGGTAGGCGGGTCAAAAACTGGACAGCATAGGCTTAAGGTGAAAGGGGAAAAACATAAAAGGGACCTATTTCACACAGAGGGTGGTGCATGTACAGAATGAGCTGCCAGAGAAGTGGAGGGGGCTGGTACAATTACAATATTTAAATCCTACTGGAAGGGTACATGAATAGGAAGGATTTAGAGGGATATGGGCCAAATGCTGGCAAATGGGACTAGATTTATTTAGGATACCTGGTCAGTATGGATGAGTTGGACTGAAGGCTGTGTTTCTGTGCTGTATATCTCTATGACTCTAAAGAATACCTGCCAAAGAAATACTGACCGATTCCCTGTGTAAGCCAATACACACTGTTATGGACCAGACCAAACCCCCTCAAAATATACTAAGAAGATAGCCTAGATCCTAACTTTTTTCTTATTTTATAGGTAAATCAAAGGCATTGCATTCCAGATGCAATTCGATTGATCAAACTACTTGACTTTAAGCACAAGACACTTTATTTTTACACTTCAGTTAAAATACAAATAAAAATAAAAGAAAAGAATTCACTTAACTATAACTCTATTTTAATTCTAAACAAAATAATATATAACTAACTACTACGAATTAACTGTTCCAATGTAGTAACATCCCATAAACCCTTGGCAAAGATAAATTCAGTAAAAGCAGATTGTCTCACATGCAATTCTACCAGCAGGAGGAGAATGTCAGCTTCTGTTGAGATGGCAGCAGAGTAGGATGCTCCAACTGAAGTTCCTCTGCTCAGCCCGCTCTTTTTCTTCTTTTTCTCCCTTTCTGCCCCCTCTCTTGACCTCAGACACATGGCCCAGGTCTCTGGCTCCTGGCCTCCAAAGTGGAGTCGATGGTCAGTAGAGATGCCAGCAACCAGAGCAAGGGCACTACCAACCAATGGCCAGAGTGGAGATGCAAGTGACCAGTAGATGGAACGTGGACACTGGCGATCAGCGGCCCGAATCCAGGACACCAGTGACCAGCAGCCCAAAGCTGGGACTAGCGACCAGAGTGGACACACCAGCAACCAGCAGCCCAGTACGGAGTGTGGTAGTAGCCAGCGGTCACACCACACGGAGGCCCCCTGTCCTGGTCTACTGTGGAGAGCCTTTGGAGAGAGACTGTGATCTTCGCCTTTTTAACTTCGCTTCTTGTTTTTCTGACCTATGGTTATACTGTGTATAGTTGTGTAGTACCTTTTTTTTCTGCATTTCTCTATTCTGTAACTAAGGATTGTACCTAGGTACCTTTGTACCTAAGATGGTGCTCTAAGTAAACTTTTCATTGTACTCATTTGAGTACATGTGACAATAAAGTTAATTCTAATTCTCTTTTAGCTGTAACAGAGAGAGGAATACAAGCCACCACATCCAGCTTTAATACCCCAGAAACTGCAGAAAGCTAAACCTAAAAATCATGGTTCAGTGGGAGCATGACCCCACCCATTCAGGCTGCTTCTATTGTTCCAACTTTAAAAATAACTGAAGGCCTCACAAGCTTTTTAGTTTATTGACTTTGAGCAGACTGCTCAACACCTCTTTCTCAACCTTTCTTCATAAAAAAAAGGACTAAATACACCTCTTACAGCCATAGTATGGTCACAACACACATTGACAAAAGTACTGCAAGAAAATAAATTATTTAGACTTGTATTTCATTAATTACATTAAATCATGGAACTGCTTTTATTTCTTTCATATTAATGAGTACAAATTGTTTATGGCGAGGTTCTAGGTGCTGCATTTATCTCATGACCCATCTCACGGATGGGCACTGCAGAAGAAATTCAAATCCTAACCAAAGAACTGCATCATGGAAATATATATGGCCAAAAAAGATGTATTTAAAAAAAGGACATCATAAATGATTCTTTTCAGAAAGAATCAAGCAGTTTGATTAGCTCCTTCAAAATCACACAGGGAGATTTGTTAATGGATTAACCATTGGTTCATGGGACTTCTAAGCCACCACTGTCATTGTGAGGATGTATTTTTATATCTTGTATTTTTATTGCTCTATTTTTGGAAAGCAGGTTGGTGGTTTGTTTTTTCTTAAAAAGATACAGAGATTCTAGCTTTTCAGAACTTATAATTTGAGTAGAAAGAAAGTTCTAGAGCCTTATGGCTGTTTACATTGTTTTGATCACAGGAATTGGTGCTGTTTGTTTCTCACATGCTTTGGAGTCTCGGGTTATCATCTAGCTGAGCTTCTCTGAGGTCTCCATGTGGCTGCCACCAAGAACATGGACTCTTTTACACATAACTATCACAACTTACCATAATCTGCCACCACATTGTGGACTTCTGCCTTCAGTAAGGTATTTGTACCTGATGGGGAAATACTTATGTTAGCTCTCATAACACAACTTGACATGGGTAACATAGTACTGAAAGCTTTAATAAAGGTTTAGTACATTTCCTTGCATACACGTATATTATAGCGCAGGCACTTCACTGCCTGGGCTAATATAGGCAATTTGGTTGCAAACAGTAACTGGCTTCCATCAGCATGTAATGTTTCAAGTGATCTAGTTAAGATACAGTTTAAGACATTTATCCCTTTAGATTGCATACTATGTTACAGTCATGATATCCTGTGCATTTTGTTTAAGGCATAATGTATACTAAATAAAAACTCAGTTCTGAGGAGGGGTCACCAGACCCGAAACATTAACTTTGATTTTTTTCTTCACAGATGCTGCCAGATCTGCGGAGCTTTTTCAGCAACTTCTGTTTTTGTGACATAATACATACTAGTTGTGAGAAATAGCACAACACAAGAGTAAGTGTTGTATTTGCAAGGATCAAGATGTATAGATGGAGACATCCAGTCTACGTAACTTTCAGAGAGTGATCACATGACCCAATTTGAGTGTATTGAAGTTGCTTTTTTTTAAAAAAAGAATAGATAGAATCTGAGATTACTTATCTGAGGGACAATAGCCTTTTGCACTCTCTATGAAACTCCACAAATCAAAATATATGAGTTGAAAACCCACTATAAGGCCTCATCACCATTCATAGAAGGTTCTGAGAGAAGATTTCAGAATCTAGCTTAATGTTTCCAGAGAAGCAAATTAAATTAGTGACAACTGAAGACATCCCATAAGCTTATATGTGCGAAGTGACTTTCATTACAGATTAACATTTGGGACAATCTGTGCAAACTCCTTTTCTCCTGAGTTTAGCCATCATTTGTCCAAAGTACTTTTAAGGTAACACCCTGCAGACCTTTTTCAGCCTGGGGCTACATGTATGTGTCAGTTTTCCAGAAGGGTCAAATGTATATTTGTACAGTATAAATACTTTGTTAATAATTTCTGTATCTTTACCTGTGTATTTTTTATTTGCGACAGTCCTTCTTTTAAAACTATTCACGCCATTTGTTAAAAAAAATGACTTGAATATTTCAAAATTTGCAATAAAATTCAATTTGTCCCTGTGTAGAATGTTCCACTGAATATAAATGAAATAGTATTAATATTTACAGAATACATTCCATGTCAGGTAAACAGCCTGAGGGCCAAGAAACCTGGCTAACTTGTTTCTGATACTGGACCAAATATAATCTGATAACTATACAGTACGATTGATAATATCACTATACTTTTAAAGCTTTATCATGACCAGTCAAAGAATGGGAGTGGAACATGTTTGCCCATCCAACATTGGTCATATTTATAATCAAACCACTATGTTGCTACTGAAAATCAACCTTTACAAATATGGAACTACATCTCTTAAGGTTTTAATTAATGTTGGAATTTTCTAAAAGGAAAGTTGTTTATTTTCCTTCTGCTTCTTTTATGTTCTTCTCTCAATTTCATCTTTCTTTCCCTCTCTTTTGCTTTATATACATGATTGTACTTGGATTATTTTAACTACCACTTTCTGGTTTAGCCTAGGAAGGTAAATACACAAAAGCTTTCATAAATGATGCAGAAATTTAAACCAAAGAACTATGGATGCTGGAACTCAGAAACAAAATCAGAAATTGCTAGAAAAACTCATCAGATTTGGCAGTGTCTGTGGAAAGGTCCACTGAGCCTTCTTCAGAAGTTCAATGTGCTTTCTCTTGTTCAGTTGGCTGGATTCTCTGGCTTTCATGGGCATGCACTGGGTGTTTCCCTGCTGCATGATTTTTATTGCTTGTATTGCCATCTTCCACTGAAAAATGCCAGTATTTCAAAATGGTGCTTCCAACATTTTCCCAAGTTTCATAGGCTTCTTTTTAGGGGGGTGTAGATATATTTGGGCCTAGCCAACTAATTGGATTGAGCCCTGGAATTATGCCATAACATATTCTGGTTTTGCATGCTTTACTTTAAATATGTGGGACAGCTTACCCTAACATTAAATTTTCCTTACATTGCAAAAATCAGAGAGTCTGTAATCAAGGACTCCAACCACTATTCTATCTCAAATAAGCTTCAATGTGCCATAACTGTGTAAACTGGCCAACCTATGTAAAACAATAATAAAGGAGATTGCTGATTCGCTGGCTGCTTGGGGCTGCAGGTTGAAGTGAACACCTTCAATAACAGGATTTTTCTTGGGACTAAAATGGCTTTTGAAGGCTGCTGGAACTGACTGAAAATCTGCTGATGTTTTGTCAACACTTCCCTGCCAAGGACTCATTGACAATGGGACCCACTGCATTTACAGAAGTACAGACCCAGAGCTGCTGCTGCTTCAAATGGAGGCCTATCACTGTGGATAATGTCTTCCATATTCCCATCTGTGCATCTACATCAATCCTTCAATAGCATTGAAAGGCTGCTGAAAGGATAGGGTCTGCTCTGCTGGAGCGGACAGGCTGGCATTTTGGAGTACCTCAGTTTCCACAGTTCTGGTAGGTCTTTGGGAAGTATTTGGGAAATCCTCTTAGGCCCCCATAGTGCAGAATATCTCATAGATGGTACTCCACATTGCTATGTGGTTCTTCAATTCCGCTTCTTGTCTACTTGATTCTTCTGAGAAAATACTGTCTTCTTTGCATTTGTGTCTCCACTGATGCCACCATTTCAAAAAAAGAGAGGAATAAATGAACAAAACTTGCAGAATGGGGATTTAATAGGTAAATTACGGATAACACAACAGGTAGAGCATTTTGGTAGCAATTCAGAGGCTACATACTCATCAGGAAATAGTATACATGGAGTAGAGGAGCAGATATTTTCAAAAGCACAGATAAGTAAATCAAAGTAGTGACCCGGGTTGACAAGATCATTGAAACAGCAAGGAAAGTGTGGGAGTTTATTTCAAAACAGAATTGAAAAGTAGAAAGGCTGCGAAAAACATCTTTGAAACATTGGTTGGGTCACACTTGAAGTACTATGCAGTTCACATCTACACATTCAGTTAAAAATACCAGCAAGAGTGCATCAGAAATCCATAATCATTATATAAAAATTGAAGAGGTTATCCCCATCAGCAATTTCTGAACAGCCTTCTCCTTCTACAAAGCTAAAGAAACAGATGTGAAGGAAGGCCAAGTAAAGTCCTTGTAAGATTAAACAAAGGGCGTGATATAGTAACAAAAAAACTCCACTTGTGGGTAAGACTAGAACGTACAGCCATAAATCTAAAAACAGTCACCAATAAAATTTCAGATCTACATAGCATAGTTCAAAAATATTGTGCAAATCCACCAGAGGAAATAATTACTATGCATTGTTACAAGGGTCTCATTTTATCATTTGTGTTTGAGTGCAACTTTATTGTTAGGAATTAAATTTTTAATTACAAAAACAAATGATACACACTGGCTGATACTTTGAAAATAACTATAACTCAAAAGATGGTCCATGTTTACTTAAAAGGGTTTAAAGTTGGAGGTGTGACAACAAACAGATAGTCCATTCTTGGCTTCACTGCAGCCAGAAATACAAGTTATTCACCTGGGTCCCAAAATTCATCATAGAATCCCTACAGTTGTGGAAATACTATGTTTGAGTATGGGTTTTTATGTTCTTCAGATAAGCCCAAGCCAGATCTCAAGGCATTTCTTTGAACAGTATTTATTAACAATATTAATATGATGAAATGGCAACAGACATTTCTGCCTAGAACCCTAGGATAGGGAGTTCAAACCTCGGGGTCACATTTCTAAGGTGAGGGAGAAAGTTTTAAAAAGGATGTGGGGCAACATTTTTACACAGAGAGTGGTTCATGTGTGGAATGAACTATCAGAGGAAGTGGATGTAGGTACAGTTACAACATTTAAAAGACATTTGGATACATCTATGAATAGGAAAGGTTTGGAGGGATATGAGCCAAATGCAGGCGAGAGGGATTAATTGGACTGAAGTTTAGTTTGGGAAAATGGTTGACGTGGACTAGTTGGATGAAGGGTCTGTTTCTGTGCTATATGATTCTATGACTCTACAACTGCACTTGTTCCAACCTTCCAGCAGAGTTTCTATCAAATTACTTCTAAAGTCGTACTTGCGTTATAGTATACCTTATCTGCATATTCATTAAACCCTATCACTACATTTTCTATTGCAACATCTACCACTCTAACTCTTTCCTTCCCCAGAGAACATCTAATGATTACTTCTTACCTATGCCATCGTTTTAGCCTATGTGATGTTCTGCACTATGGGTTTTGATTGGCCCTTCACTTTGCCGACTCAATTAAAGAAAAATGCAAATTATGATTTATCCACAATGAAGAAAAAGTGCTGGTTGTCAATTTTACATTCTTCATAGACTAGAATTAAATAGCATTTTCTATCCTTCTGTCTGTTAATAAAATTTGCTGAGATCCTGAAAGTGCTTCTATTGCATGCATATTGTGAAACACTCAATGAATCGTAAATTTTCACATGCAGCACAAAAGTCTGATGGCTTTGCATAACTTCCAAGCAAACCTTGGCATACATATCTATACCCCAAAGGAACAGGAGTAATAATGCTCACAAACATGACTGCATCAACAACATATTCATTGTGATGGCTCCAAGTTCATCTCTGCACATGACCAGACAGCCACATTTCAGGGCAAGTTGCAAAGGCAGTTGTTGGACTATGCATTGGGATTGTGACTTGCTTGGCGATTTATATAATTAGAATTTATCCTTATCGTTCATGTGCCCTCCCATGCATGGGGTGCCCAAGTCAGACAAAAGCAATGTTTTGCACTGTTTTATCAGTATCTTCTTTGGCACAACATGAATTGACCAACAAACATGTTTTAAATGTAGTTCCCATATACACTGTGAAGGGTACCATCACTTTCACAAAGACCATACATATTGATTCATATAGCAAGAGAAATACTATATCCATGTACTCTTTTGACATTACTAGATTATTCACCAATGTACCAGCTGAGAAATATTGGTGAATGGTAGGAGGCCATTGACAGTTGCACTAGGCCACTATATCTTGGCAATCTAGATGTGCTACTTCTGTCTGAATTTGTTTTCATCAAACTACATAGTAACTTGTACAGTTGAATTTCGTTCCAATGACACCATGAATATCAAATAGACAGTCTGGCCATTGTATCCCCTCTCAGTCAAGCTCTTGTGAATAGGTTAGCATAGCTGCCTCACAGCACCATGAAATCATGTTCAATTTGACCCTCAGGTGACTGTGTATGTGGAGTTTGCATGTTCTCCTTATGTTTGTGTGGGTTTCCATCACGTGGTCCAATTTCGTCCTACAGTCCAAACATGGATTGGCCACAGTAAATGTGGGATTATGGGAATGGGGTGGGATGCTCTTCAGAGGGTTGGTGCAGACTTGATGGGCTGAATGGGCTCTTTCTGCACTGTAGGGATTCAAGATCTTTATTGGTTATCAAGAGCAGCATTATCAAGATAGAATGACACTAACCCTTTAACTACTGCATATTTCCAATGTGTAGGAGACATTTCTGTTTGAAATATCTGGATCCACAGCTGCACAAAGAAATTATTTGTACAGATTAATAACGACCATAATACACTCAACTTTACTGATGAAGTGAAGCAATTGTTTTTGAATACATTAGTTGAGAAATATGCAAATGTGTTTCCAACGCTAACTACTGAAAGCCTACATTCAATCATCAGTATATGTGTTTGGCTTCCTGTAGTTCCACATTGTACAAGATCAAGCTTATTGGTAGCCTTGTAAATAAAGACCTAGTCATCTGATCAATGTGTAACCACAAAGCCATTTTTCCTATGACACAAATTAATAAGGTGATATATTACCACACCAGCCTTATATATGATACTGTATGCACCAGCAGCTTGCAGACTTTATGAAACAAATGTCACTTTTACCAACTGCAATGGGCAGCATGCTGACCGTGCTCAAGAAGCATCTGCTTGTAAAGCTCAGAACATCATGCCCAGTTTTAGATGTGACTCTGTTATGGTACAAAGAATTACACCACAAAATAATTTTAAATTGGGCTTGCAGTATGAGTTATTTGTGAGTGCTGTAAGTTCCAAATATTCACACACAAGAACTGTTCCATTGAAACAAATGGAAAATCTCCGTACTTTGCATTTTTTCAATCAGAAAAAAGGTTATAGAGACAGCCAATCTCTGCTGCATTCCTTGTTGCAGTTGCCAGTGAGAGTCTACCTGCCTGGTCTGAGTAAAATCAGCTTGAGATTGATAGTTTCAGAGATAGTAGGAACTGCAGATGCTGGAGAATCTGAGATAACAAG
>NC_063350.1:32853851-32941906 GCF_021869965.1 Rhincodon typus
TGTATCTTTCTGGTAGTAGGCTGGCAGGAAACCTCAATCCAGGAAAGTCTACAATTAAGTGGAACTTGTTTGTTCATTGCATATTGGAAAATCTAGCCTGATGTTACCAGCCAAAGCACTATCTCTAACTGTAGGCTCCATCTGATCATTTCTTATTGTGAAAGGTGAACTCTGTTATAGCTATAAACCTACCACAAATCTATCAGTTATTGCACAGTGACTTTATTGAAGGAAACACTCCTCGTAAGGATTGTTGAATGCCTAACTTAAATGTTTTTGGTCTGTGTTGAACACCCACTAGTCTTAAGAGCAGGTGTTCGAAACTTCATACCAATCCACACAGATTAGTAAGTCCCAGATGCCCTCCTAGAAATTGTTTAGTAGTTATGAATTTCATCCATAAAACTTCCTCCTCTGACTGCTGTTCATTCATCTTCTCGTCCATTAAATATCAACATTCCATAAATCATCTCTCCCTCTCCCAGCGAAGTCTTCATGAATTGCCATCTCCCCCATCTGCCTGACTCTTCATCCTTCCCCCAATGAACACTAACATTTGCCAAGTCTTGGGTCCTACCATCTGCCAGGGAACTGAAAAGTGCACCCCACCCCCGCAATGCCTTCAAATAGCTTCACTCTCGCAGAGCAGCAAGTCCAACATAAAGGCTAAGAATTCTCAATGTGGAAGTCAGTAAGTACCTGGAGACTTCAGCTTGCATCCAGTTGCAAGGAGACTCACTACACAATCATATCTCAGGACCTGATCATGGGCACCTGCCCATTCTTCCCCCTCATGGCATATCTCTGATCCATTTACAAGACTCTTCTGCATTTCATTGCTATACTTTGGGCTGCATTTGTCATGCTGCAGCAGGGACACTCTGTGTTCAGGGATATGCACCTTGCTCATTGCCTGGACCAAGCTACATCTCTAGGCTGTTCACTTGCTCCCTTAGCACTCATTCACTCTGAATCTATCTGGATGTTCACAGCATCTCAGTGTTGCCTTGCCTTTTTGGGGCCTTGCCTCTCAGCCAGAGGTACTTTGCTCAATATACTGCTCTATTGCCATGCAATTAGCACAAACACAAATCCAGGAAACTTGTCATCAACAGTCCTCGGTTAAGTGAAAGGAAATAACCTTCTGTCAGGGGGTGCCAGCACATTAAGTTTAAGAACAGCCTCTGATATAAGTCTATGGGCTTAGGTGTGCTGAGTCAACCACTTGGCGATGTCAGAGTCAGGATCATCTCCAGATAAACAGCAAGAAGCTGAATGCCATATTGTGGACTGTTTTCATCCTGAATGAGAGGAAGCAGGAACTAAAGGAGATGAAAGTGGGTGGCACAGCTATTACTTTTAGTGCAATAGGGAGGTGT
Organism: Rhincodon typus; assembly: GCF_021869965.1. NCBI lineage: Eukaryota > Metazoa > Chordata > Chondrichthyes > Orectolobiformes > Rhincodontidae > Rhincodon > Rhincodon typus. The sequence continues at coordinate 32,855,231 of NC_063350.1, forward strand.
ACCAAGTAGATCAGTAGGCAATGCAGAGGGGATGCAGGGCTCGTGGTGCCAGGTGTTCGGGTGGATGACAGTAAGCAGGGATAATGTTGTGGGGCAATAGCGAGAGTGGTGTACCATGAGCCTTGGTGGGATGTGGCTACACTAGCAGAGAATGAGCGGAAGATATCAGAGTGAAGATTGTGGAACTTATACTTTCAGTATGGGGAAGGTCATTCATCGCTTTCTTACATTGCTGTGCATTCTTCCGGATAGCTGAGACTGCACAGGCCCAACCTCATACCAGACTGGTATGGTCTGGATTCATGGCCTCTAGTGCTGGTCCTGGGGAAAGAAGATTTCCTACCTTTTACACCAGCCTGTCCACCAGGATATCCCAGCAGTGGTGAGTTATCCCGGGGATGAAGATTGGAAGAATGAGGCTACAATCAGAAAAGGGTGACACCACAAGGGAAGATAATTTGAGGGGTGAATTTGGTAAGACATGGTGGAAAAATTCTGTATGCAGCTCAATGAAACTTCACTGAAACAGTCACTAAAATTGACACTTAGAAAAAGCTTCAGCACAAAGATACTGAAGTCCAAGGCTTCTCACTTGCACTACGGGTAAACTTAAATCTTGTTGCATTGGTCAAAAGGTTATGAGCTAATAGAACATAACCATAAATCAACCTCATTCTGGGGACATTTCCAGCTAACTGGAAAAACCCACCACATGCACAACCCTGCATTGTTGAGAAAATGCAGCTTCGCAGAAAGGAAGGCCCACTCACCATCACCACTGCCTTCCACCTTCCTGCTGCTTGCTGTCTGCTCATTCACTGCTCATGTTCCATATTTCCCTCTTGCCCCTCCACCCCATTTTTCTCGCATCTCCTGCACACATTGTCCAAACAAATGTCTCCTAGTCCTGCCTCCTTGTTCACCCATTTCTAATCATCCTCCTGCACTTTAATCTGGATCTGAGTACTGCACTTGCTTTTGCCTCACTCTTTGCAACCCTGCGGAAGATTGAGTAGTAGCCATTAGTACTAAATTATGTCACCAATAGCTAACGCTGAGAACTTTAAAAGATGTCACTGATAGGCTGTATGTTTCAAACATTCTTGACATTATTTCAATTTAACTAGAGTGTCATATGCTTGATATTACAGAATCTGACTATTACTGATGACAGGACAAACACAAGAGTGCCAAACTCAAAAATATTATACCTCAGAAGAAAGAAATGTCGATTGGTTCATAAGTTGACTGTGAAAATGTTGCCATAAAGAAAGTAATGGGAGCTACAGTAGCTTTTCTCTTTCTACACTTATCAGTGAGCAGAAGGTTGTAAGTTCAAGCCCCACTTCTAGTACTTCAGCACAAAATTTAGGTCAACACTCCAGTGTTGTACAAAGGGAGTATTGCACTGTCTCTCAGATGGAACATTAATCCAATGCTTCACTGCCCTTTCAGATGGATAGAAAAGGCCTCATTACACTGTACAAAGAGCTACAGGAATGTTCTCTATAGTAGTTTGGTCAATGTTTAATCCCATTAGCACCTGAACAATGAGTGGAAATGTTGCAGAATCACATGAGAAGTCCAGGGCAATGTTAAGTGCTTTGAAATTTCTGAGATTGTGAAATGTACTATATAAAAGCCAGGTCTTTCTTAAATGTAGTTCAAAGTGTACAGACAAGACCGTTTGATGAAATCCTGCAAGCTGGCTGTGTTGGGATTCAGAAAGTGATAGAAGCTTGGAATTGAGAGCGTGTTGCACATTGGACTGAAGTATCAGCACCTGCCAAAGTTCAGAGAGATTCGCATAAACAACAAAGATAGCTGTGTTGTACGAGAAATCTTCTTTCTGCTAACCTGAGATTTGTCTGCATTGTATCAACTTCATTTCCTTAAATTTGAAAGATAAGACAGAAGCATTTGTGGAGATTCTCATTGGAATGATTATTTTGTTCAGACCTATGACAATAAGGCCAGCATAGAAAGATGATTCTTAAAATAATCAGTGTCCCATTAAATGCTCTAGGTTATTTAGGCATAGAACATAAATCATACTTCTGCTAAGAATTATAATTTATTTGTGAGATTGTTACATATATTCTGATCTAGATTATTTTGTTTACCAGCAATTAATTAGGGGGAGGCAATGGCCTAGTGGTGTTATCACTGGACTGTTAATCCAGAGACCCAGATAATGTTCTGGGGACCTGGGTTCAAATCCTGCCACGGCAGATGGTGGAATTTGAATTCAATAAATATCTGGAATTAAGAATCTAATGATGACTATGAATCCATTGCCAATTGTTGGAAAAACCCATCTGATTCACTAATGCCCTTTAGGGAAGGAAACTGCCATCCTTACCTGGTCTGGCCTACATGTGACTCCAGACCCACAGCAATGTGGTTGACCCCTGAATTGCCCTCTGGGCAATTAGGGATGGGCAATAAATGCTGCCTTGCCTGCATCCTGTGAATGAATAAAAGGGGGGGGGGAAATCATTTGATTCACAGTCTACCAGCTGAAAGCTCCAAATAATTATGTATTATCATTTATAGTATTTCATACCTAAATTAGCCAAATGGGTTGATTTGTTCACATTGTTGATTGCTCAATTATTAGTACCAGAAAATGCTCATTACTAGGTAATGGCTTTTGCAATGTATCAGGGGCAATATCAATTGTTCTTTCTCCTCCCAAGATTGGTACAGTAATCCATGAAGTTCCACATAGGAACTCTAGCCAGAATTGTAGAAACTCACCAGAGCTCTTGTAGTCTAATTGGAGTGACAGGTAGTTTCTAGACTCCATTTGTAACTATCTGGTGATGAGGCCAAAGCTGTTTGCACGAGCTATTGACAACTCAAACTTCAAGTGAAAAGCCAGATTGTACAAAGAAATGGCATGAATGGGAAAGCCTTTAATTCACCAACAAGTAGAATGTTTGACACAAAACTCAAGCATTTTTTATTCAGTTTCAGTTTCCAAACTGACTGAAACAAATCATTGCCATGAATGTATGGAGCTTTTTCAACTGTATTCTACTTACATTGCTGAAGTGCACCGTTTTGACAAGTGCTGAACTATCTGTAGAACTGAAAAATGCCCATCTACTATCTTCAAAGGATTATGCTCATACCGTCAATATGAAACAAAAAGGTGGTAAATTGAAATCAACTTTCAGTTGAAGGTATTGTGAATATCATTGTGTCAATAATGAAAGTAAAAGCAGTGGCTATACTAATCACTATATCCCCTTTGTCATTTTAACCACAAAGTATCTTGTGATGACAATATACAGTGCGATTGCAGGTCAGGCTTTTATTGCCATGTCATTTTATCATTGATAAAACCTGTAAGGATTAGCCAATAGGAAAATAAATTACTGATAAGCTCATACAAATAACTAAATTATGATGTTAAGGGAAGAATATTATCGAGCTGAAGAGGGTTCAGAAGAGATTTACCAGGATGATGCTGTGAATGGAGGATTTGAGTTATAGGGAGAGGCTGGGTAGGCTGGGACTTTTTCCACTGGATCGTAGGAGGTTCAGAGTTGATCTTGTAGATGTTTGTAAAATAATGAGGGATATAGATAAGGTGAATGGCAGGTGTCTTTTCCTTCAGATGGGAGATTGCAAGACTAGGGGACATATTTTTAAGGTGAGAGGAGAAAGGTTTTGAAAAAAGACATGAGGGCCTTTTTTTTTAAACATAGAGTGGTTCATGCGTGGAATGAACTTCCAGAGGAAGTGATAGATGAGGGTACTGTTACAACATTTAAAAGACTTTTAGATAAGTTAACGAATAAGAAATGTTTGGAGGGATATGGGACTATTATAGTCTGAGATTATGGTTGGTGTGGACTGGTTGGACCAAAGGGTCTATATCCATGCTGTATGACTGTTTGTTAGAATATGTTACTTCAATGGCTCCAGTCCACGGATGATCCTTTTACTTGCCAGGACATGCTCAACTTCAATTGTTCTTCAGTTTCTTTTCACGTCCTTACAGGAGGGACAAAATTGACTTACTGATTAAAAGCCAAAAGCTTGCAGCAATAATGAGGGAAGACAAACTGGCTTTCTTCAGACTTCAGGTATTTCCTACCACAGAGAGACGTACCATCTCCCCTTCCAGACTTCCAAAGGCTTCTGGCAATATTGTTCACACCTATAAGCTGATCAACTACTTAGAAGCCAGCCACATTGTTGCTGGCAGGCAGATGGCCCTTGTCATCCACAACTGGTCACAACTCGATAAACCCAATGAGCCATCTGCTGCTGGCCAAATCTCACTTTGTATGTGTCCGGTGGTTTTAGTCATTGTACTTCTGGCAAGATGCAGAGTTTTGATCAAAGCACAAATGTAATTAAAATCCAGGCATTACTATAGTAACAGTGCAAATGTAAGCTGTAAACTTGGGGAGCTATAGATAATTGTGTCAATACAATCAGTGAAGCCAGAACAAATACCTCCAAAAATGAACACCAGATTGACAAGGGGTAGTGTTTTTCCACGTTTCCTCGCGATGCCTTCAATACATTTTATCTTACATAAAGCAGTCTGAGGGGTAAAAAGCAGTTATTGTGGCACCTACTTTCAAGGCAGAAAACAAACAAAAATCCACTAATCAGTTGAATTTCTGTACCTCGCCAGAAGTATAAATATCCTAACAAGATTAATAAAAATGTAAATGTAAATAATGGCCTTCTCAGCTTTATGCATCAATAGAAATAACAAAGCAAGTACTTCCAACAAAAAGGAGCATAAAATTATGGTAGTGTTTCTCATGGATCGCATGGATACGAACATGACCAATTTCACAGGCTGGTTCCTGTGCTTCTAAGATGTCTGAAAAACACCTCATGTTGGCTGTGGGCAATTTCCAGTCATCCAGTAAGACAGACTAATAAAAGGATAATGTACTTGTTTTAGAATCCGATAGGAAATGGCATTGATCCTGCTTCACTCAATGAACAATTTGCTGTAGCCATCAAAAGGGTAAGTTCATTTTTTAAAAAGTTAAACAGGGAGAAGTACTGATTTATCATTAGCTGACAGAGTGTGGTAGATAGTAACCAGCAGGTTTCCTAGCCCGTACTTGATCTGATGCCATGAGACTAAAAGATTCAGAGGACAATGCTATGAATTTCCAAGGCTAAGTCTTCCCGATTATCAAGTGTCAACACAGCTCGAGGGCTTCTCCTATTGGCAGGATAAGATATCCTTAGGAATGGTGACGAAGAAGTGTTGAAAGTTTGCTGAAGGATATGATTCTGTAAAACTGACTGGGTCAGGCAGAAATTTGCACATTTTAGTGAGGACATTGTAGGTTTGACTGAGCGGGGGTGTTTTATAGGATTAACTGGGCTGGATGTGCCTTTATTGTTTTTGGTGCCAGGACCAATACTGAATAATGTGGCCAGCTGCTACGTTTCTTACATTACAGCAGTGATGACAATTCAAAAGTATGTCATTGGCTGCAAAGCACTTTGTGACATGAGGTTGTAAAATGCATTGTGTAAACCCATATCATGTTTTTGTCTTGCTTTCAACAAAATTACTGAACTAGAAACTTGTTGATAAATATCTGTTTTCTGTGTAAAGGAGTCAGTATTTTCTCTGATATGGGCTTACTGCCTGTTGATGCTCCTTTTATCCTCAATGCAGCTGGTACCAAGCCCAGCTGTGTTCAGGAAACATAGAATACATGCAAGGTAAAGGAATTGCTAGAAGCTACCACCAAATAGGGAAGCTTGTTAAATGAATACTTACCTGACTCTGGATTTAAGAGAAGTATTTCTACTGCTCCCTTTTCCACTGTGATGCTGAAGATCTCTGGCAGATTCCATTCTGCCTCCATTTGATCACAGGCAGCCCGAAAATGAATCTCTACATCAGTTAAAAAGATTGTTCTGCAAATGTTGATGGCTGCAAATTATGGTAAGCATTTAAACGTTGAGTAATCTATGCTAATCACATAAAACCCGATCGCAGCTCAGACCATAGCAATGCTCCCTCTACACCTCCACTCTTTCCCAACCTAATCTCTAGCCCCCAGTTTATTTTATCTACATGTTCCACAATAATTAAAAGCTTAATCCTACAGCATTTAACTTCACTATTTTGTTAGTGGTGTGGGTGGGGAGGGTAGATGATGCAGTGGCTTCAGGGGTTTCTATCCATTAAGTTAGTCACTTACCCAGGTAAATTTGGCTCTTGCAGATTCTCTCAGCATGAGTTTCATCTTCATACAAAGCAAGTAGACACTGTAAGGAGTTCACAGAAAAGGTTGTCTGTCGTCATTTGGAAAGAAAAAAAAGACACATTGCTGTTTAAAACAAGCAATGGTTAGCAACTTCACTAAAGGATTTTATTGGATAGATGCTAATAGACTTGCTATACATGTCAAACATTTTCTGCTGTTAGTTCAGATTTGCACGAGAAGTTATTTTTCTTTTTGTTCACTGGCATGGTGTTGGATTTCCTAAATGCAATGTAAGGGACTGGTTGGCAAAATTGAAGTACTTACGATTAAAGGTAATGGGTATCTTGAATATGAAATTGGTTCAGACAGAAAGCAAAACTAATGGAAAATAATTAATGACTTGGAAAAGTCATGATTTAAAAGTTTACAGATGACACAAAGTATGGAAATGTAGTGTCCAATTAAAAGGCGTCTTTTTTCAATTTTATAGCTTTTAATTTCATTGACATTTGCCATGGTTGACTAAATATCATAAAGGTTCCTGAATTCATTTTCCATCTAGTCCTTAAAGTCTGTCGATCTCTAAAACACCAAATCATGTGCAGTGGGAACATCTTGAGGCACTAAAAAGTGTTTATTCATTTATATCATTGCTGCCTCCAGATTTCTCAAACGTACTCATCAATTTCCTCCTCACATTAAAAAAATGCAATGGTCCACTCATATCCTAATCATCTACTGCCTGTACATGCACACCTCCATTTTAGTTCCTCAAAAATAGTTTCAACATGCAAATTAAAAGGAGTAGACCACTCAGGCCTTTCAGTCTGTTCTGCCATCAAATAAATTATAGCTGATCTGATAACTCCATATCCCACACACCTCATTGTTTTCAAAATTAACCATGACTTTGTCTTACTCTACTTCTGCAACATCCCTCGTGTCTCACCCTGACTGTTTTAATTTTGAGTCTCACTCTATTGTTTGTGGATAATCCTTCCATGTTCTTATTGAGCATTTTATCAAACAAACAAAGTCGAAATTAAATATTATCTGTTTTATAATATCAAACAGCTATAAATTTCCAGTACAATATATTACATGTCCAATTGGGAATGAGGCAGTGCCTAACACCTCAGATTATGTTTTCGATTAACATGGTATCTGGCACATCATTGCAAGTGAATTTTCAAAGATATTGACACATGGCAGCAGAAATACTCCTACTTCAAAAAGGAAAGTTTTGTTTGGAAGCTGTCATTTTCCAAATAATATCAGAACAATTCAAATCTGGCTTAAGTACAACAGATGGTTGCTTTAAGTACAGGAGAAAAGGAATTGAAGGCAGCAATATTATATTGTCAATGGTATACAATTTACAATATCCACTTAAACAATATTCAGCTTTTAAAGAGATACCAAAGCAATTGTGATCAGGTGGTGCTGCAACCTTATCTAACAACACAAACAATTCTATCATTGTTTCGCAATTAGCTAAGACTATTCAAAATGACAAATACAAAATAATACAAACCACAAGAACCACTTTACATTAATTAAAACAGATACATCTTACAGAAAAAAATGCTGCACACACTGTCCAGCCTTTGAAATATACCAAATAACTATCAATAACTAAATCAGAATTTGGTCATCTTCTTGTGTGTGTCTGCTTTCCTTTGTTCTTGCTGCGCCCCTGATTCTTGAGATTTTAGAGAGGACAATTGCTTCTTTGCATTAGATAACTTCTCTTCCAGATGGGAGGTTACTGCTTTGTCTCTGTGATTTAAAAAAAATATAAAGAAAATTGAAACAGATTACCAAGTGATGTTGTGGAGACGATCCCTTCAGAAATTCCTTAATAATGAAGTTAAATCTTGATCCGTGCTCAGTGAAACATAGAATTTAACTTTACTCGTTCACCAAATGGACAAATAAGGACTCTACACAATGAAACAAGCTTTAACATAGGTTTAAATCATCTGCAGTAATTTTAGAAAGCCTTCAATGAGACCATCTGCAAATCCCAATGATATGATTCTGCTTTAGATGTGTACTAAGAGATTACCAATGTTAAAAAGATGTAACTTCCATTTATTTGCTCTCTTTGGTAGCAAAGCGGAGATTTCCCGTAGATAGTGGGATTGTGCACCAACAAGAAGCTGGGTTTGTGGGTAGGGAGTATTGAGGTGGTTACGGTGGGGAGGGTTCCAAAGACATTCCAAGTATCTGGCTCAATGGCATGTAAAAGAAGCAGATTTTGACGTCACAAAGCAAGAAGGATGAGTTTCAAAAGGGAGCTGCAGATGGAAAGGTCATGATGTTGATTGCTATCAACTTCAGGATGGTGTAGGAGAACTACAGTAAATCCAAATTTAGGAGACAGGCAGTGAGTAGGTGTAAAAAACTAGGAGGGACAGAAATATGGCAGTGAAAATAGGAGGATTTGAGAATCATTACACAGAGGAATGGAAAGCTAATGGAGGTCAATGTAGATGGGAATGATACGTTAACAGGGTGAACAATGGAATTGAGGGTTTCAAAAAAGTTAAGCCTAGGACTGAACAAAGTTATGGCAAGGGGGTAATTTTCACTATCCCCTTTTAGGGACTAGCTTGCCTGCTTAATGGAGAAAAATCATGTTGGTTCTTGCAACGGTGAACCATTCTTGTTGGGTTACTATTGAAGTAGTATGTATGAAAATTACTCCCTCGGTCACAAATGAGCAGATGACTACGCAATGGAAATGGAATGAAAGTGTGGATTTTCTGAGCTGCACAGTCACTTTAAATAGGATTTATGGTAACCATCTATTATAAACAATACAATACAATATAGTAACTACAATCAAATCAGGCCTACCAACCAAAATAAGCCCCAAGCTGTAAACAAAGCAGTCAATAAGATACCTTCCAACATTTCTTGCAAGCGCCTCCATAATTTTTGCAATGTCCTTTTCCGTATGTTCAATCTTCTCTGTTATTTGAAAAAGATGGATATTTAGAGCTTTCTTCGAGCTTTTAGTCCCCTTATAACGTTCTTTGCTATTTTTCTCTCTCATGGGGAATCCAGTTGGAACCAGGGAACTGCTAGTCTGTCCAGTACTTTGAAGTTTATCATTCAAAAAGTCAAATACAGTCTGACGAGGTTTTCTTTCTTTAGCAATGCGTGGGCCTCCTTCGCTTTTCCTCTTGTGCTTCTTTTTGTGCAGATGGCTAAGTTTTCCTTCCCGCTTTTTTTGTAGGATTTCAGCACATTGATCCAAGGATTTTCCTGGTGGTAAAACCACTGCTTGTACAGGCTCCACTCGACCATCAGCATTCTTCCCCAACCCTAAAAGGAATCATCCCCTCCAAATTAGTTCAAACATGCACTCTCTATCACTATCATACAGGGCAGCAATGAGTACTATCTACAAGATGCAATGCAGCAACTTAACAAGGCTCCATCAAAAGCTGCTTCCAAACCTGAAATCTCTACCACGTAGAAGGACAACAGCAATAAATACAGGGGAAACACCAGCTGCAGGTTTTCCCCCCAGCCACACATTAGCCTGGCTTGGAACTAAACCACTGTTCCCTTACTATCACTGTGTCAAAATCCTGTAACTCTCTTCCTAACTGCACTGTGAACATCTACATCACATGGATTGCAATGGCTCAAAAGCGGATCACCACTACCTTCTGAAGGGTAATTAGGGGTGAGCAATATTTGCTGGCTTACCTACATGCCGTCAAAGAATTAATTTTAAAAATGTTACCAATTAAGGCGATAACTTTTTAATAATATAAATCATATTTGCTTTATAAAAATATTAATGATTTCTTTACTAACAACATCTCATTTGTTCTCATGACTATACCCATTTGCAAAGACTGAAATAACGGAACTAGTAAGTTAAATTTGGGACTATTACACAGAATAGAAAATTGCTTAAGTTGTAATCACCAATGTCAATTTTGTATCTCAGCAAAAGTATCAAACACATGGTACTTCTTGAACAGACAATCACATTTGAGAGCAATAGAGTAAGTTAAGTTCTTAAATTCTTACCTTTTCCAAATTCATAACCCAGTTTAACCATTAATTTAGATCCTATTCCCCGAGTATGAGCCTCCCAGCCAGCAAATGAAGAGCTGCAAGTTGGAGTCCAATTTTCCATTGACACGGATTTTTCATCCAAAACTGTGAAATCAGATATTGGAAAAGGAGCTGTTTCATTACAACTTTAAACGATTTGATCAAGATAACTTGCATTTGTACGCATAGCAAACTACCACAAGTAATTTCGCAGGAAGAAGTGCATGCATCAAACAGGAAGCCTGCAACAAAATAGCAAAACTGAGTGAAGGCATAGCTGAAGTTGTATGTTTAGAGTAAATGTTGGAGGATCAAACTTATTTTAAAAAATAAATTCTTGAATCCTGAAACGTGGTACGTGAAAATTCACCAAGTTATGATGCTCTTTGGACAGCTGGTGCAGATACAATGGACCAAAAGGCCTCCTGTGACAATTCTGATATTCTGCAAAAAATGCCACAATAGACAGGTGAGAAAGAGAAGCAACAGAAAATAGGATGTCAGGCTGAAGGATTATGCAGAAGTGCGGCAAGGGAAGGAAGAGGAGGCTTTGAAGAAATTTCAATTCAAATTTTAAAATCAGTATATTGGAAAACAACATTGTGGATTATTCTTAAAATCCACCATTATGGTTATATTTAGGATAAATTTTATTTTGCAAAACTTTGAGTCAAATCTGTAGAGACACTGATTGACATATATAGGTAAAGTGTGGGACTATTACACAGAATAGAAAATTGCTTAAGTTGTAATCACCAACATTAAATTTGTATCCAGCAAAGGTATCAAACACGTGGCACTGCCCCCAAAATCCATGTCACATTTATACTTCACAGCACTGTAGTCTTTATAGAATTTCTGTCACTGTCAGGTCCCAACAGATTCAGTCTTCCCGTTTCAAGAACTGCAACATACAGTGACTGAAGTTCCTTTCCCACAGTCTTATAAAGACCCTAAACAGATCTCGAGCATCAAGGCTCACTCCAATGATTCCTTCCTTCCCACAGCCAGGTTGAATCTTTCACAGCCCTTAAATTCTTGCTGGTTCCCTCTCTCTGACCAAAGTACAAGTTTACACCAGCAATCTGTTTGGTAGCTGCATGGCACTGCTCCACGCAACATCCTAAATGGCAAAATCCATAAAAGACTAGATTTTCTAAAGAAAACTAAAACCTATTTCAAAGCACTTACCTTTTGCATAACCAAGCTCTCCTTCATCCTCAGAGCTGGAAGATGAGGAAGACTCATCAGCCTGAGCTAGTGGCATGATCCCATCTCCCTCCACTACAATTTCCTTTTGAAGCAAGGAATCAAATTTTACTGTAAAATAACCATTGTCAATATCTGAAAGACAGAAACCATTTCTATTATTAAACAAGTTTTAAATGTGAACTTCTCCAAACTTTCAAAAATTATGAGTAGCTCACATTGAATCCTTTTTTCATTACATCTTTGGTGATGTGGATCCATCTCTATCTCATCACTTTCACCTCTCCCCTAACCTCTGTCAGGCCATTTCAAATAATATCCATTCCATAAAGTTGAAGCTTTGAACTAAAAAAGTGGGCTGAGTAGTAATCCATATTTTAATATATTTTGCAGTTGGAACAATTCAGGAAAAGCTGTTTAGTGAACTAAAAATGGGGTTAATTTACAGGTGAAGGCGGCATTTTTTGTGGGGGAGGGACTAACCAGCCATTTTCTTCCATTGTTGTGGGAATCATAAAAAGGAACAGGCCTCAAGTGAAAAAAAAAACAGATACAAGTGAAACAGCGACTTACTCACATGGACAGTTAAAAAAAACACTATTTTGTTTTTAAAATGCATAAAGATCTGTTGGCAAAAGGGATAAAAGTCAGTTGGAAATAATAAAAAGATGATTTTTATTTAAACATTCCAGGATTACTTTCATTATGACTTTTGAAATGCAGTAGTTCAAAATCAAAGCTGCATAGAAGGGTAATATATATGCGGTTGTGCAAACATACATGTATTTTCTAGCTGAATCATGTAATAACACAGGCATATTATTTTTTGTTTCACCAGCAGTTAAATTATACTAAATGAAATCGGTCAGGAAATATAAATGTATCATACTTACCTAGGATTTTAGCTGGGTACCAAATTTCATCTTCGTATTTCGCTAAACAGGATGATCCCACCTCAAGTGAACTTAGGTCCAGTTCTTCAAATTCACGCAGTTCAGACACAGCTACCACTTCTCCATGTGAATATCTATTCAGACACAATTATTTCCAGTATTGTAAACTCTCCTCTAAAATCCATATTTCTCAAAAGTCCTTCATCATATGTTTTTAGTAAAACTTTACCTCATCTTTTTGTTTTCCACATGCACCAGCTATGTCCAGTACCTCATGCAAATAGTTATCTTTCACGTGAGACCAGAGGCAGTGAGCGATAGCAGGTCAATCGACCACATGGTTTTGCAGGCAGAAGGAAGCTGAGGCAAACCGGGAAGGGAATCGTTAAAAGGAGGGAAAGACAATACATTGAGGCCCCAGCTTGGGGCCTTCACTTACCTTGCAGACAGAACAGAGATAGAAGGCAGAGTAGGACATGGAAGGGAACCGATAAACCTGGGAAAGAGAATTAATGGAGGCCCAGGCTCGAGGCCATCCCTTTCCTTCCAGGCAAACGAGCAGAAGGTATCTGTCAGTTGCAGCTTTAGGAGAATACTGCATTGTAGAAAAACTGACAACACTGGAAAGTTGAATCAAGTGGTTGGTGAGTAACTGCTTAGCACGTACATTGCCCAGTTGTCTAGATGGCTGGTTTGTAATGCAGTGATACCAACAACACGGGTTCAATTTCTGTACTGGCTGACGTCACCATAAAGGTCCCACCTCTCGACCTCACCCCTCGCCCAAGGCATAATGAAGTTAAATCACCACCAGTCATCATTCTCTAATGGGACAGCAGCCCTATGGTCCTCTGGGAATATGGCAACTCTATATTACTGGTACTTGAAAAAGGAGGGTGTGACTCCAAGTGAGGCAGGTAAGGGGACCCAGCAGTGAGGAGTAGGAGATTTGGCTTTGCAATTGCCCAACAGGTCTGAGGTTCTTTTAGCTTATCAGGGTTAGTGGGAGCTTGCAGGGTTAATGAGCTAAGTGACCATTGGACATTGACACAGGAAGCTATTCATGTGGAGGGAGGAAAAAGGAAAGTAGTGATAGGAAGGGACAGTATAATTTGGGGGAATTTATCCTGTTCCCAGCAGCAAAACATGAGGGTCATGACCTGCCCAAGGCTATAGCTTGGGGCACCTACTCAAAGCTGGAGGAGAATTTACAGTAGTAGCAGGAGGATCCAGTCATCATGGTCCATGTAGGTGCCAACGATATAGGCAGCACAAGGAAAGAATTTCTTTACAGTGAGCGTAAAGGTTTTTTTAAAAAATAAAATCAATCATGAGACGTGGGCTTTACTGACCAGGCCAGCATTTATTGCCCATCCATAGTTGGCCTTGAGAAGGTTATGGGGAGCTGCCTTCTTGAACTGCCACATTCTTGAGGTGTAATGCTGGGAGGGAAGAAGATCCAAGATTTTGACCCAGGGACAGTGAAAGAACAGCAATATAGTTTCAAGTCAGGATAGCATATGGCTTGGAGAAAAACTTACAGATGCTGGTGTTCCCATGCATGAGCTGCCCTTTTAAGTGCTATTCGTCGTGGTTTTGGACAGTGTTATCGCAAGGGCCTTGGTGATTTACTGCAGTTCACTGTGTAGACAATAAACACTGCCACCATAGTGCATCAGTGATAAACGCAGTGAATTCTGGAGGTAGTAAATGTGGTGCCAGTTGCAGTCACTGCTATCCAGGTAAGTAGAAAGCATTTCAGCACACTCCTGGGGAATCAGATGGAGAGATGCTGCAGCAAAATTCCTACCCCCTGAAGCCACAATATTTATATTAGTTTCTAGGATGATTGGCTAATAAATAAAGTGGGTGAGTTGTCTTATGGGGAAAGGCTGACAAGCGATGGCTCTATCTGGTGGAGTTTAGAAGTGTAAGAGAGAAGTTGAGTGAAACACACATGATCCTGAGAGCTCTCGACAGGCTGGAATGGGACAGGATGGTTCCTCTTGTGGAAGAATCCAGAACTAGGAGTCATTGTTTAAAATTGAATAGTCACGCATTTAAGACATGGATAAGGAGGATTTTTCTCTCACAGAAGATTGATTGTCTTTCAATTCCCTGCTCAAAAGGTGGTGGAAGGGGTGTATTTGAATATTTTTAAGGCAGAGGTAGATATGTACATTAATCAGAGTAGGTGGGAACATGCAGTACTTACAGCAGCCACAATCTTACTGAATGGCAGCAGTCACTCTCAAGGGACTGAATGGCTTATTCCTGCTCCTAATTTGCATCTTTGCACAGGGTATCAAAACCAGTGTTTACATATATACAACTTTGATCAGGGCCCATTTCATACAAAGGGGCAGCTCTGGACAATTTTGAAGTTAACTACTGTACTTCTTACTGCTCCCGAGACCGTATTATCAACACAATCTGGGAATCCATACACAGACCTTCCCAGTTTATATGGCTTAGTTTCACATACAATGCATTTTTAACCTCTAAAAGGAGTTTATACTGAGAGATTAACTGTATTAGGGTGACTACATTTTCAGGAAAGTCAAAACCTAGGCATCCTGAAAAGCCACAGGGAGACAGAGCTCCAAAATTATTAAGATAATTGATGAATGGCAGGAGCACGGAGGCGAGACTGTTCAAGGTGGTAGGTCATGTGATGAAACCTCCTGGAATATATCCAGTGGGAGTTGGCAAACTTACCCAATAGATCACTTAAAAGGAGTCATTAATATTGGTGCTGTCATTTTATAAAATGGTAGGGACAACTCCTTTGGCACCACTGGAGGGATACAGAGAATGGAGTGCAATTAAAGATGGGTGTTCACAGAACGACAAAATCTCTCAGACCTTCTAACCTATCCCCACATCATCCTCACCCTCCTCCTCTGACCCAGTTTATATTTGACAAAGATGGGAAAGATGAAAAACAGAACACAGGCTACTTTTTGGAAATTGTTAGGACCTGGAATATTTAATGAAGAACTGGGACTGCTCCTACTATCATGGCATCTGGTCACCTACCGGTCATTGGGTTATAAATCAAAGTTTGCTTAATAAGAGAGCAGTCGGGATTGAAATCTTATATGACCAGTAGCTAGAGTCTTCCTTATTCACACAAGACGCAGAGTTTCTTGGGCACGTATGAGGATTAAATGCTGCATTTTGCAGTACTCACTTCCTCCATTCACAAGAGAGAGCATTTACTTTGGATATCTTGTGATTGAAAGTTGTATTGCAGCTATTCAGAAGAGAGTGCAACTGCAACACACGTTATGATATGAACACATACTGGTAAACATACACAAAGAAAGGCCTACATACGTTCAATACGTCATTGGCTTTTCTCCTCAAAACTTTAGCAATAAAGGATAAAGTATAACAAAGGCCTGAAATGAAAAACTACATACATTAACTTTATATATAACAGCCAGGTTGCTGCTAAAATTAGATATAATTTATAAAAATCCCATTTATAATGTCCCAATGTATTTTGCAGAGGAAAAATAGATGGCAAGCAGAGGAATGAACAAAAGGATGAGCTTAGGGAGAGTAGGGTTGAGGCAATGACAAGTTGCATTAACATAGTAAAACTGCTACCGTGTTTCACGAGTACATATTCAAGACTAAAATTTAGACAAAACAGAAGGAAATTATTTTAGGACAAGTGATCAAAATGACAATTTAAGAGTTTTGAGGACCGTTTTAGAGACTAGGGTTAGGGAACAAACTTTAGAATTTCAGGCACAAATGGTCAAAGGCACTGCTGCCAGTGACAGAGTAGGGAATGAGGAGTAGTACAGAATGCATAAGAGGCGGGAATTAGAGGAACCTAATTTATGGGGCATGGATAAATCTGAACACAAGATTGGGAAAAAAACGTCAGTGGGAGACTGGGAATGAATAGAAATCAGTGGGCACAAGTCGGTGAACAGGTTAGGGAGGGTTATGATGTGGGCGGGAGAATTTTGTTGAGTTTATTAATAAAGAGCAGAAGATGGCAGGCAATCATAAAGCATAGGAATAGTTGATTCTATAGTTAATAAAGCAGGGACAAGAATCTTAGCGAAGTTGGGGCACAGATGAACGATGTGCATGTAGGAGTGCTTTGTCTTAGAGAGGATGCGGTTGGAATTTCAGGTCACAAATCTACTTTTGAGTGGGAACTTGGACAGGAAGCAGACGGGATCAGCAGCCACTATCTCCCGACGGGGACCAGAAATTCCACTGTCTGAGGTACAACAGAGTGATGTAGTAATAATGCACAAAAGCCTGGTATTAGAAGACCAAAGAACACAAGCTGGTGAAAAATACTGTACAAAATATATTGGGACCAGAAAGACAGCTGTTTTGGATGTAGTGGAGGGGACAGCAAGGGCAACACAAACGAGCAAGAGACACTAGAGATTTTAAATGGGGTAAAGTAGTGTGATTTTGGTGTGCAAGAATGTACACCATTCAAAGCAATAGCACTTGTAGATAAACCCATAAAACTAAATGAAAACTAATGAAATCCTATGTTTTGTATTCTGAGTACAAAACAAAGAGGTAATGCATGAAATAGGAGTCATTTTAGTTAGTATGTTAGTCCAGGACATTTTGCTTTTATTCAATAACAGCCTCAATAACAGTGAGAAATATACCCATAGACCAAATAAATTGATCACTTAGTACTGAAATTACTTAATACAGCCTACTTGCAGTTTTGGACAAATAATGCAGATGCTGGAAATCAGAAACAAAAACAGAAAATGCTGGAAAAACTCATTTGGTCCGGCAGCATCTGTGGACAGAAAGCAGAGTAACATTCTGAAGAAGGGTCACTAGACCTATCATGTTAACTCTGCCTTCTCTCCACAGATGCTGCCAGACCTGCTGAATTTTTCCAGCAATTTACGCTTTTGTTTCTGCAATATTGGATATTCAGTTAAAGGAAAGATACGAAAGCAATGGAAGACATCGCAGAGATTCAGCAACATTATCTGGCTCCAATTGTTATGCAAGGCTCCAGATGTTAGCTTGGTTTTCCACAACCTGCTATAGTTAAGAGAACTGATTTTTTCCTTCTCTTTATTCTTTCACGGGCCATGGAATCCAGAAGAAGGCCATCATTTGTTGTTCATTCCTAACTGCACTTGGTTTGCTAGATTGCTGCAGAAGACAGTTAAAAGATCAACAATATTTCTGTGGATACGGAGTCAAACGTTGGCCAGATCAGGAAAGCATGGCAAATTTCCTTCCCCGCAGGATATTTTTGAACCAGATAGGTCTTTTTAAACAATCGATGATAGTTTCAGTCACCATTGCTGAGATTAACCTTTTAGTTTGTTCCATGACCATTAATTGTACTTAAATTTCACCAGCTACCACAATAGAATTTAAAGTCATGACAGTTAGGCTGGGCTTCAGGATACTAATCCAATAACATCACCAACATGCCAAAATTTCCCACAAATTAATGTCTTCAAAATTATGAACATTTTGTTGAAGAAACAGTCAGCATGTTGACACAAATACAATATCAAAAGATTAAGCAAGACTACAAAATGTCTTTGTATAAAAAGTTGTTACAAACTGTTTTGTTTTGCTTCGCTTCAAATTAAATGTTTGGAGCCGAGTCCACAATTCTTTTCCAGTCGGGTTTGGCATAATTGTTTGAAAAATATGACATCAAAGGAGGATGGGAAACTAGGAATATGGAATTAGATGACGCAGTTCTTGTCAAGAAAAATAACGGTACAGGTATGATGCTTTACATCCTATTTCATTGTGGGAACATTCAATTAAAGGAAAATGTGACTCCAGAGTTTTGGGTGATTGAGTTTGTCTAAAGAAACTAGAAAGTCAACAAGAAAGACTTTAAACAAGGGAAATGTAGAGACAAAGCCCAGACAAGGGTTTCAATGACAGTGAGACTGAGGCAACAGTAATAGTGCAGAGGTGAAAGTTAGAGATAATAGCTAGACGAACAGTAGGACACTAAGATTTTAGATATACTCAGCCTGCACACTAGACAGCTAGTGACAGGACTCCGGCGGGGACAAGATACAGAGTTTTACCAGAGCCAGAGAAAATAAGTTCTGTACCCCAATACTCTAACTTATCTATACTGATTAAGGTAGCCTGGTAATGAGATGATCATGAAATCTAGTGTGACAGTGGACAGGCCATCATACGGTGCCATCAATTTGAAAGGATCTAAATGTTACTAAGTATACACATTAAATAAAGGACCTAAAAAAAGAACTGTGGGGCATTCTGGAGATAAAAGAAAAAGCCAATACTACAGGTGTCCAGGCTGCACTGGAGTACAGTGGAACCATGCATGGGCGCTTGAATAAAAATGGAGCTCAGTGAAGCAGTGTTTGGAATAGTTGATCATGTCAAATACCAGGAAGAAGTTAAGGAGCAATACCAAGTCAAAGCTGCAATTGCAAAGGATATCCAGGACAGTCTCAGTAATGCACTTTAAGGGGAAGGCAACTTGACAGCACTTAAACATGGAAAAGATGAACAAAGTATTTTGATGACAATAATATATTCGAATTACTTAGAGAAAAGAGAGGCGATAGTCAGTTTTAGTGGGCAATGAGCTTTGTAACATTCTTTAAGGAAACGGCTGATGACGACAGCTTTGAAGGTAAGGAAAATGTTGCCTTTGTAAAGGAACTTGTTACAGGTTAGTTAGCACTGAGTCAAAATAGCTGGATGGAGATACGAAAGAAAAAGCAAGTACAGCAGAAGTTAGTTGATTATGGTCGGGTGACAGGTGGAAGCTGGAGTAATAAAAGACTAGGACAAAGGTGAGTAACGGAAGCTTTAGGAAAAGGTAGCAAGTAGTAGTTGAGACTAGAGATAGAAAGTGTATTACTGGTAGCTCAAAAGTATAGCTTCAGATTGGTCTTTCATCTTGATAGGAAATCAAGAAGATTGTGTTGCAAATGATCTTTTCTCGCTACTGACTTGTATGCTTATGCATTGTTCGTATATATGCATCACAGGATCAGAAGCAGGCCATTTGGCCTAGCGTACAATTTCCCCCATCTCAAGTGTTATTCCGGAGTATTACTCTTTGATTTCTGAGGGCTATTTTCAGATTTTTACTACCTCCTTTATTAGAACATGCAGTCATATAGTATCATTACTTTCTGTGTTTGTGTTGAATTATGGAGCATTTAGAGTCATACAGCAGACCCTTCTATCCAGCCAGTCCATACCGACCATAATCTCAAACTAAAGTCGCCCACCTGCTTGCGTTTGGCCATATCCGTCCAAACATTTCTTATTCATGTACTTATCTAAATGTCTTTTAAACATTATAACTACGCCTACATCTACCACTTCCTTGGGAAGTTCATTCCACACCAACCATCGTGTAGAAAAAAGTTGCTCCTCTTCTCTTTTTAATGCTTCTCCTTTCACCTTAAAAATATGCCCTCTAGTTTTGAAATCCTTCACCCTAGGGAAAAGACACCTACCATTCACCTGAACTATACCTCTCAGGACTTTATAAACTTCAACCTCCTACACTGCAATCAAAAAATGATCCAGCCTACTTTTAGAACTCAAACACTCCAGGCAACATCCTGGTAAATCTTTTCTGAACCCTCTCCGGTTTCATAATATCCTTCCTATAACAGGGCAAACAGAACTGAACACAGTACTCCAGAAGAGACCTCACCAACGTCTTATGCAGCCTCAACATGATGTCCTAACTCCTATACTCAAAGATTTGAGCAATGGAGGCAAGCATGCTAAATGCCTTCTTAACCACCCTGTCTCCATGAGACACAAAGTTCAAAGAATTATGTACCTGAACCCCTAGATCTCTCAGTTCGACAACACTACCCAAGGCCCTACTTTTAATTTTAGAAGTACTGCCCTGGTTTGTTTTACCAAAATGCAATACTTGCATTTATCCAAATTAAACTCCATCTGCCACTCATCATTAAAATAAACTGCAGACCCCACTGTCACATCTTGCCAATCTGTTAAAAAAAATCCATTTACACGTACACACCGTTTTCTGCCAGCCAGCCAGTCTTCTATCTTTGCACGTATATCACTCCCTACACCATGAGCTTCTATTTTGCACAACAACCTTTTATGTGACACTTTGTCAAATGCATTCTGGAAATCCAAGGACAGTACATCAAAGAGTTCCCCTTTATCCATATATGTGGTGACTCTTCAAAGGCTGTGCTGAAAATCCATACCCTCTATGCCCATACGCCCCCCAACCCAGTGACTGACACCTCAACTCACTGAGTGAGTGAACAGAATTAGAGGAATACATTAATATTTTCAATATTATCAACTTTCCATTAAAGCTACAACAGACAAGGAAAAGCGTAAATTTTATAGACACAGTATTTAAACTGCACAATGGCAAAAGTTAGCAACTTTTTTTTCAATCAAAATAACCGACACATTTCTACACAGAAAAAGCCTTCAATTTAAACGGATCCTCCAGAATAGTGAAGTTACAGCTAATGTGTATTTATCGCATATTCAAAGCTGGAATATTTCAACCAGGCAGTGACTAACCCTACTTACTTCATCTCAGGTTTTAGTTTAACAACTAACAGCACTCATCACCACAATATCTGCTGCAATTTTCACATATTTCCTGAACATATGCAGCATTAAGCAAGGGAATTTCATACTCATTTACAAGTATTTTATTATTTTGTGATTTTCCTTGTTACTGACCTGCTCTCTTCACAACACTTGCTTCCTCCCTGCCACTCCCACCTACCTGCTGCTCCTTCAGATGCCTCTGGCCTCTCCTACTCTCCACAGAACATCCCTTTCCTACCTAAACCCCTAGCACCAGCTTCCCACCTACTCAGTCCCCTTGCACAGCTCCACCCCCTTCTACCTCTAATCCACTCGCAATCCTCATCTTCCCATAGCACCTGTGTAGATCCCGCTGCCCTATTGTGTCTCCCACCCCTTTGCAGCTTTCTCACGGCTGTACTTACTAACAGGAGTGTGCCTATCAGTTGCATGCACAAAACAGCCAGCCTGTGATTAGAGAAGCTCCTCACCATTTCCTTCCGATCTATTTACGGGAACAACTTTTCACTGATCGGTCACCCCATTACTGTGTTTTCTTGTGATTAGGGAAGATGCATTCACCTGCTGCCACTATATATTTTCAGCATTAATTTGACTCTTGAAGCCTGTTCCACTATACAATTAGATCATTGCTGACCTTCTGCCTCAACGCCATTTTCCCACACTATCCGAGTACCCCTTGACATATTTTATATCTAGAAATCTATCATTCTTTGCCTTGAATATGATCAATGACTAACCCTCCACAGGTCTCTAAGGAAAAAGAATTCACCAACCTGAATGAAAAACATCATCTTAGTCCCAAATGGACGACCTCTTATTTTGAGACTGTCCCCTAGTTCTACACGTCCCAGGCAAGGGAACATCCTTCCTGCATCAACCTGTCATGTCTTGTAAATATTTTGTATACTTCAATGTGATCAACTAAAATATAGGTCTAGTCCCCTCAATCTCTCCTCCTAAGACAATCCTGCCAACTAAGGAATCAGTCTGGTGAATATTTGCTGTAATACCTCAATGGCAAGTATATCATCCCTTAGAAAAGGAAATAAAACTGTACACAATATTCAAGGTGCGGTCTCACCAAGGCTCTATGCAACTGCAGTATGACACCTTTACTCCTGTAAAATCCTGTTGAAACAACATACCATCAGCACTCCCAATTGCCAACTGACCCTATACATTAACCTTCAGTGACATTCAAACAAGGTTACCCAGATCTTTTTGAATATCAACACTTCTCATTCTCACCACATAAGAAATATTTTGCGCTTCTATTTTTCCACATGATATTCCATGTACCATGCACTTTCAGCCTGTCTAAATACTCTTGAAGCCTCTATGTATCCTCATCACAACTCACATTCCCAACTAGTCCAGTTTCATGAATAAACTTGGAAATATTAAATTCGGTCCTTACATCCAAATCATAGATATAGACTGTGAATAGCTGGGATCCAAGCACTGTTCCTTGCAGCACCCTACTACTCACAGCTTACCAACCTGCTGAGAATGAGAATGATTTTCCTATAATTCATTTTTGGATTTATGGCCACTCAAAAGAAAACTGAGACAATTCCATATTTAAATAGATATACTACTGTAAACTGCGCATTTCTTAGTGTGCACAGTTCAGCAGCCTTTGAGGTTTCAGATTGACCTAACTGTTCATTACATAGAATTTTCAGCACAATAACAGACTCTTTAGCCAACTAGCCTGTAGCCTCCACATGAGCATCATCTCATCCTTCTTAATGGCATCACATCAACATACCTTCAATATTCACTGCACTAGCCTCTATTTAAGTAACATCTCTTTAACTCTACGTATCTCAATTACTCCTCATAAGAGTTAAACATCACACAAACTCTAAAATAAAACCTGCAGATGTCAAGATCTGAAATGAAAACAGAAATTGCTGGAGAAACTCAGCAGGTCTAGCAGCATCTGTAGAGAAAGCAGAGGTCACTGGATTCGAAACGATAATTCTGTTTTCCCTCCATAGATGCTGCTAGATATGCCGAGTTTCTCCAGCAATTTCTGTTTATGTTACAGTAAAATCACTTCTTGGTAATTTGCTCCTGAATGCTTTGTTGAATATACGATTACGTGGAGCCTAATTTTGAACTCCCTGGATGATGTTACTCTTTGTTTATTCTCTCTCTCAGTTCAGCCTTCCCTTCCTGAATTACCTGCAGGAGTCCAGGAAGCGGCAGCTCCCACTCAGGTAGAAGGGGCAGGGTTTCATGGCTCTCTGGGTCGGGTGGATCCACAGGACACGGACTGTGGGTTCGGATGGCTGGTCAGCCTCCACACCCACCACCATGGCGTTGTGATACTGCAGCGGGCCCCAGGCCGGGCGGTACGGAGCCCGCACCTTGGTGCCGCTGATATCCCCAGCCTTAGTCTCAGCCTCATCGCCGCTCCCCGGCTCCTGCTCCCGGCTCCGCTCGGCCTCGCTCAGAGCCGCCTGGAAAGCGGCGTATTCGACGTCGAGCCCTGACTGGTCCTCGGGCTCCGGCGACGAGGCGCCTCGCTGCAGCTGCTCCAGGAGCAGGCTCTTGCGGACCGACAAGAGGCTGGACTCGGTCAGGGCGACCAGCTGCTGTAGGTCGGCCTGGAGCTGCAGCAGATCGGCCTGGGCCTGGGCCTCGGCCTCGGCTTCAGCCTCAGCTTGGGCCCCGGCTCCCAGCGCCGCCTCCACCTGCTGCAGCTGGGCCTTGTACACTTCGATGGCCGCCTCCAGACTCGCCTCGTCCATGGCGAGCGATCAAAATCGTTCAGCTCCCGCCGCCATCGCCGAGAACAATAACTCCGGAAGGAAAAGGCAGTGAACAACCTCTGACCTGTGGCTGGGCTCACGCTGGAGAAATAGTTCAGTTTGCAACCGGGAACATGGAGAACATCATCATAAATCCCACTCTCTTACAGTTCCAAAATCTTGCACTTTTACCCTCCATGGCTCATTTTCATTACTTTCCAAATTTTAGATGTCATCTACTTTTATTTTTCTTAAATTTCTGCCCACTTTCTGTTTTAAATCCCCATCTCTCGTATTTCATTAAATAAAGTTCGTTTAAACGGCATCTTTCCTGTTCTCGGGACACCCCTAAACACTAATCACTGAGTACTTTCTGGAAGTGCACTGCCGTGTTTTCAAGGCAATAACAGAGCAAGATACCGCAAACAGCCAAGAGATAAAAGATGAGTGTTCCAAATGGAAAACAAAGAAAAATGTGGAGCATCTATGAAAGGAACAAACAAGTTGATGGTTTGGAAGTTAATGTTTCAGCAATACTGATCAATTAATCTGTTTACAAGGGATTATATTTCAAAAAAAAACTTGTGACCGAAAATTGTTTAATCGAGGAATAAATGTTCAGCTAGGACGACATGAAGGACTTCTGTTCTTTAAATAGATAAGCCCGATTATATCATCATTTTCTGATGAAGGGTCTAGGCCCGAAACGTCAGCCTTTCTGCTCCTATGATGCTGCTTGGCCTGCTGTGTTCATCCAGCTCTGCACCTTGTTGTCTCTAAGCCCGATTATATAATTCTTTTCACTCCTGCCAGCTTTTTATTTCTAAAATTTTAAAAATAAATTTAAATTATCTAATCGTCATTGTGGGTGGGATTTTGAGTTTTTTTCTGGATTATGAGTCTAATATCATAACCACATTACCCCTTTTATTTCTTTCCTTTATTATTGAAAACCTGTATAGATCAATACCATTTCCTTCTCAGATGACATTTTAAACCAAACTTGTCTCCTCAGGTGGTATCAAAGATCCCTGGTGGGCACTATTCAAAGGAAAGCAAAGGTTCTTCTTTTGCCCTGACAAACATTCTAGACTTGGACAACACCACCACAAATGATTATCTCCATTCATTCGTTTGTTGCTATCGGATCTTAGTGTATACGAGTTGTCATTGTATTTGCCTTTCCAATAATTCTAATCTTCAAAAGACAACAATTGGTTATGAAGCACTTTAGAATGTTCTGAGTACACTGTTAAACTGAATCCGGAGAGGTGAATAAATTCCTTACTTCTCACCTCTGAGGTTGGTTTCATTAGTTTGAATTTATAAAAAGATTTTTTCTATTCAGCATATGTTTGACTGTATGTAAAAACTATATGAAAAATTAAGCCAGATGGATTTCTTGAATCAACAAAATAAGGCTTATACTTGAATTTATAATAAAACTAATTGAAAAAGTAAAACTCATTCTGAATCCTGCAAAACACACATGCTTACATGCAGTAACATCCAAAACAAGTTAAAGGATGGTAAAGGTGAAGTTGTAAGGAATCCATGAACGTGTTCCAAGGTTCCTTTGGCAGTCTTGATGTTCGGGTGGTGTTACAGCTGATTGTTCTTCTAAAGATAGTCTCTTTTAAAATGCAATCCATCCTTTTCCAGAGTGGATGCAATGGCATTTTGAAGTTTCTTTTTAAATTCTCCATCTGTGTGATGTATTTCAATTTGTAACAAGGATATTCTATGTAGCTTGAGGCAGAAATATTCAATAGACATAAACCATTTATTTTGTTTAGTTTATTATTGCATAAAATGTAGAGTACACAATCAAGCCATTCAGCCCAAGAGAGGTACATGCTCTAATTGACCCTCTCAATGCACATTAAAAGCACAACTTTCTATTCATTTTTTTCTCAAATACTTACCAACCCTTTGTTGAAATGTGTTTATAGCATTTGCCTCAAACAACTTTTTGGTCAGTATTTCCATGTGCTAACCGCCGTCAGGGACGGGATTTTTCTTCATTTCCCTGTTGGGATTATAGCTGTAATTATGGTCTCTCCCACATGTAGAAACATATCCATGTCAGACCTACATTGAAGTTGTATTTTTTCAAATGTAGTTTTCAGGGCACGTGCATTTTACGATATTATGTCACGTACAAGGTGAATCTGAAAAGTGTCATTTAAAAATCTATAAATAGACAACTTCTGGGGTGAATTTATCAGTTGTAACCTTTAACAATTAAAAATAGCAGATGACTTGCTCTGCGCATGTCCACCTCGTCTCCACGCCCCCGCCCCTGAAGCGCTAGGGATTATGGGTATTGTCGTTTTAATGCGCCGCCTTCATTCAGAAGAAAGCGACAGAAAAACTACAACATTTCGAAGCCTAAGGGGCGGTAGTAGATCCGATTTGATCAGTCGAAACTTCCGATTTGTGTCGTTTTCACCATTTGGAGTCTGGTACATATCAGAAGGATTTAAATGGATGCAAAGGTCTAAAGGTAAAAACTCCGTTTAGTAAGTGTTATTGGTAGAGAAAGGGTGACTCTTTAATTGAAAGTCATCACTCTAGAGCATACAAGAGACAATGAGGGATGTTCAAAAGTTTTATACTTCGTTGCTGTCATTAAATCCAGAGCTTCACAGATTATTTCATGAGCGACAGACTGCCTTACGTTTCTAAACACGAATAATATAAACCTTTATAACAGCGCCCTATTTCTTTTCTTGGGATCGTGTACCTGTAAAACCAAACATATGGTACACTATTTGGAGATAGCAAGAACTGTAGATGCTGGAGTCCTGAGGAAGGGTGTAAACCCGAAACGTGACTTTCCTGCTCCTCTGATGTTGCCTGACCTTCTGTGTTCCTCCAGCTCGACACTGTATTGATTATGGTTATTTGGAGCTTTGGAATGTAATTTTGTGTGTCATAGAGTCATAGAGAAATACAGCTTGGAAACAGACCCTTCAGTCCAACTCATCCGTGCTGACCAGATATCCTAAATTAATCTAGTCCCATTTGCCAGTATTTGGCCCATATTCTTCTTAAACCTTTCCTATTCATGTACCCATCCAGGTACAATTACAACATTTAAAAAGGTACCAGCCTCCACCACTTCCTCTGGCAGCTCATTCCATACACACATCACCCTCTGCGTGAAAAAGTTGCCCTTAAAGTCCCTTTTAAATCTTTCCCCTCTCACCTTAAACCTCTGCCCTCTAGCTTTGGACTCCCTCACCGCAGAGAAAAGCCCTTGTCAATTCACCCTATCAACATCTCTCATGGTTTTATAAACCTTTATAAGGTCATCCCTCAGTCTCCAACGCTCCAGGGGAAATTACCCCAACCTGTTCAGCCTGTCCCTATGGCTCAAACCCTCCAACCCTGGCAACATTCTTGTAAATCTTTTTCTGAACCCATTACAGTTTCAAAACATCCTTCTGTGTTATTATGTTCTTCCTCATGTATTGATCAAGATTAAATGGTGCCTACTTTAAATGGGTGCAGAGTCTGGAAAATAATTAGATTTCCTGTGATGTTAGCCAAATAATGCACATTAACTAAATATATGGCATACAGGTTATAGCATGTCAAATCAGGAGTGATCATATGTTGCTACATTTGAAGCAGCCTTCTCCATAAAGCAGGACTTTACAATCTCCATAGAATCTCTGACCTGGAAATGGTGCCAATTGGCAGTGACTTCACTTAGAGTTTTTGAGTCATACAGCACAGAAACCGACCCTTTGGTCCAATCCGTCCACACCGACCTTGTTCCCAAACTAAACTAGTCCCATCTGCTTGTGTTTGGCCATAACCTCCAAATCTTTCCTATTCATGCACATATCCAAATGTCTTTTAAACATTGTCACCGAACCTGCATCCACCACTTTCCCTGGAAGTTCATTCCACACACAAGCCAGTTGCCTTTCATGTCTTTTATAAATCTCTTTCCTTTGACCTTAAAAATATATAACACCAGTTTTGAATTCACCCACCCTCGGAAAAGCCCCTTGACATTCACCTTATCTATGCCTCATGATTTTATAAACTTCATTAAGGTCAGCCCTCAACCTCCTATGCTCCAGTGGAAAAAGTCCCAGTCTTTCCAGCCTATATTTATTACTCAAACTCCCCATTCCTGGCAACATCCTGGTAAATCTTTTCTGAACCCTCTCCAATTTAATAATATCCTTCCGATTGCAGGGTGACCAGAACTGCACACAATACTCCAAAAGATGCCTCACCAATTTTTTGTAAATCCTCAATATGACGTCCCAACTCCTATACTCAAAAGCTCTGAGCAATGAAGGCAAGCTAACTAAATGCCTTAACCACCCTGTCTACCTGTGACTCAAATTTCAAAGAATTATGTACCTGAACCCCTTGGTCAATCTGTTCTCAAGCACAATGCAAGGCCCTACCATTAATTGTATAAGTCCTGTGTGAGAAGTGCATCTTTTTGTGGGGTGGAATGGTAGCTAAGTTGTTAGCATTGCTGCCTCACACGCTAGGGACCTGGGTTCGTTTCCAGCCTTGGGTGACTGTCTGTGTGGAGTTTCCACATTCTCCCTGTGTCTGTGTGGGTTTCCTCCCAGATGTGCAGATTAAGTGGATTGGCCATGCTAAATTGCCCAGAACTTGGGGATGTATTTTTAAGGTGAGAGGAAAAAGATTTTAAAAAAGACATGGGGGCGGCAAATTTTTTTTTACAGAGTGGCTTGTGTATGGAATGAACTGCCAGAGAAAGTGGTGGGTGCAGGCTCAGTGACAACGTTTAGAAGATATTTGGATAAGTGCATGAATAGGCAAGGTTTGAAGGGATATGGTCAAGTGCAGGCATGTGGGACTAGTTTAGTTTGGGAACATGGTCAGTGTGGACTGATTGGACCAGACTTTCCATGCTGTATGACTCTAAGTACAGTCACTGTCAATTTGCATTATACCCAGGTCGGGGATATGTAGGTTAGATGGATTAACCATGGGAAATGCAGGGTTACAGGAGTAGGGTTGGGGGTTGGATCTGAGTGGAATGCTGTTTGGAGGGTTGGTGTGGACTCACTGGGCTGAATGGACTGCTTCCACACTGTAGAGATTCTGTGATTCTATTCAATGATACAGTGTAGCAGGAAGGAAAAGGCAACAGGAAATGGAGTGGTAGAGCTGGGATTGGGGTGGTGAGTGAGGATTCGCCCTGGTATTCAAGGTGATACTTACAAATTAGAAAAAAATACTTTAAGATATTATTATTTAACATGGGTGTTGGTTAGCTCACTTGGCTGGCTGGCTAGTTTGCTTTGAGTAGTGATGAAAACAACACAGGTTCGATTCTCATACTGACTGCAATCACTGCTTTCTCAGCCTTGTCGCTTGTCGGAAGCACAGTGAGCCTCCAGTTAATCTCACTGTCAGTCATCTCAGGAAAAAGCAGCCTGTGTCCTCTTGGATGGCATCTTTCACATTCACTCACACCAGTGTAATATCTTTTGGTTTATATTTCTAAAAGGTGGAAATGATCAGTTAGGCAAGAGATGTTCAATGATATTGGTGGAAGTAGTCATGTTGGGAGCAAGCACCATAATTATAGTGGCAGCAAGGATGATTTTTGAGGTAGCTGGAAGTGAGAAAGTGGTGGCCAATTGGGAACCAGGGCTATATTTGACCATATGGTAAAGGAATAGCTACAGGGAGAGGAACTCCTACCTTGGTAAGTGAAGTGGAGGTAGATGTGAATGTGGTAGGCAGTGGGCCTAGAACTAGACCAGAAAAGCCAACAGGTGGGAGAGAACCCAAACACAGCAAAATTTTCTGAAAAAAATTTGGAGTGGGGTGTGAGTGAGCATCTCAAATGGCTACAGTCAGTCTTTTTTTCAAAAGTATGGTTTTGTGGTATAAGAATGGAACAGAAAGAATAGTTACACCTAAGTGTGGCACGTTGCACAACAAAAAAAAACAAATTTCACAAGATTTGTATTAGGTTTCAGTAAAATGGATGGACTTGTGAATAAGATGCAGTTCTGATCTCTGTAATCGACAATGTCACTCATGTTTGCCAAATTTACATTGCCCTCCACAGCAAAGTTAGACTGTAGGAATAATGTAAATGTAAGATAATTTTGGATTTTTCATAATTGCCTCATTTTGTTAAAGCTATTGTGTAGTATCAGCAACGTCAGCAGAGGAACTTTTCACAGAAAGCACTCATGCCAATTCATTTATATATATAAAAAAACGTTGTTGTCAGAATCCGATCTTGTCTCTGTTCTTGCTGTAATAATGAGGGAATAACTTTGACCTATTTATTTATAATAGAAGCGCTCGAAAGATGGACTCATTTTGTTTTTACAGGATGTACACACTACTATCTGGCTTGTGGAAGTACATGTTCCAGAAGGATGAGTATTGCATTCTGATCCTGGGATTGGACAATGCAGGCAAAACTGTGAGATGATATTTATGACTTTTGACTTGCCTTCATACACTAATGGGCTTTGTGCTCAGCCAATGTAGCTGTCATATGTGTCTCCCTTTATTATTTTCTTCTTTTCTCTCTCATGCTGCATGCATTTCTGTTCTTTCACCTTTGCATGTGCATCTGTGCCCTCTACCTCCCATATAACTCATTCATGAAAAGGTCACTGCATTGATTAAATTTCACATTTTTGCCTTCCCTTTCGTTACCACTGAATTCCTGATTTTGAGTTATGTTGCCTTTTGAGTTATGTTGCCTTTTGTAGCATTGTAATTTAACCAGAATTTTAAACTGATTTTTAAAAAAAGCATCAAGTTAGTATGTAACCATGTTTACCAGAAACAAAAAACAATAGTTTGGTGTTCTGTGAGCGATAGCAGTATAAATTGGCAAAAATTAGAAATTGTTTTCTTATCAACAATCACAAGTGAAGTAGTATTGTGCAATATTTCATGTTAATTGAAGTAAATGCAGTGCTTAAAAATTGAATTTGATAACTCAAATGAACAAATTACTTTTAATTATGAGGAGTGGCATGTATATTGTTTATACATAAGAGGTCAGTAAAGCCTAAAGAATGATCTAAAAATCGAAAGAACTGTGGATCCTGCCAATCAGAAACAAGATCAAACATTGCTGGAAAAACCCAGCAGGTCTGGCAGCATCTGTGGAGACAAAGCAGAGTTAAAATTTCGAATCCAGTGACCCTTCTTGAAGGGTCAGTGGACCAGAAATGTTAACTCTACTTAATCTCCACAGATGCTGCCAGACATGCTGAGTTTTTCTGGCAATTTCTGTTTTCGTTGAAGAATGATCTTTATGGATTCATTGTGTGTTTTACAACAGCACAGTTTGGGATTAACATTTTTTCTGATTTGAATGAATCTTTACATCTGCGATACATGTGTTAACCAAATTACATCCAAAGAATGAAATATTATCTCATATAAAAGCACTCTGCAGGTTACTGCTGTTTATTGAGTTGTCAAGTTCATCAACCATTCGTATAACTTAGCTATGAGGAATAAATTATGGAAGAGTAGTGTTTTTATGCAGAGGTGTTCAAATTTCATTGTGGCATAATTTTAGTTTACTCTTTTTGTTGTTTGACCAACCTGTGCAGACCTTTTTGGAGCAGACAAAAACCAAGTTTAACCGTAACTACAAAGGAATGAACTTGTCAAAGATCACAACTACAGTTGGCTTAAACAGTAAGTTTGTAGGCTAAATTTTGTGTGTTTTTTTTCCAGAGAATATGTTCTTGCTGGTATTGATGATTATGACGATGTACTAGAAGTTTGGAAAATATAGTATCAAATTTTGACCGATTAAAGCTCAAAATTTGAGCATCAAATATAGTTTTTTCTTCCCCCCCCCCCCCCCCCAAAAAAATAAAAGAAATGTGGGAGTTAATAAGAAGGAAATAACAAACCCAGATTGTACAATAGTTAATCTTTTAACAATTACCAATGATCAGTTTAGGTAAAAAAAAAATCGAAACATCAGGATGTCTTAAGCAGGAAATACAGATTTAGTATAAACCATAAATACATTTAACAATAAACATACAATATGAGTAAATAACTCTTCTAGAAGCTAAAAGGAAAATCCCTGGAAGAAAAAATGGAATGGAATCCTATCATCACAAGGAAAAAGTGAGACACCTGCTGTCAAAATTCTTTACTACTGCAGGTGCAAATGGTAGGACAAGCCATACAGCAGATGAAGATGCACGAGGAGTTGCAAGTTTGTTTGAGGAAGTATGAATGGAAGTCTGATGATCATAGAATACCCAGAGTCTATTAAATATACAGTAAACCAGGAAAGTTGGTCCTCTCTTCCACCTTAATGTTCACTCTGAGGCACAAGGTGGAGATTGTTCTAATCATAAATTTACAATCTTTGGTAATTCCTCAAGCCAGGTGGAATGTAAACATGTACCAATCTAACTGTAAATGACTGAAGTGCACTCAACGATATCAGGAATGGTGTAGTGACAATGGAAATCATGTACAAGATACCTAGCAAAGGAAGTAAGAACAAAGACAGACCGTTAAAAGATCATGGCTAATCTGTTTCACACTCCATATTGCCAATTACCTCTGAGTCACCTGCTGAACAAGAATCTATCAAGCTCTGTCTTAAAATATTCAATGACTCTGCCTCCACTACCTTCTGAGGCAGAGAGTTCCAAAGTTGCAAAACCTGAGACAGAAAGATTTTTCCGCATCTGTCTTGAAAGGGCAACTCCTCATTAAACAGTGTCCTCTAGCTCAGGCCTGACCTTTTTAATATGCAATTGGATAGCAATTCTGTGAAGTATTTTCAGAATTATTAATGCAATTTTGTAAAATTATTTATAAATTAATGCAGATGCATAAAAGTAACATGCGAAAAGCTAAAATATAATCAGAAAAGTTCTAGCAATAGTCAGCAAGTCAGGTAGTGTCTGTGGAGAGAAAGAAACAGTTAATGTTTTTTAATCTTTATCAGAACTGGGAAAAAAACTGAAATGTAATAGCTTTTTAATGTGGGTTCAAAAGGACAAAAGTGAAGGTCTGTGCTAAGGCAAAAGATGGGAGACATTGAATAATGAGAGTTGGTGGTGCAGAGCAAAAGGGAGTGGTAAAGAGATAAGCAAATAAGCAAAAGATGAGTCCACATGAGGTGCAAAGTAATAATGAGTTGTCATCTGATCAAACGAGAAAAGCAAGGTTAAGGCCAATCCATGCAAGCGGAATATAACGAAAGTGAGGCAGAAATCATGGTCTGAAATTGTTGATCACAGTGTCAAGTTTAGAAGACTGTAAAGTAGCTAATCAAATGATGAGATGCAATTCTTCTACCTTGTGTTGAGCTACACTGCAGTATGTTGAGGACAGTATCCATTTGAGAACAAGGCGGAGAATTAAAATAACAAGTCACCAGAAGTTCAGATGTCAACGCTTCTGGATTGAATAGAGATGTTGCAGAAAACTGTTTGGTCTCTGCACTGTAGAGGAGCCTGCATTGTGAGCAGCAAATATAGCATACATAAATTGCTGCTTGCCCTGGAAGGGATTTGAAAGCGTTGGACTGTGAGGTGGGAGGAGGTAAGAGAATATGATTTGCAGGGCCAGTAGGCTGAGGAGTGGCAGACGGAGTTTAATTTGGATAAATGTGAGGTATTGCATTTTGGTAAATCAAACAAGGGCAGGACTTGAGTCATAGAGATGTACAGCACAGAAACAGACCCTTCAGTCCAACTCGTCCATGCCAACTAGATATTAAATAAATCTAGTCCCATTTACCACCATTTGGCTCATATCCCTCTTAAATCCTTCCTATTTGTATAGCCATTCAGATGCCTTTTTAAAATATTGTAATTGTACCAGCCTTCTTCACTTCCTTAAGCTGCTCATTCCATGCACGCACCACCGTTTGTGTGAAAATGTTGCCCCTTAGGTCCCTTTTTAAATCTTCTCCTTTTCACCTTAAACCTATGTCCTGTAGTTTTGGACTTCCATACTCCTGGGGAACGACCTTGTCTATTTACCTTATCCATGCCTCTTATTATTTTATAAACCTCTATAAGGTCACCCCTCAGCCTCTGACGCTCCAGAGAAAATAGCCCCAACCTATTCAGCCTCCCCCTGTAGCTCAAACCCTCCAACCCTGGCAACACCTTTGTAAATCTTTCCTGAACCCTTTCAAGTTTCACAACATCCTTCCAATAGCGGGGATATCAGAATTCTACAATTAATGGTAGAGCCCTGGGTAGTGTTGTAGAACAGAGACACCTAGGAGTTCAGGTACATTAATTATTTGAAAGTTGCGTCAGGGGTTGACAGGATTGTCAAGAAGTCATTTAGCATGCTTGCCTTCATTGCTTGGACCTTTCAGTATCGGACTTAGGACGTCATGTTGAGGTTGTACTGGATGTTGGTGAGATTTCTTTTGGAGTACTGCATGCAGTTCTGGCCACCCTGCTATAGGAAGGATATTATTAAATTGGGCAGGGTTCAGAAAAGAATTAGCAGGATGTTGCCTGGAACAAAGGGTTTGAGTTATAAAAGTCAGCTGGATAGGCTGGGAGATAGTAAGAACTGCAGATGCTGGAGTCAGAGTCAACACAGTGTGGAGCTGGAGGAACACAGCAGGTTAGGCAGCATCAGAGGAGCGGGAGAGTCGACATGTTGGGTCGGGACCCTTTATCAGTCCTGATGATGGGTCCTGGCCAGAAACATCAACTCTCCTGCTCCTCTGATACTGCCTGACTTGCTGCGTTCCTCCAGCTCTACTCTGTACTGGATAGGCTGGGACTTATAGAGGTTCATAAAATCATGATGGGCATAGATAAGGTGAATAGCAAAGGTCTTTTCCCTAGGGTGGGAGAGTTCAAAACTAGAGGGCATATTTTAAAAGTGAGAGGAGAAAGTTTTAAAAAGCACACGAAGGGCAGCTTTCTTTTTTCAGAGTGGCTCGTATGTGGAGTGAACTGCCAGAGGAAGTGGTGGATGTAGGTACAGTTACAACAATTGAAAGACATTGGGATAGGTACATGAATAGGAAGAATTTGGGGGGATATGGGCCAAATGCAGGCAAGCATTACGAGTTTAGTTTGGGAACACGGTTGGTGTGGATGAGTTGAACCGAACAGTCTGTTTCCGTGCTGTGTGACTGAGTCTGTCTTCTCTCTTTATGCTCAAAAGTGCCTTGCAAAGGGACAAGGTGGTAGACGAATGGGCTAGAATACAGCAGAGCAAATGGTCCCTTCAGAATACGTGTCTGATAGTGGCATCACACTGTGGGTGTTGAAAGGTGATTACTTCAACTTGGAGGCCGTGGTGTGGAAAGTGAGGACAAGTGGAACACAATTATCATTCTAGGAGGGATAAGAAGCAGTGAGAGAACAGTGCTTGGAAATGGGTTGGACATAGTTGACTTGCATTTTGAAATTTTAGGTTGACCAATGCAAAAACTGATGAAAGATGGTTTCTTATGATACCTTGATAGTCAGATGTATTGTGTCATCTGTAATTGATTTATAAATCAATTATGAATGGCAGGGCAGGCTGAATGGGCCTGAAAGTCCTACTTCTGTGAAGTGTTATTCTTCTAGCTAGTAATTATTTCATTTATACAAATATGTATGCAGGTAAGTACAGTAGTCAACCGTAATATTGTTCATTCTTTTTGTATTTACTGGTTCATACTCATTCTCTGAACCATCAATTAATTTTGTTCAATTTGAAGTTGGCACCATTGATGTTGGATCAGCACGTCTAATGTTCTGGGATCTTGGAGGACAGGAAGAACTGCAGTCATTATGGGACAAGGTATTGTTGGCTAAAATTTTGTCAATAAATGTTCTGCTTGAATCAAAAAAAAAATGATAAACCAGTTTGAAAGTTGGGTTTGTAATACATCATACATTTCATAAGTGGCAGTCATTTTTATCAGCCGCTGGGTGACCATTCTTTGTAAAAATGTCTGGTTGAGTATTGACAGATTCCAACAGTGGAGACCAGCAAAACTTGTGTTATGACTAAGTGGGAGCAAGACAATGGTTTTTTTTTTAATTCTTTCATGAGATAGGGTGCCAGGGGTTAGGCCAGCATTTATTGGCCAGAGAGCAGTTAAGAGACAACCACATTAGTAGGCCTGGAGTCACGTGGAGAGCAGACCCAATCAGGACAGCAAAGTTTTTGTTCACTAAAAATGGGCTTTTACACCAACTGACTCTGGATACGTGGTGACCACTAGACTAGCTTTACTCAAATTCCACCAGCTGCCATTACAGGATTCACAACCATATGCCCAAAGCATTACTAATGCCCAAAGATTACTAGTGTATTGCCACTACTCCATACCTCCCCTTTATTTCCACTACTCAAATAGCCACAACATAAATTTGAATGTTTTACCCAGTCACCAATTAGCTATTTTATCTATGTTGAGTTTTAAGTAGCGATTTATCAACCAGGTTTCTTTAATAAACAACAAAATTATTTGTTTATTGTGGAAATGAAATATATTTGCAAAACATGTAGGCTAGTTAACACATTGTTTGAAAGGTTGAAGCATAAATATCTACCTTCTAAACACACTAAAAGTGCAAATACTCATCCATTCACACCATATACCCAGAGTCAATTGGCATAAAAGCCCATTTTTAGGGAACGAAAGCTTTGCTGTCCTGATTGGGTCTGCTCTACAATGTGACTCCAGGCCCACTGATGTGGTTGTCTCTTAAATGCAGAGATTCACTTTGAAGGAGAAAACACATGTTGACCTAAGATGAGTTGTTGAAGGCAAAAAGGATTATCTGTGGAAGTTCAAAATGGCTGTCAGTCTGCCATTCACCAAACATAAGTGGCTGTCTCTGGGATGTTTGCAAGTGCAGCATCGCCAGGGTGGGGATCAATGATTCTTCCAAAGAATCACACTGGTTTCAGACTGGATTCATAAGAATTTTCCAAGAAAAAGGAGAACCACGCTAGGAAGTTCCTTTCCTTCAGCAAGCTGGTCACCAAATACTCCAATAAATATCCAAAGCACAAACTAAAACTTGACCATTTTGAATCCAGGCAGGTGATCATCAGTAAACAAGCACTTATCACAAAGCATGCAACTACCAAGAAATACCTCTTTAAAAAACAAACAATTCAGATATCCACAATCTTTTGAACTGAAGACTGCAAAAATTATTAAATAGTTCTTTGATACTACAGAACTTGAGTATTGCTGAAAAAAAAGTTTTTTTTTGAAGCTTTTTGGCTTACGCACATCAGGACAATTCACAAGAATAATTCAAGGGGATAACTAACATTTACACTGCACAACAGGAGAGCACTGTGTGGACTCTAGAGGTGTTGGTGAATGTATCTGTTGATGCTGATTCATATTTAACTGCCAGGCTTTGTATAAATTTTAAACCAGCAGGTTGACTCTGATACAACACAGTGTGGAGCTGGAAAAGCACAGCAGGCCAGGCAGCATCAAAGGAGCAGAAAAGTTGACGTTTTGGGTCAGGACCCTTCTTCAGAAATGGGGAGGGCGAAGGGAGCTGGGAAATAGAGAGAGAAGGGGTGGGGCTGGAAGGTAGGTGGGATGGTGATAGGTGAGTGCAGGTAGGGAGTGGTGGGCATTCGTCAGTGGGAAGGGTAGGGTGCATAGGTGGGAGAGAAGATGGACAAGTTGTGTCAGGTCAAGGAGGCGGGGATGAGAGGGAGGATTGGACATGGGTTGAGGCCAGGGGTGGGGAGATTTTAAAACTGGTGAATTCCATGTTTAGGCCATCGGGCTGTAGGCTGCTGAAGTGGAATATGAGGTCCTGCTCCTCCAGTTTGCGGGTGGTGACATTGTGGTGCTGGAGGAGGCCCAGGATGGACATGTCACCCAGGGAGTGGGAGGGGGAGTTAAAATGGTTGGTGACTGGAAGGTGTTATCGTTTGTCCCATACAGAGCTCAGATGCTCTACAAAATGGTCTCCAAGTCTACGCTTGGTCTCACCAACGTACAGGAGGCCACATCCGGAGCAATGGATACAGTAGACCAAGTTGGTGGATGTATAGTGAACCTCTGCTGGATATGGAAGGTTTGCTTTGTGCCTTGAATGGAGGTGAGGGGGGAGGTGTAGGGTCAGGTGTAGCACTTCCTGCGGTTGCAGGGAAAGGCGCTGGGTGTGGTGGGGTTAGTGGGGAGTATGGAGCGGACAAGGAGTCAGAGTGAGCAGTCCCTACGAAAGACAGATAGAGGTGGGGAGAGGAATATCTCTGGTCGTGGGGTCAGATTGCAGGTGGCGGAGAATGATACGCTGGATGCGGAAGTTGCTGGGTGATATGTGAGGACCAGAGAGATTCTGGTGAGGGAGTTTGAGGACAGAAGTGCGGGAAATGCAAGAAATGTGTTTGAGGGCATTTTTGATCACTAGAGGGGGGATGTTGCGGTCCTTGAAATAGGAGGATTAGAACGCCTTCCGCTGTCTCCATTTCTAGTAACCGCCTCAACACTGACATCTATTTCAAGCCCACCGACTCCCATAACTATCTGGACTACACCTCCTCTCACCC
Source organism: Rhincodon typus (assembly GCF_021869965.1). NCBI lineage: Eukaryota > Metazoa > Chordata > Chondrichthyes > Orectolobiformes > Rhincodontidae > Rhincodon > Rhincodon typus. Next base: position 32,893,514 of record NC_063350.1, read on the forward strand.
ACCCTCCCGCAAGAATATGATCCCCTACTCCCAATTTCTCCACCTCCACCACATCTGCTCCCAAGATGGAGCGTTCCACTCCTGGACATCCCAATGTCCTCCTATTTCAAGGACCGCAGCTTTTCCCCCCTCCAGTGATCAAAAATATCTCTTGCATTTCCTGCACTTCTGCTCAAACTCCCTCCTCCCAACAAAAATAAAGACAGAGTCCCTAGGTCCTCACATATTGCCCCACCAACCTCCGCATCCAGCATATCATTCTCCGCCACTTCGGCCACCTACAATCCGACCCCACGACCAGAGAGACATTCCCCCCCCCCCCCCCCCCCCCTCCCCACCCCCACAACGACCCCCCCCCCCCCCCCCCCCCCGTCCCAGAGTGATATGTCCATCCTGGGCCTCCCCTAGTGTCACAATGACACCATCTGCAAACTGGAGGAGCAACACCTCGTACTGCGCCTTGACAGCCTACAGCCGATGGCCTAAGCATGGATTTCACCAGTTTTAAAATATCCTCATCCCATGTCCAGTTCTCCCTCTCATTCCCGCCTCCTTGACCTGACATAACCTGTCAATCTTCTCTTTCACCTATCCGCCCCCCCACCTCACTGACCAATCCCCACCACTCCCTACCTGCACTCACCTATCACCATCCCACCTACTTTCCCCAGCCCCACCCCTCCTCTCCCTATTTATGTCCTATCTCCCTTCCCCCTCCCCATTTCTAAAGAAGGGTCCTGACGCTAAACATAAACTTTCAGCTCAGTGATAGCACAGCTGCCTCACAGTGCCAGGGACCCGGGTTCAATTCCACCCTCGGGCGACTGTCTGTGTGGAGTTTGCACATTCTCCCTGGGTCTGCATGGGTTTCCTCTGGGTGCTCTGGTTTCCTCCCACAGTCCAAAGATGTGCAGGTTAGGTGGATTGGCCATGCTAAATTGCCCATAGTGTTCAGGGCTGTGTAGATTAGGTGGGTTATAGGGGGATGGGTCTGGGTGGGATGCTCCAAGGGTCGGTGCAGACTTGTTGGGCTGAGGGGCCTGTTTCCACACTAGGGATTCTATGATTTCCTGCTCCTAAAATGCTGTCTGGCCTGCTGTGCTCCTCCAGCTCCACACTGTTGTCTTTGATTCCCACATCTGCAGTTCTTTCTATCTTAAGGTTGACTTTGATCATTCAGGGCAGTGCCCTGGCCAGTGAACCAGTGAATGCCTGAACATGTGCTGTGCTCATTTCAACTCAACATGGCAATCAGTGGTCACTGATCTTTCAATCAGTGTAAATGTTAGTTTTGCCCTTGTATTGGTATTCTTGGGAATTGTCTTGTTGAATGTAAGGCAAAAAACTTCAACAAAATGATTAAGCATGAAGCCTTTATAACACTTGTATGCATGAATGTGTCAGACAAGATCCCCCAGGTGTCGCTAGAATCCTCAGAAACAGGAATTGTGTTTGAATTTTTTTCATTCACTGGATTGGAGCCAATTATACTGTATTGTCCTCAGTAAGATCTGCTTTGTTAGAAATGAATGTTTTATAGAAGTTAGTGCTCCTATGATGCTGCTTGGCCTGCTGTGTTCATCCACCCCTACACCTTGTTATCTCTTAATATGCCACATGATGCTTTTAGTCTCAAAACCATTGAGGAAGGAAGCATTCATGGACAAATCTATTACTATGATTCTGTAATCAGTCATATCAGTTTTCTAAATAATTGCTACACTTCCTTCCTTACCTGAACCACCATTCTGACTTTGAATATTTGCCATTTCTCTTTAATCTGTGTTTTTTTAAAAGTAAACTAAGCTGCAGGATGTATTTCTACATGGTCAGAATTGAAAGAAAAAGTTGTAAATACAAGTTTAAATGTTATTTTAACCATATTTGAAATACTGTGCACAGTTTTTCATACTATTTCCCTTTCAGAATTTCTTTGCGGCCAAAGATTTTTGGGAAAGTTGTACTTATTGGTTGCATGTCTGCTGGTGGCTATTAAAGCCTATTCATGTGTGGCAGATTCTTAGAGAGCAGTTACAGGTGAAGGTGTAGTTGGTTGGTGTGTGAGATAATTGGATTTATTCTCCTTTTCTCTATTGTGTTAGCTGTTTGCTCAGTGTCAGAACTGTGTGTAGCACTCCTGAAGTGGCATCTCCAGGCCATCATGATCTATGCCCTGAGCTTCCCATTGGTGAGACCAACTATTTTTTCAGAAAGTCCTTGATGGTTGATTGGAGCTTTACCATTGCAGTCTTCCCACAGCACGATTTTGTCATATTTCGGGTTGACGAGACCCATGCAACACAATTGGCTTTGCTGCAGTGTAACATCTATACTGGTGTTACTGGTTGTTTCCAGGACTTCAGTGTTTGTGATGTGGTCCTGCCAACTGATCTTGAGGATGCTATGAAGGTAATACTAGTGCACCCTCTAGAGTGCTTCACGTGAGTACAAGGCACATGCCTTCGTGCTATACAGAGAGGTGGTGAGTAGTACATCTTGAGTTTGGCAGTAAAAACGTCCCTATATGCGCCTTGAGATAGTAGGAACTGCCGATGCTGGAGTCAGAGATAACGCAGTGTGGAGCTAGAGGACCACCAGCAGGCCAGGCAGCAGCAGAGGAGCAGGAAGAAGGGTCTGAAGAAGGGTCCTGACCGGAAACGTCAGCTTTCCTGCTCCTCTGATGCTGCCTGGCCTGCTATGTTCCTCCAGCTCCACACCTTGTTACCCTGTATGCACCTTTATTCTTTTTGTTTTAAAGACCTCTTATGAGAGCTGAATACTCAGCACTTGAGAAGATATAAAATCAATATGCAAGGATGATACCAGAATTAAGGGTAAACTTTTCAAGAAAGATTGAGGAGAGACTGGTTCTTTTCCTCACACATGTCCTCACCCAACCCTGACCTACCCTGACACTCTGGTAAATACCTGGCTGTCGAAGAGACTAGATTAAATCACATACCAAAGGCCCACAAGAGACAGAGATTTTACTTGTGATATCACGGAGAGTCAGGTCAGGTCCGAAGACTCCGACAAGCACAAAAAAGAAGCAGAATTTATACAGTGGTACAAACAAGTTAAAACAAACTGCAATTGTACTGTGTTTTAGCAAGTCAAAGTCATTACTTAGGCAACCAGACATACATTTAATTGAAGAGGAATGCGGTTACGATAAGAGTGTACAGATGCTGCAAGCCCTAACTTTTTGCTATCTGTCCTACGTGACTTCTCAGGTTAGGGAAAGGCAGTTTGCAGTTAGAGCAATGTGTACTGTTTCATAAAACTAAAGTTTCCCTACTTCGTGCTCCTAGTCATGTATTATTTTAACTCATTACTACTCGGCCTAAATTAAACAGATCAACATACAAGTATTCCACAATTCCCTCCTTTTTGATCCCCAGATCAACTTTGCCAGTCTTCCTCTGCGAACGGAGGGTCATACCCTGGGGGAAAAGGTCTCATGCCCAAGCATTCCTTCTCATCATAATCGGAACTGTTGGATATGTAACTGGGAAACATGGGAGCAGGGCTTTGTTGCCCCCGGGGGAGAATGGCACATATTGGGCGGGTCTCTAGAACGCGTACTACAATTATAACAAGGATGATCCCATAGTTGATCAGGGTGCTCCACCAAGTCCCAAAGGGCCACCATCCAGATCCCAGGGGGTTATAGTTGAGTAATTGATTCCCTATCACTTTTATTTTGCTGACAGCTCGCTGAACATGATCCGATAGGCATGTGATGTTTTCAGACTCACCTGGGATATAGGTGCAGCAATCCTGTCCTTTAATTGTGCATGTACCCCCTTTTTCGGCCCGCACAAAATCTACAGCCAGTCTATTCTGTAGGGCCACTGTTCGCACCGCCACAAGGTCAGCAGACAGCCGGGAAATGGCCTGGTTTATCTCTTCTGGAGCATAGGCGGTTTCTTTGGCCAAATTCTCTAGGGCTGAGGCCATGTTAATCCGTTCCCTGGCTGCTTTCCCCGTACCGTAGATGGGGAAGACTATCATGAAGAAATGCTCGGTTTCGGTTATAGCCCTCTTGCATCGTTTAATCCGGGGTGCTGGTGTAAAGTGGGGAGGTGGCGCATATGGGGGACTATATTCGCAAGATAGCAGGAACCCATCCAGGAGGGGGCGCTGCCAGGCATAGGCTTTGTAGCCACATACAAAATATATGCCATTAAAGGGAATGTAATGGGTGATAAACTCCGGGTACCAATTTTGTTGAAAAGTGCCTAAATTGTTGGCTTTGGGAAAAGTAAGAAGGCTCTTGGAGCCCTGCGTAAGGAGAGAGCCGTTAAGAGCCCCTCTGGTCAGAAAGAATGAGAATTTGCCCCGGGCCGGGATGGGGAAAATAGAGATATTATAATATTGGGAGCAATGGCTATTACCCATGGGGATACCCTTTTCTCGTTTTGCTATTTTAGTGAAGCAAATGGGGGCCATGTGGTTGTTTTCAGCAGTTAGTGTAAAACAAAAGGAGGTGACAGGGAGGAGGCTGGTACCATCCTACAAAAGTGGTAAGGGGGTACCCCGCTGACTTCCACTGTTGCCTGTCTGTGTCAGTGTTAACTGTGTAGTGACCAGCTTCAGTCTGCAAGCCGTCCCGATTCCCAGGTAGTGAGCTATTCTGTTTTAATACCCACTCAGCCACTTCGGAGGCATTAAAGGGGATTGGTCGTAATGGGATTCCCCCTTTTGAGTGAATTGGAACGTGGGCGCATTCCCAGCAAGAGGAGACATTTGAACGCATCACATTTTCGTAGCTTAAAGACAGAACTGAGTTGTGGGCAGGGGCTTGTTCTATGTAATCCGACGCGATACCCCACACGCATAGTCCATGTATTATAAACACCAGGAACCTCATTGTTTGTCTCCTGTGGGTGGACCTGTCATGGTGATCCCAGAGTCTGGTTTACAACGTGTCCCCTGAATCCAGTCTGGCTTGCCTTGTACTTTGATAGCTGTGCGGCTCGCCAGTAGTACTTGATAGGGTCCTTTCCACCTAGGAGAAAAAGAGCCTTTTTCGAGTGATTGGATATACACAAAATCACCAGATTTAAATGGATGAGTATTCCCTTCCTTGGGCTTTGGCAGTGCCTCTAATACTTTTGCATGATTGGACCGAGCTGCCTCACTCAGGGCCTGTGCATACTGCAGGGTTTTGTCATTGACCCATATTAGTGCATCATCGGGGGCTTGGTGCCAGTAGTCATGGGTCTTCCCATTAAAACTTCAAATGGGGTCAGGCCTGTCGTTCTATTAACTTTGTTTCTCAGGGTGTATAGGGTAATGGGTAAAGCTTTAGGCCACTTTAATCTACACTGATTCACGGTATGCATTCGGAGTGGTGCAGTCTCCTGGCGCACTTTTGCCAGGGTATTCTTTAAAGTCCCATTGATCCTTTCTACCACTCCCAAGGACTGGGGCTGATAGGGTATGTGCACTTTCCATTCAAACTCCATAACCTGAGTCAGAACCACTACCACCTTTCCTGTAAAGTGCGTCCCTCTATCACTGTTTATCCTCACGGGTATTCCGAATTGTGGGATGATGACTTTCATTAGACATTTTACCACTGTGCTGGCATCATCTTCTCTAGTTGCAAAAGCCTCTATCCACTTTGAAAACATATCTGCTATCACCAATATGTATTTAAATTCTCCAGAGGCCAGCATGTGCACAAAATCTATTTGCAGATTTCCAAAGGGTCCAACCGGAACTGGCAAGTGGTCAAATCTGGCTGGGGTCTTTCGTCTGTTATATTGTTGGCAAATACTACAAGTTTCAGTTACCTGCTGAATAGCAGTCATTATGCCTGGCGCAAACCACTGATGGGTAACTTGGTGTAGCATCCCCCCTTTTCCTACATGCTCTTGCCCATGTGCCAGGCGGGCAAGTGCATGGAGGAGCCACTTCGGGCAGACCACCCTGCCATCGGGGTGTCTCCATAGATCATCAGAATCCTGTACACAACCATCCCGAACCCAGTTTACTTTTTCTTGTTCACTGGCCCCTTCCTGGGCCTGTACTGCAACTGCCAAATCAATGGCTTCAGGCAATTCTTGGCGTATGAAAGAGGAAACGACCATTGCTCGGGGTAGAGCAGCTGTCTTAGCTGCTTTGTCTGAGGCAGCATGTCTCATCTTGCGCTTGTGTGTGCGCCTCGCACTTTATTATGGCTAGCCTACTGGGGAGGATGGCTCTGAGCAAGTTACCCATCAGGGTAGCATGTTGGAAGTGCTTACCGGAGGAGGTGATTAATCCACGGTGCTGTTACAAGGTCCCAAAATCATGCACCACTCCGAATGCATACCGTGAATCAGTGTAGATATTAGTAGTCTGAGAATACAAGCGCGGGGGAGTGCAAACAGCTCAGTTGCTTGCGTGGAAGTGCAAGGGGTCAGAGCAAAGGCTTCCTGTAATTCAAAAGAGGTGACGACCGAATACCCAGCCAGTGTGGCGGTGTCCTAAGGCCGGTATGAGGAACCAAATCGGGATTATCCGGGGGTGTAGATTGTAAGTCAGGGCGGGGAGACATGACGGAATCAACGACCTGCAGGCAGTCATGCTCACTTTTGTCTGTCTCCCCACTGTCAGGGAGAAGGGTGGCAGGGTTTAACAAGGGTGCCGGCCTGAAGGACATATTCGGTTTGGACAACAGCATGACCTCGTACCCAGTGCGGTGGGCAGCGGTGAAATGTTGTGTCGCTGCTGAATTTAGAAGCAGTAGGACTGCATGAGAGGCCAAAATCTCACACTTATGGTCCAGATTTTTCCAAAATTACAGCAGAGGCGGCAACAGCTTGTAGACAAACAGGCATTCCTCTAACAACAGGAGTCAACTGAGCTCAGTAGTATGCTACCGGTCGCTTGAGTCCGCTGTGCTCCTGGGTCAGAATGCCACTTGCAAACCCCTCCTTTTTGCTGCCATAGAGGGCAAAGGGCTTGTTGTAATCAGGAACCCCCTGGGTGGGAGCTTGAGTCAGGGCTGTTTTGAGCTCCCTTAACGCTTGTTGCCGCTCTTCAGTCCAGTCTGTTTCTGTCGGTTGTTCACGCAATGTAGTCTGCCGCATCACAGCATCCATTCGCCGATATTCAGGTATCCATTGTCTGCAATAATTTACCATACCGAGAAAGGACAGCATTTCTTTGTGTCACGGGTCTGGGCGCCTTCAATACCACCTCAAACCTCTCTGGTCCCAGTTGGTGCATACCATTCTCAAGAACGAAGCCCAAGTACTGTACTGAGAGCTGGCACAATTGTAGTTTTGGAGCAGGGACCCAGTGTCCTCTATCAGCCAGATGACACACCATTGCCACGGTGTCTCGTTGACAGGCATCACAATCGCGGGAGGCAATCAATAAGTCATCGGCATATTGCAGTACCGTACTATCGCCAGGCAATGATAGTTTAAGGAGGCCCGTTCGGACTGCGGAGGCATATACGTCCGGGCTCTCAGTGTAGCCTTGGGGAAGCTGGTTCCACGTATACTGTAGGTAAATGCCACTGTAGGTAAATGCAAAGAGATCTTGGCTGTCCTCATGGAGAAGAATAGAAAAGAAGGCTGAGCAGAGGTCAGTGACTGTGTAACAGGATGAATTGGGGGTCAGGAAGGACAGAATCACATTGGTGTCAGGGACTACAAGGGTGACGGCTTCTACAATCTGGTTGATGGCACGTAGGTCCTGGACAAAGCGCCACTCGTCCTTCCATCCAGGTTTTGGGATAGGCGGTATGGGAGTGTTGCAGGGGCTATGGGTAGAGCGCAAAACGAGCAAGTAGCACCTCGATGACCCGCCTTATCCCCTCCTCTGCCTCCCTTGACAAATGGTACTTTTTAATAGAGGGCAGGGCAGCCCTGGCCCGAACATTCACCTGATGTGGCGGAGCTGAGGAGACCAGGCCAACATGGTTTTTGTGCAGTGCCCACAGGGACACACGGACAGTCTGCAGGAGGAGAGGAAAAAACAAGTCTACCGAGGCGGAGTGACTGAAATCGATAGAATGTTACTTCCCATTTCCCAGGCAGTATCCTAATACAGCCCGAGTGGGCCGAAAGGACGTCAATCAGTACAATCCCGAAAGCCTCAAGAGGTACCTTTTTGGTACACCGAGGATTTTCCTCACCTAAACGCTTTACCGTAGGAGCAATCTGTTTAGGAGTCGCAGGGGCCTTTACGGCCAAGATGACACGAGAGACTGACTCGGGACCCATCTCAAACAAGGAGCCCTGGGTATGAGTCAAATCAATCACTGCTCCCAGTCCCAAAGAGCTGAAATAAATCTTTCCCCCAAAGTAAAGGGTATCGTACATACCTAAGAAAGGTATAGCTTTTCTAGTGTAGTTGTCGGACTCAGAATTTTTGGAAAATAAGGTCGTGCAATGGGTCTTAGTAAGTAATCTACTGGTGGAAAGCAAATTATGTAAATAGCACAGGCACTATCTGCCAAGGCTGCAGCTAAGCGTATCAACATTTTCTCAAGGGGGTTGTTCCGTAGTTGCCAACAGTACAAAACAGCCATTTCAGATTTTAAAGCTTCCGTTTCTTTGAGCAGCATGCTATAGACTTGTGGAACTGAATGTTTGGGCAATTCAAGAAATAGTCCCCGCTGAGTGCAGTGAGTTGAGGCCCCTAACTTACAAAGCGCTTGGCATCCTTATAAGTTCACTGGGGAATGTTTGGCAATAACAAAGGTCTCGCGTACCCTATGATCTCCAATTTCTAATAGCACAGGATGGGACAGGGGCTTAACCACAGGAATTCTGGCTATTCCTACGGTACAAATCTTTTTAGGACTACAGGGTAATTCCACAGAGGGGGACACAGAGAAAATTGTCACGCCGGAATCAATTAGAAAGTTTCCTCGTCTCCCTTTAATTTCTATTTCTGCCAATGGGTCCTCCCGGGGAGAAGACGATAATCTGGTCATCGCAGCCTGTATTGCCACCCCTCCGTGGCACCCATATTGTCCCTGAGGGAAAGGATTGTTGAGTGAAAAAGAGACACTGTTTCTGATCTACTCTGTGGGTCCCTTCTCCCCGCTGCAGCAGTCCCTGGCCAAATGGCCTTTCTGCCGGCATCACCAGCAGACATCCTGCTCTCTGTCACTTCCCTGCCATCTCCGGCCATGATCACCATTATGGGGTTTTGTTGGCTACCTCTGTTGCCTCCAGATCTAAGCTGCTGGACGAATTGGCCTTTAAGTTCACTTGATTTCTTTGTAAACAAGCCTTGCCTATCCATGTTGGTCAGAGACGTAATAATCTCATTGCATTCCTGCTGCTGCCAAGTCAGGTTAGCCAATTTAAAGGCATGCACAATATTAGGATCAAGGCAATTTAAAAGGGTTTGTATGGCTTGGGGTCCGTGCTGCTCAAGTGCCACATCTGCCGAGGATTCCCAAGTATCCTTAAACCTAGCAATGAAGTCTGTTAACTGTTCACCCTTTTTCTAGATACATCTGGTCACTTCAGACTATGCTGTCTGGCCTCGTTAATGATGGCCTCTTTAGCTCATGTCGGGCGCCTTGTATCTGCTCTCATTCCCCTGATCATGATGGCTATCGTCAGGGGCCCAATCACTGTTACTGCCTGGAGGAATGGCAAACAAGTCCTTGATCGAGGGCCAGGAAGTCCCATATGCAATTTTTAAGAATAACAGCATGCCCCCAGGCAGTGGGTTATAAATCCGACATGTTTGGACCAGCCAATTGTGAAACGGCATGAGCTTTTTTAGAGGATTCGGGCTTCATTTATCATACTTCGGACCTCCGAGGGAGTCCAGAGTCACAAAACGGCTACTTCTCCTACCGTTATACAGGGATATTGTTTAACCGTACTACTATCGGGAGTATGATCCCGTTTTGTGGAGGTCCTACTCCTCGTCTGGACCCCTTCTATGCCCGAAGTACTGGCCAGGGACAAAGAGGTCCCCAGCTCAGGAAGCTGGGGAGGTTGTGAGTTATTATAAGGAGGCGGACGGTCCCTGAGGGCAGCTGCCAACAGAATATCATCCATGACCTGATCTTTGTTTTCCTCATCTGTTCTAATTTTCAATATATTCCCACAGTAGGGGCACTCTCTAATTTTGGGTGTAGTCCTGCGGCAGAGGAACTGGCCTTATTACCCTTTTCAATCTCATTACTTTTGTCTTTCTCGGGTTTCGGAGGCTGGTGACGTTTCACCACCTCCAACCATTTATCAAAGCAGGAAATCATATAATTGTAATCTCAATTGGGATCCCCATTTCCCGCTTCTGTCCCACTTTTCCAAAATTATATCTTTTCAAGTCAAATGTACCTCCGTAAGGCCAATTCCCCGTGAGACTACCCATGCAAATCACTGAAAAACGTAACAGAGTACCTGCTGTCTCTGGTTTCTAACCAAACCTTATCAGTGGGTGATCCTGGAGAGACCAATGGAACCCCAAGCAGCTTTTAGTTTTTTGATTTCCTTGATCTTTTTTATGGTTTTCTTCTTCATCTTAACGGTGAACTCTTCCACCTCGGGCTTCTTGGCTTCTTTTCACATTCTGTTACCCATCGTCTTTAACAATTCCCACTCAACAAGGGATCAAATTCTGAACTCAGATGAATGTTAATACTTTATAGTTACGCATCTTAACTTTATGTATTCCTATGTTCTAATTCACCCTTTCCCAACCCCGAGATCTCTTTATATCTCAGTCCTTGAAGTCTCCCTGACTCTTCCTTTAATCTCAATAGTTCACGAATAATAACTTGAGGATTTCGTAACGAGTTTCTGTCTTCCACACGTGGTCTTGCCTGTCCCGTCTTTCTGGCCTCCCCGAGATCGGATTAGGGTGGCTCACCATGGGTCACCGGCTGGAGAAACTCGAATCCCTTTCTCACTTCCCTTTTTATCAATTTGTTCGGATCCCATATATACATATACATATATATCTGGCTGTGCCAGATTATCGAAGAGACTAGATTAAAGCACGCACCAAAGGCCCAGACTTCAAGGCAAAGAGATTTTGTTATCTGTCCTACGTGACTTCTCAGGCTAGGGAAAGGCAGTTTGCAGTTACAGCAATATGTACTATTTCATAAAGCTAAAGTTTCCCTACTTCGTGCTCCTAGTCATGTATTATTTTAACTAATTTCTGCTCAGCCTAAATTAGACAGTCTCAACATACAAGGATTCCACACTGGCATCCTACCCACCTTGCACTCTAACCACTTAACTAACTGGTACCTAACTTACATACTTACCTTTTCACAGCAGCTGTCAAAATGACTGGCTGTGCTGCTTGACATTTAAATCACAGAACACTGCCCCCCACTTAATGCTGCAAAAGAGGCTATAGTTTCCATATGAATTCTTTTCAATAATGGATTTGTGGATTCCTGGACAGGTTTCTAACAGGAGGCCTCTATGCAGGAATCTCCAGTGCAGAAGACATTTTCACCTTTAATGCCTAAATTTTAATCTGATCAGTGACTAAAATAGGGTTTGCACAGATTCAATCAAACTAATTTCTGGGATTCTATTTTAAATAGACTGGGATAACATTTTCCAGAATTTAGAAGAATAAGAGCTGATAGCGTAAATGAAGAAAGAAGGTTTCCCCTGACCAAGGGTCTAGAACCAGGGGACATAGCCTTAGAACAAGGGACTGGTGTTTAAGACTGAGATGAGGAGGGATTTCTTGACTCAGAAGATGGTGAATCTTTGGAATTCTTTTCCCCAGAGGGAGATGGAAACTCAGCCATTGAGTATGTACAAGACTGAGTTTAATTAATTGATTTCAACGTGGTAAAACATCAAGGGATATGGAGATTGTGCTAGAAAATGGTTTTGAAGTAGAAGATCAGCCATGCTGTCATTTAAATAGAAGAATGAGCTTAAAGAGCCTAATGGTCTGTTCCTGCTCTTGCATTTTGTGACCATATGTTATCAATTTCTAATTTCCAGTATCTTGGTTACCCAGATAGGCGCAACAATCTGGATTTCATACTTCAGTAAAGTGTAGATCTCCCGAGTTATTTGGTCAAGGGTTGCAAGATCCTGAAAGGCCAAGATTGTGTTTGTGTGGGCCAATTAATTCACCTGAGTACACTGGAGAAGATTGGGAGCCAACAAGTTTATATATAAAAAAACTAGATTAGTTGTTAGATTCTTTTTCTACAGAGCAGTTAATTTTTAAACCACTAATTGAAGCTGAACTGCTGATGGGCTGTCCAGCTTAGAGGTATGCTGTGACAATTAGAAGCAAAAAAAAGTGTGAAGTATGTATATGTTTGGTGTGAGGGGTGCAGCTTAGCAGCACAATCCTTTATAATTGTCCTTTTTTTTAAAAGATGCCAATCAAACCTTGACAATAGGAAGAAGGTTGGTGAACAGTGGCCAGAGAGGAGGAATGAATGAGTGCCTTTATGTTAACTAAAATAAGAGTCTTTAATTATCTTGCCTGATAGCCTCAGATATACATGTTCTCATGGGAAAAATGAAAAAGAGAATAGGAATGTACACTGAAGATCTTGCTTTAGTAAGAAGTAAGGTAGCCCAGTGTTTACGGTTTTAGACTTATAATACATGGGCCTAAATTGTGATTGTGAAATTGTCTTCAAGAAAAATGGTGATTGAAGTTACTCAGTTATCCGGGCTATTAAAAAGTCTCTAATAACAAATCACCCTGGAAATGCTACAAAAATAACACCTCATGTAAAACCTCCCACTGAACACAACCAACATCACATAACCGGATGGTGAAAATGTACTTAATACAAATTGATTGATTTTAAGTGTCCATCCTGAAAATTGTAATCCTGTGTTTCGAGGGTCCTGCAACCCACTGTTGGAATCCATTGGCCCCATTTTCTTCCAATCAGCTAAATACAAGTATTCTCATTACAATATGAACAACTCTGAATTAGGACTGTAACAGTCAGCAGGTTGAACATAAAGGACCACATCAGGCACCCCAGTCAACAGAATGAGAAATATAGAGCTGGGATCTACAGTGGCAGTAGATCACTAATTCACCAACTAATTTCCATACAAACAGTTTTTTTTTTGAAGAAGAAACAACATTGTAAGTAGGAAGGACAAATGATGCTCAGGAGGACATACTGTAACAATAATCAAAGACAGAAGTCACAGGCCAAATTAAATATGAGAAAAAAGTAACAGTTTATCCAGTATAGCTATCTGGCTATTAAAAATGGTAAGCGAGCTCAAGATTCCAAAGATATTCCCTGGTATGTAGTATTGCAGGACTAATGGGACACTGTAGGTTGTCACCCAGCATAGCATAACATCCACTTGCTATCATTTGAGAGTTTACTCACAATCCTGTGGCAGTACTATGGCTTTAAGAGGTGTATTTTGTCCTGTTATTTTTTATGAAGAGAGGTTGAGACAGTGGTGATGAATGGAATGTTCCAAGCCAAGAAAGTAAATAGCTTGTGAGGCTTTGAGTTTTTTTTTTAAGTTGGAACAATAGAAGCAGCATGAAAATGTATAGTCAAGCTCCCACAGAACCAGGATTTTAGCTTAACTTTCAATAGCTGCTGAGGCCTTGGAGCTGGATGTGGAAGCTGTTATTCTTCTCTTTGTTACAGCTAAAAGCTTGGGTTCTCTTTCTGCTAGAGTTGCATGTGAAACAATCTATTTTACTGAATTTATCTTTACCAAGGGTGTGTTTATGTTGTGTTACTATATTGGAACAGTTGCTGTTTAATAGTTAAATAATCTATTATTCTCTTAAACTTTCCAATAGAGTTGAGTTATTCCAATTCTTCTTTCTTTTGTTTACGTTTTAACTGGTGGAGTAAGAATGAAATGTGCTTTACTTCAAGTCTGGCAGTTTTACCAATCAAATTGCATCCAAAGCATAACACCTTATGCTTGTCTTTAAAAATAAGAAACAGTTGGAGTCTAGGCCATGTTTAAAAAATATTTTGAGGTGGTTTGGTCTGGTCCATAACAAGCCTGGTTCAGTTTACATGCAGTTGCGAGTTTTCAACACAGGAATCATTGTGTCACTGCAGGAAATCAATGAGTGATAAGTTACATTCAGTGATAGAGTATGTTTTCATGCATTGTTGTACTATTTCATTGGCGGTATCACGAAATGCGACACCCTTTGTTTATTTTGCAAATAAATCACTTTGCGTGCACTCTGACCAAAATTTAAATTGAATTTTGAAATAAATCCAAGCCTCCTTTTGAGAGAAACTGATGAGGAAATAGAGAAGAAGGGAGGAAAGGAAAGATACAGTGATGAGTAGACTCTTGACTTTTCGTCACTTGTCCTTGAGAAGAGGAATAGGAGGGAAGATATGGACGATCAAAGGTGAGCCAGTGATAGTGGACCAAAATATAGAAATTCATTGGGCAGTTCAAAGGGAACACTTTTAAGTACTGAAAGGGTGGTCAAAGGATAGAAGGTAATGGAAAGGAGAATATGAATGGATGGGGAACACAATGGTATTAAGAGATATGAGGAAAGACGTTCTGGATTTAGATCATAGATCAGCCATTATTTATTTGAATTGCGGTGGAATAGGCTCACGAGGGAAAAAAAACCACTGCTGTTCATATATACTTCAATGCTTGCTTAATCCAAATGAATTATGCAGATTGTGTAGTATAGATAAGACCAATCAACCCCAACAGCAGCATGCTAACTTTAAAAAAAACCAAAAGAACTGTGGATGCTGTAAATCAGGAACAAAAAGTAGCTGGAAGAGCTCAGCGGGTCTGGCAGCATCTGTGAGGGGAAAAAACAAGGTTAACGTTTCGGGTCCGGTGACCCTTCCTCGGAGCTTAACATTCATCCATCCACTTGTGGTAGTGAGTTTCATGATCTAACCACTCTCTAGTTGAAGAGTTTTGTGTGGAATGCCTTTTTGCACTTATTACTGACTTTCTTTCATCTATGAACTGTTACATGTTCAATCCTGTACTGTCTTCATTGAAACTGGCTGCAAGATTCATTCTCCTAGTCAGTGCCTCGTGATAAAGATCACATGACTACAGCAAACCAGGAGGTACATTGGTACATAAGACTATATGATGTATAAGCAGAAGGAGCCCATTTGGCTCGTTGAGTCATCTCTGCTATTCAGCTGATCTGATAATCCTTGATTTCCTTAATGATTAGAAATTTGTCTATCTCCACTTTGAATATATTTAATGGCCCGGCCTCGACAGGCTTCTGTGGTAAATAATTCCACAGATTCACCACCTTCTGAGAGGAGAAAAAATCCTCCTCATCTCTTTATTATCTGGGCAACTCCTTTCTATTAGATCATGACAATTTTGCATTTCTATCCCAAAAAGTTTGGAACTCTCACATGGAATGATCTTGTCTACGCTATCAACTTTGAATCATGTTTGAAGACTTATATCTGGTGACCCTTCAGTCTCCTAATTTATAGAATAAAGAGACCAGTTTGTTCAATCTTTACTGATTATGTAATTGCTCAGTTTTCGTATTCGTGTAAATCATTTTTTGTACTTCCTCCAGTGCCTCTGCATTCTTTATTAATGGAGGCCAGAACATACCACGTACAGTGTGGTTTAACCCTGGTTGTGTGTAAGTTTAATGTAACTTCTTTGGTTTTTAATGTGATCCTTTTAGGAGTGAACCCCAGTGCTTGCTTTCTTTAACATTGTGTTGCTACTGTTTTTCTGATTAGTGGAATTGTTCCCTTGAATTCTCTTCACATTAAGGTTTTTATTTTCCAGGGACTCTGTGGTCTGCTTTCTCTTGTGGAGGTTGATGAATACGCAAATCTGTTTAGTGATACTGCTAGAGGTTAACTGATTTAAACTATTAATCTATCATGATTAATGTTAATAGGTCTACTACCTGTTCATCCTTCCCATCAGTTCACAGGCACATAGCATTGCCTGAACTCCATGGGAAGAATTTCATCCTACTGTGATGGGCCAATTGCTGCAGATGCCATAAATGAATGAGGCTTGTAGGACAGATATACAGATCTAATTTATTGATTGGAATATCTAAATTTAGTCCAAATGATTTAATTTGTTCCAATCTCCTTTTGAGAACTGTGCCATCTTGGAACAAACTCAACAGCAAGCAGACATTGTATACCAACCCACATGATTATCACAGATCTCTACAGAAAGGAGGAAAAAAAATGAACAAAGCAGGATGAAAGAACAAAATTGACTGCAGATGAGATGGTTAATGTTAAAGAAAAGTCTTTAAGTTTTCAAGTAGTAAGGAAGGAGTAGGCAAAGCTGCATTCATTTCAAAGGCAAAGGGCAGCGTGATTAAAAGAACAGCCCTGGGGTGAAGAAAATGGAGAGCAAAGAATAGACCAGTTGTTTGCTCTTCTGATAATGTGGAAATAAAGCTGGCTGGAATTGATGGGGTATCTTGTGTATATATCATTGATGATAAGGTGAAGATCCCACAATTAGTTCATCGATCAGTGGAGAATTAAGAACCGAGCAAGAATAAGGTGCAAAGGCTGCATCTTTTTATTTTTCATTATTCTGGATTATGGACTGAAATGGGATAAGGACTGTTTTTTAAAACCAACGACTGTGGAAGGAATTGCTGCACAACTTAAAGCATCACTGGAACTCATTGTGAGATACAACACCATGGTAATGGGGTGGGGATGCAGAGTGAGATTTGTCCAACAACAGCTTGTTGATTAGGTTAAACAATTGTGACCAATTGTGGATGCTGGAAGTCATTTGTCTGACAACATCTCTGGTTAGCTCCAGCTAAGTGAAATGCTTTAAGTGTTTATGATAATGGAAGA
Organism: Rhincodon typus; assembly: GCF_021869965.1. Taxonomy (NCBI): domain Eukaryota; kingdom Metazoa; phylum Chordata; class Chondrichthyes; order Orectolobiformes; family Rhincodontidae; genus Rhincodon; species Rhincodon typus. The sequence goes on from NC_063350.1 coordinate 32,910,297, forward strand.
AGCCTCGAGACTGCTGAACGGGTGGGTTCTATGGCTGTATGCAGTACAGGTAAATTAAGCCTGAGAAACCAGTTATTTTCTCCCACCAATTGCCAAAAGCTGTTCTCTTTAACTAGTTACTAAGAGACTTTACAATTAGTGTACCAGTCAGCCTGTGTACCCTGTGAAGAAGTTAAGGAATTTGGAGAAGGTGATTGGAGAACCTCAGGTTTTGGGAAACATGAGCAACATCTGAGCATCAGTCGTTTGGGCTGGTGCTACTGAACTGCCTTTCTCCAGTGTTTTTTTTTAACCTTCCACACAACACCAATGTTTCTTTGTTCCTCTGTTTAGTTGTAAAGGTTTCAAAATGGGCTTAACATTCCAGTAGGGTTATATGTTGATAGTTCATAATTTTGTTTTACCTGTAGCTAGAACTTTATTTGTAATAAACAACAGTTCTTGTTAAGTACAGGAAAGTTGGCAATGATTTCTGTTGACCTCATTCCATCAGACAGGTAAATTTAGGACTTTGCGTATTTTAATTTAATTATTAACTTTTGTGGTGAACCAGGGCATAGTGGAACTTGAGAATCAATATACTTTCCTAAGTGGGTTATAATAAAGGATAATTGAAATTTGCTTTGCAACCTTTAAAAAATTACTGGATGAGCTCTTGACTCATCATAACGTTCCAGGCTATGTGCCAAGTGCTGGTAAATGGGATTATTTCTCATGTCTTGTGCAGACTCGATGAGCTACAGGGCCTCTTATGCACTGCATGTTTCTATGAAATGTTGGGTTTTGCTAGGATCAGGGAGCGTGGAACCGGAGCACCTCGTTCAGAAAGAATTTATGTATTTGTTTTTTCTTTCACTGGATATATGTGACCAATGTTTTACTGCATTTATTATTCATCTGTAATTCTTCTAAAAGGAATGGTGATATAATTCCAATTCATAGTGGAGTTTTAGTTTTAATTAATTCACGGGATGTGATATCACTGGCAGAACTAGGATTTATTGCCCATCACTAATTACCCTTGAAAAGGTGATGGTGAGCTGCCTTCTTGAACTGCTACATCAACTGCTCCCACTTGGTGTAACTAGTTCAACAATACTGTTAGGGACAGAGTTTCAGTATTTTGATGCGGCGACATTTCGGGATTTTGATATATGTCCAATTCACGAAGATGAGTAGCTTGGAGGGGATCTTGCAGTTAGTGATATTCCCAATTATCTGCTGCCCTTGTCCTTCTGAATGGAAGTGCTTATGGGTTTGGAAGATGCTGTCAAAAGAACTTTGGTGAATTTTTGTAGTGCATCTTCCAGATTAAACACTGCAGCTGATGTGCAATGGTGGCTATAAGAGATTCAAATGTTTGTGGATGTGGTGTAAATTGAGCAGGCTGTTATGTTCTGAATGGTCCCAAACTTCGAGTGTTGGTGCTATACTCATCTAGGCAAGTGGTGAGTATTCCATTACACTCCTGACTTGTGTTTCGTAGATGGTAAAGAGGCTTTGGGGAAGCAGAAAGTGACTTACGTGCTGCAGGATTCCTAGCCTCTGGCCTGTTCTTGTAGCTAAAATATTTATACGGTTTGTCCAGTTCAGTTTCTGGTCAGTGTATGCCCAGGATATTGATTAGTGGGGGATTGAATGACCATGCAATTAAATGTCAATTGCCATGTCATCAATGGTTAGATTCTTCTGTGTTGGATATGGCAATTGCCTATCACATGTGTGGCATGAATGTTGCTTGCCACTTGTAACCGAAGACTGGATACTATCCAGGTCCTTCTGCATTTGGACATTCTAGAGTATCTGAGGGTTGTATGGATTAAGCTCTCGGTAGTTGTTGGGGAAGTGAGAGAATTAAGGCATTAAGCAATGTTGTGAAGGTGGGAGGAGGTAGCCTTAATGACCAAATGGAAAAAGGAAGCCTGGTTTGGGATTGAGCAGTACACACTGGATTCATAACTCTATACTTCAACTCCTTCTGAAGTATAAGTGGAAGTCAGTTTATGTCAGATCTGTCTGTCAGTTTTCTTTTGTCAGAATCTGACTGACTTACCTATTCATTTTGCTCGCTATTGATCCTGCGAGTTTCATGATCCTGTTTCTTTCTTATCTAAAAACACCCAATGTTCCTAACATAGGGCAGAGTGTGTCCAATTGGTCCAACAAGTCTGTGCCAGTCAAACACATCCATGTCACCATTCTAATTTGAGAATTGGACTGGAATCAGTCCATTAATTTAGTCTGACTTAATTAGAATGAGTATCTCATGTGCCAAAATTCCATGCTACTTGGATTATTTAAACAACTGATTAAAATTAACTAGGTCATTAAATACATGGTTAAAACAATTTATTACTGATTAAATGCATTGATTCATATACAAGCATGGCATTTTCCATGCAGCAATTAAGCCTGAAAATATGACTAACACTTGAAAATAGTCAGTAATCTAAAACTGACTTTGATTTATAGAAGCATTCTAAAGCTGTGCCCTTGGTAAAGTATTATACTTTGAACAATGTTTGTTTTATACTGCAGTATTGTTGACAAAAAATTCATCAGAGACTGCAAAGCCAATTATGTTCTATTTGTATGCTGTCACTTAACAGTTTATGAACTTTTCTCTTCTTTTCATTTTAGTATTATGCAGAATCCCATGGGGTAATATATGTTATTGATTCCACTGATGAAGAGAGATTGTCTGAGTCAAAAATAGCTTTTGGTATGTATTATGCAAAGAGAACATCTATATTATTTCATTACAAATGATGTACATGTTTGTAGACATTCTGCACATATTGAAAATTAGTGCAATATGTAGTGTTCTTTGAAAGTCACTCATTTGGGATTTTGACTTGATTTTTGGGTTAGGATACTCTTGTGTGCTTCTCAGTGCTTGAGAGTGAATAGAAGAAGGGTCTAGGCCCGAAACGTCAGCTTTCCTGCTCCTCTGATGCTGCTTGGCCTGCTGTGTTCATCCAGCTGTACACCTTGTTATCTCAGATTCCCCAGCATCTGCAGTTCCTACTATCCCTTTTTTGAACTGTGTCAGTACCAAGCATGCAGATTAACAGAAGCATGGACCAGATTGAGGCCAATAGAAATCTGGCGCGATCTGCTTGAAGGACTGTAATGCTGAACTTTTTATTTCCTTATTTTTATAATTTATTTTCGTACCTAAGATGGTGCCGTAAGTGGCAATTTTGTAAACTTTTCACTGCACTCGTGGGAGTACATGTGACAATCAACCTGATTCTAATCCTCAAACTGCCATAATCGCAGCATGTGGGTCAAATGGATTTTCTTGCAAAGCTGCTAATTATCATAAATCTTGTCGAATCTTTGCAACAAATCAAGGGAATTTTTTCCCATCCTGTCATTATTGGTTGAATTCTAGCTGAGATGCTTGAATTGATAGTTTTACCTGGTAATATGTTGTACCATCCAGTCCACTGGGGTCCTGCTGACTTACGGAGATGCTGCACATATATAGGAATTCCTTCCTTTGGAGGTTTGTCATCCCTTTTTTCTTATTGTTTCAGTAATGATTTGAAATATTTGAAATGTCTTTAGTTCATGTTGAGGTTTGATATAAATACCAGTTCATTCTTAAGAAAATGTCAATGTGCCTGATGTGTTTAATTAGATTCCTAAACCATTTATCTCCTCAGAAAAAATGATCACCACTGAAGTGCTTGAAGGAGTTCCATTGTTGGTATTGGCTAACAAACAGGATATAGAGGTATTTTTTTTTTTTGTTTTGGTTTTGTCATGTTCATCCCTTTTTTTTTGTCTTTTATGCAATTAAATTTTCTTATTGAGAAAGCTTATCTTAAAATATGCAATGTAGCTGACCCATCTTCCCAGTGAATTTTGAGGAATGTAAGTAAAAAAGACTTGGAGTAGACCAAATGGCACTTTGGGCCTGTTCTTCCACCTTACTCCATTTTCCTGCCAACTTCATATATTCCCTGATTCCCAAAGAGATCAAAATTCGATCTAGAAGAGCCGAAGCAAATAGCACTTTTTCTTTATAACCATGGATATAACTTCATATTAGCACAGCACTTTAACCTTAGAATAGTCACAGTACACATCAATTGAAATTCCCAAGCTGCATATCCCAGACAGTCATTCTGTCCTAAAGTTACAGTTAGCAAGACACCAAGACTTTCATTACCTATTCATGTGAAACAAACTACTTCATGGAAGGAAGCTAGCTTAATTGGAAACCAAATGAAAAATGACAGCTTTTGTTTCATCAATGTTCTTAGTTTTGCTGAAGTACTGCTCCAAGGGCACTAAAGCTCTAAGACTCAAGTATCCATTCTTCAACTGTGACCTTGACAAAAACTCAATGGGCTGTTAAATCTTTGTGGGGTTGGTTAGCTGGACTGCTGGTGAGAAATGCAGTGTTGCCAACAGCATAGGTTCAATTCCTGCAAAAAGGTGAGGTTACGAAGGATTCTCCTCAACCTCTCCCCTTGTTCCATTTAAATCACCACCGGTCATCTCTGTCTGAGAGCAGCCCTAAATGGTTGTCTTGGACTTGGTAACTTTACTTTTTAACCTTAAATCATTAGGGACAGAAAAGCCTGTTTTGTCTTCTGTTTGCACATTACTAGCCAATAGATATCGTTGGATAATTATCAGAAACAGAAACACTGGCACAGTTTTATTTTTCTTCTCTTTAGACTGTAGCCATCAGTGCCAACTGTAATGCATAAATGTTGCCCTAAGTAACATCAGCTAATGGAACACAGACTCTTAATTAAATATTACTAAACCTTGTTAAATATTGGAAAGGCATTATTTTCAATCTTTGCTTCATCAGATGAACTTCTGATCTCTATAATGAAATCACTAAGATCATTTATTCCTACCTTCTGTAACATCATCCCTTTACCCCTTCTCATCTCATCTGCAGAATCTCCTGCTCTTGCTTTTGTTAGCTGTGAACCTGACTCTTCGAATAAGTTCCAGACTGGTTTCTCATATTTACTCTCTGTAGACTTGATGTCATCCAAAATGTTGCTATCTGTCTGAACTCTCACCTGCAGACCTGTAATTCTGGCTTTTTGTTCAACATTGATTTTAATCACTTAATCATTGTTGACTGTGCCTTCAGTTCATTAGGCCCTCAAGTCTGACATATCCTCCTACACTTCTCCACCTCTTTGCCTCACTTTGTTCTTGTAAGACATTCCTTGAAAATTGCCTCCTTTGGGTGCATATCTCCTGCATGTAGGTTGTATATTTTAATATTATTCAAGTGTAGATTTTTGAATTTTGAATTTATGACTTATAGGTTTTTCTGCGAGTCTGAAGAGTTTATTTATTAACTTTGGGTATTTCTGTAGCCATGCTGATTTCTTTTAAAACTACTCAAGACAGTTAACTTAAGGTCTAATGGGTTTTTATTGGGGGAGTTTTATAATCGAACGGGATAAACAAACTCCATTTTAGAAGGACGAGTTTTTTTAAGCTTAAGGGCAACATCATAGTTTGAGAATAAAGGTTTCTTTTTCTAAATTGGGGGAGTTCTACATAAGTCTTGAATGAAGATAGATATAAAAGCATTAAAACATCATATCTGAGAAAGGGAGAAGATAGAAAAATTGATTACCTTTGACTAAGAAGTTTAGTGGAGGTGTTTACTTAAAACCCTGAAGTGGTTATTTGAAGCTGAGAACATTTAAACTCCTGTGTACAACAGCTCCAGGGAAAAACTTTGATTTTCCAGAATGGGAGTTGGAGTCACAGTTAAATTAAGCAGAAGGAATTAAAAAACGAGCTTTTGTTTTCTGGTTTTGAGTACTGTACAGGGCTGATTTTTGGGCAAAAGGTAAAGTCTTATTAGACCATAGAGTTGCTTTCTTATTCTAGAGATTCAGTTTGTGGTGGTTTTAAGTTGAGGGTCACCATGCCTCAGGCAAGGGGAGAAGTGGAGAAGGAGACTCCTTCATGATAACTTCAACCAGCATGGGAATTGAACCCACGCTGTTGGCATCACTGTACGTTTCCATCCAGCCAACTGAACTAACCAACCTCTTTCCTGTACTTGGGATCTGTAAAGGAGATTGTTATGGTGGTATGTATTGCCATGTATTTAGAAACCTTTGCATTTGTGTCGAGAGTCTTGTTTGGTCTTGTTTGTTTTATCGTCCTATGCTTAATTATTAAAATCAAATTTTCCACATTGCAAATACTTATGTTTCAGTGAGAGACCACCTCATTAAAACAGAAAAAATACAAAATATGATCTGTCAAACCAGATTTCAGTCTGGGACTTGTCTTGTCCAGGATCAACATCAGCTGGATCATAACACTCCTTACATGACTCCATGTCATACTTCATTTAATAATGCTCCTGTGATTTGCCTTGGAACATACAATTAATATAGATCTTTATTGTAATTAAGAATTGCTGTTGTGAACACTCATCTCTATAGTGCATCAACCTGCAACAAAGAGCTTTCATTCCTCTTTAGAGGGGAATGGAAGAGTATGGGTTCACAAGCCAATACATGCCATCAGACCTCCCTGTCTATTTGACTAAATTGTACAGAATGTTTGTGTTTGAATAAAATGGTGTGGTCTTTCCCACTAACATTGGTTTCTCGACAAAATGAACAAATGTTTAAATAACTATATCAAAATTGAGCTGCAGTAATCTTGTGATGAGTCTAACTTTAAAAAAAACCTTTATAAACCCAGTCTGTTGTTAACATTCTTAATGAAAATTATTTCTTCTCTAGCATGTTTCCAAAAAGTAATGTTTTATATATTATGAATAAAACTTCTGTTTATTTTGTCAGTGTGGAATTGAAAGAATTGGCGTTGATAATGCATTGATTTCTTTCTGTGATTTGGCACGGTCTCTTTTTTTTCCACTTTTATGGTTGTTTGGACCATTAACCCCAGCGTTAATACTTCATTCTTTTCTTATAACTGATAGACCTGCCTTTCGGTGGGAGAGATTAAAACAGCTTTTAGTGATTGTGCTCCAAAAATAGGAAAGAGAGACTGTTTGGTCCAGCCATGCTCAGCGCTTACTGGGTGAGTAATGATTGTCTTCATTCATAGCAGCTTTCTGTTCGATAGGTTGGTTAGGGGAGGCAGGAGTTCGGGGAGGGAGAACGCAGCACATTATTGTTTAACTGGGTATGGAAAGAACATCTATCAACTTTGTTAGTAATCTTGTATAAAAGGAAGAACCTGAAATCTCCTCCTATTATTTGAGACATGAGATGATGTATTTGAGAGGGAATATAGTCATCTTAAGTCAGTGAATACTATGGAGGTACATAGTCATAGGATCCCACAGCATGGAGGCAGGCCCTTCGGCTCAACCTGGTCCATGCCGACCAAAATGTCCATTCACGCTAACCCCATTTCCCTGCACTTCTAAACTTGTCCTCTTCGTGTATTCTTATAAATGCCTTTTAAATGTTGTTAATGTACCAGCCTCAACCATTTCTGTTGGCAGCTCATTCCATACACATACCACCCTTTGTGTAAAAAAAAAACATTATCCCTCCGGCTCCCATGTATTGTTTCACCTCTTACCATTAACTGATGTCCTCTAGTCCTCGGTTCCCCAGTGCTGGGAAAAAGACTGAGTGCGTTCACCCTATTCATGCCTCTCATGATCTTTATACACTTCTATAAGACCTCCCCTCAGTCTACTATGCTGTAAAGAAAAATGTCCTAGCTTGTCCAACCTGTCCCTATAACTCAGTCCCTGTAGATTGAACATGTAGATTGAATGCAGCTAATGTGGTTTTAACAAATGATGACAAACAGGTTAGTTGGTCCCATGGAGTACACTGAAATTAGGAGCAAATTTACTATCTGTAAATAACCTAGTAAACAGCAGTCAACCTCCATACATGGAGGAAAGATCCTGCTTGGTTTCACATTTAGTCTGTAAACTCTTGGCACTAGATTCAACCAAAGCTGCAAATCACAAAATTAATAGATATTCCACAAAAAATCCAAATAGTTTCTCTTTTCATCCTTGTGTTGTAACTTTATAAATAGTAAATGGTGCACACTAGATTAATCCAACAAATTACTTTGAACTGAATTGCAAAATTTGTGCAGAGGAGAACATTGATTCACAGATGCAAAAATATAAGTTTGGCACTGATATGAGAAAGTTCTTATAATGGAGTGATCAATGCACAGAATAGAGTTCTAGATAGAATAGTTCAAACATTAGCCCTGGAATTATTTAAGATACAGTTGGATACTGCAAATAGGGCTTTTTGAATGTTTGAACTGATATAAATCAAATTGCCTTCCATGTGTAGTTAGTTTGTAAACTTGTAAAGGCAAAGGGGATGGAACAACATGTAACACATTACCAGGTGGGAAATTAGAGAAAGAGGGAAGCATGTAATTCTCTAGCGGTTGGGATAAGAGAGAGTATTTTGTATTTGGTATGTCCTTTGTATTTGGCCTAATTTTATTCTGGTTGAGATGGGATGCATGTTAGTTGTGCATTAGTGTTATTTACATATCACATTTTGGCCCAAACCAATGCAAAAGCTAATATTGCCTCTCAGTTGCTATAGTATATTAATTTTGTAGTGTCCTAGTAAGAACTGACCAGACGTTGAATTGATCTGGCATTTAATGATGAAATAAGTGTCCACTGTATATTTTTCTCCTCCATTTTCCTGTGCCCAAAAATAGTCAGGTATTTGAAACACTTCTGCCAACACAAAAGGAATGTGCTTGAATTAGCCGGTAATGGTTTTTAATTTAATTAATTACATGGACATTTCTCAACTTTATTGTCATGCTTCTTGAGTTCTTCATTGATAAATATTCAATAGTTTTCAGATTTTGCTATACTAAAACAAATTTCTGTCTTCCTGCAGACAAGGTGTAAATGATGGAATTGAATGGATGGTCAAATGTGTGATTAGGAACATTCACAGGCCACCAAGGCAAAAAGATATCACATAAAACAGTTCCTTCAGATCTCAGACTGAACATTTAATTTCCTGTTTTATCAGAGATGCTGAATTGTAGTTCAACTGATTCAATGGATCTCAGACTTCTTGGGAATACGCCACCTGAAAATAGTTACAAACTCTCAATGCTCAATAATTGTGATATCTTATAGTCAGTTTCTATTTGTAAACCACTATAGTACTGCAGTAATACTTCCTCTGCATTTGTATTGCCTGCTCTTTTTGTGTATTTGTAGAATGTTTTAGTGCATGCATTTATTCTGCCCATTGATAATTTTATTGGATATATGAACTGTCGTTACAGTTTTAGAAAAGCTCTCCCTAAGCCTTCTATCTTTTTTCTGAATGAAAATTAAGAAGTTCACTGAATTAGCCGAAGAGTAGTGCAGACTGGCAAAAGAAGAGTTGGTGCTGGGTTTGATCAGTAAACTAGTCATAGCTGAGGCAATGAAATGAACGATAAATTTAACCACCACACCCACAGATTAGTGAGGAAGAACCAGCCAGGATGCTGACACCTGATTCCATAGAGCACTCCTTTTTGAAATGTACGTTTATCAATGCAGACTGAGGATAAAATTGAGTTTATTCTCCAAAAGCATCCCACCATGGATCTTTCATGAATAATAGCCACTTAATAAAATGAAACAATCTGTCAAACAACATGCATGAACCTCTTGGCAGGGGAGGGAGAAAATTGGAAAGAAAGGGGGAGTATTTTTGAAATAGTTTTTGACTTATGTGAAGTAAGCAGTGGACTTAATTAAGTCAGCATGCAAGCTAATATATTCCAGCCAACTGTGGTATAGATTCTAGCTTCAAATGAGAATAACGTTGACATGACATGGTTAAATGATGGCAAGGTTCTTTACCAGGAAAGGTTCTAGGTTGCCTGCTAAGTGGCTGGTGGGGCAATGTTATTAACTGTTCTAGGAAGCAATGGACTTTCCTGTGTGTTGTAAGGTTGCAACAGAACAATGCTGATGTATACAATGAGAGTTTGGGGAAAAAACTGGAAATTTAATTTTTTATGCAACACGTCCCATCAGTCTGTGAACCACAGAACCAGATGGAAGCAGCCAGTAATGCAGTGTGCACTTTTATCTGGTGTGTTTCTTTGTTTTGCTGATTTTGTAAATGATAAATCTTGGGGAGATATATTTTACATCTGTAACTGTTCAAGTAAGTTTGGTTGCAACAGGTTCCTGCAAAAGGCACTTTCTTTCCAGCATGGGGTCAGAACAAGGATTGAGGGTAATGTCTAAACACTTTACTGAACATTTGTAAAATGTAGATTTTATTTTGCTGTACTATTATTCATTTATTTTAGAAGTACTAATCCAAAAAGAGAGTCATTGTAACCTCATTTTGGTGGTCTAAATTTCTATTCCTTATTTCAATTAAAAAGCCTTGAAGAAGCTGTGATTTATGTTGGAATACATTCCATTTGATATACAAAATATTAAAATATTCTTTCTTCTGAAATAAAATTTTTGCTTCCATAATTGGAAAGAAAAAATTTAAACCTCTGCCACTTTCAATGTAAAGAAGCACTTTTTTTATTTTCCTATAATTCATATACTGTATTATGTACAAGAATTTTTTGGTATATGAAGTTATTTTTTCTACATAACCCAAAATTTTCTGAATTTTCTGAAGAAGGGTCTAGGCCCGAAACGTCAGCCTTCCTGCTCCTCTGATGCGGCTTGGCCTGCTGTGTTCATCCAGCTCTACACTTTGTTATCTCATGTAATTGAGGGTTTTTTCTTACTGTCCAAAATCGCCTCTTATCCTTCTAAAACTCTCATGAATATAGACCTAAATTGTTCAATCTCTCCTTTATAAGTGATATATCTCTGGAATTAATCTAGTGAACCTTCTTCCTCAAGCAAGAGGACCAAAACTGTATGTAGTTCCCCAGATGTACAATGCACTAGTGAGATCACAATTGCAACAACACTTTCCTGCTTTTATACTCCATTCCTTTAACAATAAGTACCAAAATTCCATTTGCGCTTCTTATTACCTGCTGTACCTGCATGCTAGCTTTCTACAACTCAAATCCTTCTATAACAACGCATTTTGAAGTTTCTCTTCATTTAGTTAATAAGTTGCCTTTTTATGCTTACGACCAAAAATGGAATACCTCACAGTTGTCCATGTTAACCTCCATCTGCCAAATTTTGGCCTATTCATCTAATAATGTCTATTTGTAAATATCATCTTGCTTCGTTGCAACTTATTTTCCTAGCTATTTTAGTGCCATCTGTACATTTGGCTACCGTACATTCTATCCCTGCATCCAAGTCATTGATGTAGATTACAAATAGTTGAGGCCCAAGGACCAAACGCTGTGGTACCCACTTGTCACAATTTGTCAACCAGCAAATTTGTTTTTGCTTTCTTGGAACCAGGCTATTTGTTAGAATGGTCTACACTACGGTCAAATTCTTAGCCATCCTATTCCACAGTTCAGTCCATTGCGTTCAAATTACAAAACACAATATCTATTCTGCTGAAAACAGGTATTACAAATGCAGCCTTTTATTTTATACTCCCATCAACAGTTCCATTGTCCATCTAAAAATTGTCAAAAGTGTCAAGCTTAGTCCTCTGATGGTTCACCCAATACCTAATGAGATTCTTCATATAACGTACCCAGCATCCATCCCTGGTCCATAACAAGTGAGTTACTTTTAATCCTGGTGGTAGCAAAGCACAACAGTTTGGCCTACGTGTGATCTACAAGGAGAAGCCAAGTTTCATGTTCCTTATCACTATTCAGTGGTATCTGCTTGTGTAAGTGTTTAGTGGCTTTTCTCAACTTTTTTACTTCCTCAAGAAAAACTTTCTCAGCTTTGATTGTTTCCAGTGAAACCTCAACACAGATTTCTGCTTGGATATTTTCAGTATCCTGTAATCTTAGCAAAATGGCTGTAATTTATTTTTCAAAAAAAATTATTAATTTGCATCTTGGTTTTTTTTTGTTGCTTCTCTATTTTGAGCAGCTATTTTGCCCTTAATTTTAAATAAGGTTAGATAACATTCTGATTGATCAATGGGAAGGAAAGTGATGAAAATAATTTCCACACAGAATATGCTCCTAGTTAGTAGCTGTAAATGCAAATTGTAGGTTGGAAGCATTCTTTGATTTCTTGTAACTTATCAATTCTCTTCAGTTAAATGCATAAGGCTTGAATGGCAAGTTCCTTAATTGGTCTACCTCTCCTTTAAGATAAGAAAGGTTTATAATGAACAACAGAATCCAAGGTTAGTCTTTTGCAGGAACAGCATGAACAGGCATTTTCTTTGTTACACTCGGCAATGTGGTTAAAATATGTTAATCAGTTTTTGTTACCATTATAAAAATTACATTTCGGCCCATTTGACCACAAGGTCAGGTGTATAAGTGGGGTAATGGTGTAAAACATTCACAATGAGAGACAATTGCAGCATTGCTGAGTTCATAATGGATAGGCTTTGAATGTCCAAAATTTCTTGAATGGTGTTGAAAGTATCAATTGTAAACAGTTGTGGTGTAAACTGTTCACTTACATCTAAAATGAAAGAGTTAGGGTTGAGAGTGACTAATAAGTATTTTTATCTGGATACAAAGCTAAAGTGTTTCATATTGTAATGGGGAACAGTGCAGAGGAAGCCATGTTTGAAATTAATTTGTAGACTTCCTTCCAAATTAAGTGAGTATCAGGCAAACTTCAGTTTTATGTGGTCAGCCAGAGAAGAGGTTGGATTGTCTTTGCAGATTACCACATGTCAAAGAGACACAATTGCAGCCAGCTGAGGATGCCAGATAATTTGTCTAGGCACTGGGGCGGGGGGGGGGGGGGGAAAAAAGAGAAGAACCATTTAGTCAGGACTTACTGGTTGTGAATTTCAGAAATGCTCTGAAAACTCCAGGAAGCACCGGGAGATGGTCAACTGAAATGACTACTCTGCGAAAGTAGGAAAGGCATTCACCTATTGGAAGCAGGAAGCAACTGTAGACTGTCCTGAGGAAGGGTCACTGGTCCCAAAATGTTAACTCTGATTTCTGCCAGACCTGCTGAGCTTTTCCAGCAATATCTGCTTTTGTTTCTGATTTCCAGCAGCTGCAGTTCTTTCAGTTTTAATTTAGCAACTGTAGCCTGTTTACTTAAAGACAATAATTCATTGAGAGTGTGCTATGATTCTAAAAGAGGGATATTTCTATGGTTTAGGGTATACATTGACCACAAAAATAGCATTTTGTTAATGGTTTTAGTCATTTGTTACAGTAAAAATCTTAAACTGTGACACAGAACTTATACGTGAAACAAAATGATGATAGTGTTTGTGAGATGCCGGGGACAATTAACGATGTTAACCTTTCTAATGTTTAATTTGTGATTCAATAGGTCAAATAACTTGGCATGCAACTACAGTACTTAAGGAAGGTAATGGAAAAATAAAGCTGGATATCATCAGCATAAACCTGGAAGCTAACTCTGAGACTGCGAACCAAGCAATTATAATAGAAAAGAACCCCTACAGTGTGGAAACAGGCCATTTGGTGTGGACCGGTTGGCCACTCTCCAAAGAGCATCCCACCCAGACCTGTCCCCCTACGTTGCATTTCCCAGGGCTAATCCACCTAACTTGCACATCCCTGAATACTTATGGGCAATTTAGCATGGCCAATCCACCTAATCTGCACTTCATTCGACTGAGGGAGGAAACCCACATGGTCACAGGGAGAGTGTGCAAACTCTACACAGATAGTCCGTCAAGGCTGGAATTGAACTTGGGTCCCTGGTGCTATGAGGCAATAGTGCTAACCACTGAGCCCACTGTGCTGCCCTGTAGGTAGGCAACGAAGGGGTGAAATCAAGTGAAACTCCTTTGCAAAGTTCATAGGTTACACAGGAAGGATGGGAAAAGAAGATTTAGAAGAGATGCTGTGGCTATGTTGGAATATGCTGTAATCAACCATGTCAAATGCTGAAGAGAGTTCAAGGAGGTAAAATAAACCATGGCTATTGTCAGAAAAAGGGTCACAACTTTAGTTAGGCTGCCTCAGTGCTGTGGCACAGTAATCCAAATAGATGCAATTAGAGTTGATACAAATATAGATATGAGTCGCAGTAGCGTCAATGTGTTCAATGGCTTTGTAGAGAAAAGGACATTTGAATAGTGTTGTTGGAGGTTGGTAGTTTGCAGGGAAAGAGGAGATGGAGATTGTTTCTTCAGGGGAATGACAGTGATATTGAAAGGTGGTACTGCATTTAAGAAGAGGGAACTATTTACAATAAAAATATTAATTGGAAGTACTAATTGAATCAAGCAGAAGCTGAGGGAGCAAAACAGGGTTAACAGTTCAAGACTATCTTTAATCAGAAATGGAAAAAGTTAGAAATCTCATCATTTTTAACCAAGTCAAAGGAAGAAAAACAGCAAAAGAGTTGACTTTGCAAAAATAAGTAACAAAACCAAAAGATGTGTTTATAGGAGGTATGAATGGCAAAATGACATTCAGCTGCTATCTGAAAGCAAAAACAACAGAAAATCTGCAGTAAAACCAAAACTTGCAACAAAAAAGCAGGCAGAAATTACAGTTTGAACTAACTAATACAACAATTTCAATCAGTGGTGACACTGGCAACACTTGGTTGCACAGCTGCGACTCTGCTGCATAGTTCAAAGGTTAGTACCTGTGCCTAGCAGGATAGAAAATCTAAGAAACTTTCATCACCATGTTGACTGTTCTCTACCTTGTAGTGCTGTCTGCTATATGTTCTTTCCTCCACTTTCACCTCCTTCAACATCACTCAATTCCTAGCAGCTCATACATCTGCAAAACTATTTATGTGTCTGAAAGGATACTGGCTAAACATTACAAAATGTATTTTAATATAATGTGACTTCCTATTAAAATTTGTTCAACTCTATGCTGATGTGAATTTAACTTTTAAACTGTAATATCTGCCTTACACACGGTTACCAAAGACCAATCCAAATCCTCACTGCTAACCTCCCCTTGAATTGGGAAACCGCAGGATTGACATTACATGAATATTGAACTAGAAATTGGACTTTTTTTTTAAAAATTCAGTCACTGGATGAGGGTGGCACGAGCTAAGCCAGCAATTATTGCCCATCCCTAATTGCCCAGTTAAGTGTCAACCACATTGCTGTCACATGTAAACCAGACCAGGTAAGGATGGCAATTTTCTTCCCTAAAAAGGCATTAATGAACCAGATGGATCCTTCTGACATTCGACAATGGATTCATGGTGACCATTAGACTTTTAATTCCAGATTTTTTTGAAAATTGAATTCAAATTCCACCATCTGCCATGGCAGGATTCAAACCCAGGTCCTCAGAACATTATATGGGTCTCTGGATTAAATGTCCAGTGACAATACCACTAGTCCATTGCCTCCCCCATTTCCTTGCTGCACTGTGTTGATTTTAAAATGAGGAATTGAATAAATGTCTCATCAGTATTCATATGATTATGTAAATGGCATTATTTGAAGAAGAACAGTAGAGTGCTTTTGTTGCTCCAAACAACATGTATTTCTCAGTTATCAACAATGAAAAAGTTTTTTATTCTGATCATTTTGCCATTGATGTTTGTAGGATCCTACACTTTACTTACCAGAATGGCACTTTTGCTGTTTTGCGAGGTAGGAATATGCCTATTACCTGGCCGCTTCGAAAGAAGGGTTTCCGACAGATACTTTTTTAAATAGTTGGATTTTAAAATTCTTCCAAAAGCAGAACATGCCAAATAACAGAAGGTGATATGAGTATTAAGCTTCCAATGAGAATCCTAGGCTTTGTGGTAGTTGGAGTAATGAATAGTTAATTGTATTGTTATTTTATGGTATCAGCAAGTGCATGTTAAAAACATTCCTATAACATTCCTTCTTCATCATCTTCTAACATAAATGTTTGGCCAATTAAAATAGTAATCTTAAGGAGATTAACTTAGTTTGCCCAAAATCTTTAATGCCCCCTCACCTGAAGTATCATTGGGCAACAGAACATCTAAACAGAAAGAGATAACACAAAACGCAATTGAGGAATCACACTATAGGCAATGTAAAAACAATTGTTAACATGAAAGTGGTGGGAATGAAAATGTTAACGAAGTTCCACATTGACCAGAATAGTTTGTGCAAACATAGCAAAATAACTGATGATTCCCGCGTATCGATGAGTCAGTACCACAGTTTTAAGAATTCTATTCGTGAGTTTTTTTAATTGGTACGTTTGCCAGTACTTCAATTGCATTTTTTTCCCCCATCGAGAGGAAATCTCTTTTTTTTTCCATAACATACGAAAGGAAGCGACAGTATCGATCGTGTATTTGCATTTCCTCCTCCTGGATGAGTGCTACACAATTCATCGAGCAAGGAGCAAAATTGGTACAGTCATTGGGATTTATGCGTGCCTCTTAATTAAAAAATCAGATTAAAGACACGCAAAATTAACAGATGGCAAAATTATGCGTTTTCCCCCTCATTCGTTGATAGATTCAATCATTCCTACATATCCATAAACCGTCTGAATTTCACAAGATCACCGAAGTGTTATGGTGTAGGAGACCATTTGGCCCATCCTGTCTGCACAGACTATCTAATGAGCATTATGACCTAGTGCCAGTTCCCTGCTTTTTCTCACATAATTGTCTATTCAAATAATCATTCAAAACCCTCTTGAATGCCCCAATTGAATCTATCACTACTGCAGCAGATTCCAACCCTACTGGATCTGTGAAATAGTTTTTCTCACATCATAATTTGATTGTTTTGCTACTGTCTTGTCTTCACTGGGATGCTGGAGCTTCTGCTTTCTGAAATCAGGGGTGGCATGTTCCATGCAGGTCTCAGAACCCTATCTTCAAGCTCAATTTGGTGACCTGAAGCCTGCAACATGTCAGAAAGAGTTAAACGCACATTGTATCACAAACCAACCAACCAACGGAGTTAACTGGGCCCCAAAAAAGTCAACTACACTGTGTGTGTGGACAGGTAGCACTTCTGCCCACCTCCAGGAAAATGACATGGGATCAGGAGGAGCCAGAGAACTGGCACATGCCCATCTTTGTCCCGTCCCAAAAAAGGCTCAGAATCCAGCTGGCCGTCTCACTTAGATAGAAACCCCGGACTTTGTTGAATTTCTGACATTTATTTTGGAACTGCTCAAAACGAACATTGCAGTAATCCAAATTGGAGCTTTGCAGTGCAGATGCAATCAGTACCAAGTCAAAATTTAACACTTCAAACTTCAGAATTTGTAAGTATTTGCAAAAAATGAGCACATTTTTGCATAGGGGACAATTGCAAAAAATTGCGTATGGGACAAACTTTGGAAGGAAAATAATTGTAGACTTGAAGATGCTCTAACCAGCATTATAGATTGGGCAGAAATTCAGTATTGACACTTGTAACTATGTAGTGATTTAACGTAATACAATATTCCAGGGCATTTTACCATTTTAGTGGCAAAAAAAACTAATATCAGGCCACATAAAGTGACATTAGAGTCGATGACCAAAAGTCTGATAAGAGGCAGATTTTAAGGAGCATCTTAAAAGGGAAAGGAATGGTAGAAAGATTTAGGGAAGAAGTTCTGGAACTTATGGCCAGACAATGATTGAGCAATTATAATCAGAAGTGCTCAAGACATCAGAATTACAGAAGTGAAGAGGTCCACAGCACAGAAAAAGGCCACTTAGCCCATCAAATCTGCACTGGTCTAAAACAACCACTGAACTATTCTAGTCCCATTTTCCAGGACTTGGCCCATAGCTTTGTAAGCCTAAGCATCTCAAGTTCTGTGGAAGGGTCACTAGATCCACAACATTAACTTTGATTTCTTTCCATAGCTGCTGCCAGACCAGCTGAGCTTTTCCAGCAATTTCTATTTTTGTTTCTGATTTACAGCATCTGCAGTTCGTTCAGTTTTTATTTAGCATCACAAGTGCATGTCTAAATAATTCTTGCATTTTGGGAGGGTTTCTGCCCTTCCAGGCATTGAGTTCCAGCGTCCCCTACACTCAGTGAACATCTTTTTCCTCAATTCCTCTAAATATCCTGCTTATACCTTAGATCCATGGCCCCTGGTCATTGATCCCTCCAACAAGGGGAAAGATTTCTTCCCCTCCAACCTGACTATGCCCCTCATAATTTTATACAATCATGTCTCTCCTCTGCTCCAAGGAAAACAACCTCAGTCTATCAAAGATATCTTGGAAAAATGGGGGTCTAAAGGAAATTACACAGCTAGGAAGAGGCAAGGCAATGGAATGATCGGAAAACCTGGAAAAGAATACTAAAATTGAATTGTTACTTAGGTACAGCCAATATACGTCAGTTAGTACAAGGGAAACTGGGGTTTGGTGCAAGCTTGAACATCAGCAGAAGAGTTTTCAATGGCCTCAAATTTACTGAATGAAGAAACTGAGAGGGTGACCAACAATATACCTTGTTTTCAGAAAAAAAACAATGATGAGCAACTGCAGATGAGCAGAGACAGAATTGGATTTGGCAGTGTTACTGGGTTAGATCCAGATAGTCCAAATGTTCATGCAGATATGCCGAATTTTGGCACCGCAATTTTCAAACATCAATGCAGCTATGTGCAATTTTAGGATGAATACGAGTTAAATGTTGACACTGGTGTACACATAAGGACAAGACTGGTTAACAGGCAGCTAATAAAGCAGAAGTGACTCAGTTTGTTATAAATAGAGGCATTGGACGCAAAAATCAGGAAGTTGTGACAAACTTATGTAACACACTAATTTGGCATGAGCTTAAATATTATATCCAATTCTAGGCACCATAGTTTAGAAATGACGTGAAAGCTTTGGAAAGGGTATAGTAGAGATTTGTCAGAATGTTCCAGAGATGAGGAATTACATTATGTATCCTTAGATTAACGAAGGCTAAGAGAAGATTTCATATAGTGTCTTTTAAGATCATAAATGTTTAGGGAGAAATAACTCACAATAGTGTCTGAAGTGCCAATAACCAGAGGGCACAGATTTAAGGTATGTTTCCAAAGGAACTAGAGACTATTACAAAATGGTTTGAAATTGAAATGTATTGTATGTCAAGATGACAGAAATGGATTCAATTGTAGCTTTCAAAAGTGATTGGGGCAAATACTTGAAGAAGAAATTGCAGGGATGTGGGCAACTAAATGGCATGGACTGACTGGATTGCTCTATGAAAAATCTGAATATCACCAATGTTCCGTCTAAGCTGTGCAGCCACAGCAACCCAAACATTCCTGCGCAGGCTATGCACAAGTTGGCCCGTCCAAGTTATCACTCATGCACAGTTGGTCAAAAATATTTAAAGGCCCTGCACACGTAAATGTATTTAACATGCACTACAAAAATACCAAAGGGTAAATTAGTACAAACTTGCTAGGCTCATCGGTGCCATTCTGTGGTGTGTGATTCTATGACCATAGTAGAAAAGATCCAATTGGAAGCTCATATGTTCTCCAATGTTATAATCCCACCACCTATACACAATAGGTTTTTAAGTAAGCATTTGCAGAGATCTGTATTTCCAGAGAGTAATATCAATATAAGTACAAATACGGTGGCTCAGTGGTTAGCACTACTGCCTCACAGCACCAGGGGCTTGGGTTCAATTTCTCCCTCGGGCAACTGTCCGTGTGGAGTTTGCACATTCTCCCCGTGTCTATGTGGGTTTCCTCCGGGTGCTCCAGTTTCCTCCCACAGTCCAAAGAGGTGTTGGCTAGGTGGATTGACCATGCTAAATTGCCCATAGTGTCCAGGGATGTGTAGATTATTTGGGTTTAGGGAATGGATCTGGGCGGAATTCTCTGAGGGTTGGTGTGGACTTGTTGGGCCGAATGGCCTGTTTCCACACTGTAGGGATTCTATGGAAGATATTCTATGTATAGTGTATGGTTTTGATCTCCTTACCTGAAGAAAGATGTTCTGCCTATGGAAGGAGTGAAATGAATGTTTACCAGACTGATTCCCAAGCTGGCAGGACTGAGGTATGAAGACAGACTAGATCATTTAGAATTATATTCACTGGAGTTTAGAAGAACGAGGGGTTATCTCATAGAAACCTATAAAATTCTAACAGGACTAGATGGGGTAAACACAGGAAGGATGTTCCCAGTGACCAGGGAGCTCAGAACCAGAGGTCAAAATTTAAGGATACAGAGTAGGCTATTTAGGACTCAGACAAGAAATTTCTTCACCCAGAAAGTGGTAAGCTTCTGGAATTCTCTGCCACAGAAAGTGATTGAGGCCAGCATGTTGAATGTTTTCGTGAAGAAGGAGTTAGGTATAGTTCTTAGGGCTAAAGCAATCAAAGGGTGTAGGGGAAAGCTGGAATAGGGTACTGAGTTAGATGATCATCCATGATCGTATTGAGCGGTGGAGCAGATACAAAGGGCCAAATGGCTTACTCCTGCCCCTATTTTCTATATTTCTATGTTTATGTTTGTGCACTCAAAATATTCCCAAAAGCAGATGTGGAAATATATAGGGTACAATATATGCACATTCTCATCTTAAGAAATCTTCAAGAGAAGAGAGGATGTGGTCAGTTACTGCGTTGAATGTCTGGGTCATGACTTGTGGGTTTTGAGATAAAATTTAATTTTTGCAATTAAGATTTAACAGTAAGAAATAGGATAAATACAACTGAAACACCCTAAAGTCCATTGCAATTAAAAGGTTATTGTCATGTCACTTTAATATCAAGGAAGATAAAAATTAAAATGCTGGACTTTAGTGATTACAAGGACACCAAAATAAACAGCAGTTGAGAAGGTTATAAAAACTTTGTTTAATAGAATCTTGATAAAAAATGAAATTGTGCCAATAATTAGATATTTGGGAGCAGTCTCAAGAACCCTGGGGGACATGGTCTCAGGAGAAGAGGTTGAACTAGAAGTGAACAGAGAAGCAGCCTTAGAGAAGTTTTAAAGGTGCTCAAAGGCTCGATGTTCAAAAGTAAAGAGTTGAAATTACTTGTAATAGCGAAAGAATGTTAATATGATTTGGTGAATGAGTGTTACTGTTTCTGGTCTCTGTTACATAGAAATAAGAGAAAGTCATTCAATCTATCAAGCCTACTCCACCATTCAATATGATCATGACTGGTTATACACTTCAATGCCTTTTACCCACACCCTCATGCCTTAACCCATACACCATTGATAATCAGAAACCTATCAATCTCTACTTTAAACATGCTCAAAGACTGAGCTTACATAGGAGTAAAGAGCTCTAAATGTTCACAACCCTCTGAGTACAAACTTTTCTCCTAATCTCAGACCTAAGAGACATTTCCCCTTATATTTAAATTGTACCACCTGTTTCTAGACTCCATGACCAGGAAAACAACTGAAATGATCTATCTTATCTGTCCCATTTAGTATTTTGTAAGATTCCATGAGATCACCTCTCATTCTTTGAAACATGAAGAACTCAGGCCCAGTTAACCCAGTCTTTCTTCACAGGACAACCTGGCCAACCCGGGAACAAGTCTGGTGACCATTCGTTTACACTTCCTCTATGACAATAATACGTTTTCTCAGGTCAGAAGACTAAAACTATACACAGCACTCCAAGATCCTATGCAATTGAAGGAAGACTTCATTACTCCTGTATTCAAATCTTCTTGCAATAAAGACTAATTTGTAATGAACCTTCCTACTAGCTTGCTGTACCTGCATGTTAATTTTCAGTGGCTTATTCACAAAGATGCCTGGATCCCTTTGTACGTTCCAACCTTTTAACATTTAAAAAATATTGTGCACATCTGTTCTTT
The DNA here is from genome assembly GCF_021869965.1 of Rhincodon typus. Taxonomy (NCBI): domain Eukaryota; kingdom Metazoa; phylum Chordata; class Chondrichthyes; order Orectolobiformes; family Rhincodontidae; genus Rhincodon; species Rhincodon typus. The sequence continues at coordinate 32,932,100 of NC_063350.1, forward strand.
CTACCAATGTGAATAACCTCATATTTTTCTATATTGTATTCCATCTTCCATATTCTTGTCTATTCACTAAGCCTGTCCAAATTATCCTGAAGCCATTTTACATCTTCCTCACAATACACATTCCCACTTAGCTTTGTATCATACGTAAATGTGTAAATACTACATCTGTTGCCCAACTCCAAATCACTGATATATAATGTGAACAACTGGGGCCGAAGTACTGATGCTTGCGGCAGTTCACTAGTAAGAGTCTGCCAATATCATAATGACCCATTTATTTCCTATTCTCTGTTTTCTATCAATTCATTTTCATTAATCCATGCCAATACATTACCTCCACATGCTTTAATTTCTCTAATCAGTTCTTTATCAAAAGCCTCCTAAACATTTAAGTATACTAAATCCATCTGCTCTCTTTTATCAATGTTGTTAGTATCATACTCAAAAATTTCCAACACATTCAACAAACATGATTTCCCATTCATAAATCCATGCTGCCTATGCCCAGTCATCCAAGTGTTTACTTACCGCATCTGTTACAATAGATTCTAGCATTTCCCTACCAGTCATCTATAGCTAATAGTTCTGTGACTCCCCATTCTCTCTTTCTTCCTTCCTTCTTAAATAGTGGGATGATTTTTGCTACTTTCCAAATCACAATAATGTACAAGAATCATTCCAAAATCTGCAGAATATTGGAAGATGATCACCAATGTGTTCACTATCTATAAAGGCAACTCCTTCAACACTCTCGGATGTAAAATATCAGGTCCTGGGGATTTATCAACTTTCAGCCCTATTCATTCTCCATTGCAATCTTCTTACTAAAAGTAATTTCTTTCAGCTCCTCATTCTCCCTAGCCACTTTGTATATAGTTCTGGTTCTAGGGGACTTATCTTCCTAAGTGAAAACAGACACAAGGTAATCATTGAGCTTCGTGCCATTTCTCTCTTTACCATTATAAATTCTCCTGACACTGCCTGTAATGGACACACATTCATTTTAGTTATATGTTTTATAAGACCATAAGACATAGGAGCAGAAATTAGGCATTTCGGCTCATTGAGTCTGCTCTGCCATTCAATCATGGCTGATAAGTTCCTCAACCCCATTCTCCTGCTTTCTCCCCATAAGTCTTGATCCCCTTGATAATGAAGAACCTATCTATCTCAGTCTTAAATGTACTCAATGACCTGGCCTCCACAGCCTTCTGTGACAGTGAATTCCATAGATTAACCACTCTCTGGCTGAAGAAGTTTCTCCTTATCTCCCTTCTAAAAGGTCTTCTCTTTACTCTAAGGCTGTGCCCTCAGGTCCTACACTCTCTTGCCAATGGAAGCACCTTCCCAACATCCACTTTGTCCAGGCCATTCTGTATTCTGAAAGTTTCACTTAGATCCCCCCTCATCTGTCTAAACTCCAATGAGTATAGTCCCAGAGTCCTCAAACGTTCCTCATATGTTAAGCTTTCCATTCCTGGGACCATTCTCGTGAACTTCCTCTGAACCTGCTCCTGGGCCAGTACATCCTTCCTGAGATATGGGGCCTAAAACTGCACACAATACTCCAAATGTGGCCTGACCAGACCCTTATAAAGCGTCAGTAGTACATCCCTGCTTTTATATTCAAGTCCTCTCAAAATAAATGCCAACATTGCATTTGCCTTCCTGCCTACTGACTCAACCTACAAGTTTACCTTGAGAGAATCCTAGACTAGAACTCCCAAGTCTCTTTGCACTTCAGACTTATGAATTTTCTCCCCATTTAGAAAATAGTCCATGCTTTTATTCTTCTTACCAAAGCGCATGACCTCACACTTTCCCACATCTACTCCATCTGCCACTTCTTTGCCCACTCTCCTAACTTGTCTAAATCCTTCTGCAGCCTTGCCACCTCCTCAATACTATCTGTCCCTCCACCTATCTTTGTATCATCTGCAAAATTAACCAGAATGCCCACAGTTCCTTCATCTAGATCATTAATGTACAAAGTGAAAAGTTGTGGTCCCAGTACTGACCCTTGCGGAACACCACTCATCACCAGCTGCCATCCTGAGAAAGACCCCTTTATCCCCACTTTCTGCTTTCTTCCAGACAGCCAATCTTCTATCCATGCTAGCACCTTTCCTCTAACACCATGGGCACTTATCTTACTCAGCAGCCTCCTGTGTGGCACCTTATCAAAGACCTTCTTGAAGACCAGGTAGATAACATCCATTGGCTCTCCTTGGTCTACCCTGCTTGTTACTTCCTCAAAGAATTCTAGCAGATTTGTCAGGCATGAATTCCCCTTGATGAAACCATGCTGACTTTACCCTATTTTACTTTACAGTTCCAAGTATTCAGAAATCTCATCCTTTACAATGGATTCCAAAATCTTACCCACGACCGAGGTTAGGCTAATCAGCCTGTAATTTTCCGTCTTTTGCCTTACTCCCTTTTTAAACAGGGGGGTCACGTTAGCGATTTTCCAGTCCTCTGGGAACCTCCCTGACTGTAGCGATTCCTGAAAGATCACCACTAATGCTTTCGGTATCTCTTCAGGTTTCTCCTTTAGAACTCTGGGGTGTAGTCCATCTGGTCCAGGTGATTTGTCCACCTTCAGGCCAATCAGTTTTACAGTACCTTTTACTTGGTGGTGGCCACCATACTCCGCTCTGCCCCCTGACTCTCTTGAAGTTTTGGGATATTACTCATGTCTTCCACCGTGAAGACTGATGTGAAGTAATTATTCAGTTCCTCAGCCATTTCCTTGTTCCCCACTACTATCTCTCCACTGTCATTTTCCAGTGGTCCAATGTCCACTTTTGCCTCTCTTTTGCCCTTTATATAAGTAAAGAAACTCTTATAGTCTTCATTTATATTACTGGCTAGCTTACCCTCATATTTAATCTTCTCCCTCCTTATTTCTTTTTTTGTTGCCCTCTGTTGGTCTTTGTAAGCTTCCCGGTCCTCTGGTTTCTCACTGCTCTTCACCACATCATATGCTTTCTCTTTTGCTTTTATGCTATCCCTGACTTCCTTAGTCAGCCATGGTTGCCTCATTCTCCCTGGATCTTGCTTCTTTTTCCTAGGGATGAATTTTTGCTGCGTCTCTTGAATTACTCCCAGAAACTCCTGCCGTTGCTGTTCCACTATCTTTCCTGCTAGGCTCATCTTCCAGTCAGTTCTGCCCAGCTCCTCCCTCATACCTCTGTAGTCGCCTTTATTCAGCTGTAATACCGTTACCTCTGATTCTATCTTTTCCCTCTCAAATTGCAGAGTAAATTCGATCATCTTACAACCACTGCCTCCTATGGGTTCCTTTACCTTAAGCTCCCTTATCAAGTCTGCCTCATTGCACAACACTAAATCCAGTATTGCCTGTTCCCTTGTGGGCTCCACCACAACCCGCTCCAAAAAGCCATCTCGTAGATACTCCACAAACTCCTTTTCTTGCAATCCTCTACCAACATGATTTTTCCAGTCCACCTGCATATTGAAATCCCTCATGATCACTGTGACTTTGCCTTTCATACACACCTTTTCTATCTCCTGGTCTATCTTGTGCTCCAGCTCCTGATTACTGTTTGGAGGCCTGTACACAACCCCAACTATGTTTTTTTCACCTTTGCGGTTCCTCAATTCTACCTACACAGATGCTACACCATCTGATCCTACTTCATTTCTTCCTATTGATTTCATTTCTCACTAATAAGGCAACCCCACCCCCTCGGCCCGCCTGCCTATCTTTTCGATAGGATGTATATCCTTAGATCTTAGATATTCAGTTCCCAATCCTGATCCCCTTGCAGCCATGTCTCCCTGATGCCTACCACATCATACCTGCCAGTTTCGATCTGCGCCACAAGCTCATTTACCTTATTCCTTATACTGTGTGCATTCAGATATAATGTCTTCAGTCCTGTATTAACACGCCCTCTTCTCATTTTCATTCGTTTTTCCATGTTTGATTGCCAGCCTTTTCCAGACACTGTCCTATTTCGGTCTGTGCTGGAGACTTTAATAATCCTCTCCTGAATTGTCCTTCCCTGTCATTTCTGTCATATTTTTCCACTCAGTTGAATCCACCACTATAGATGTTAACCTGCTGCTTTGTTTCCCACTGGGGCAAGTTTCACCATTCCCTTTCCCCCCATTTTCTAGTTTAAAGTCCTGTTGACCAGCCTATTTACCCTTTTCACTAGAACATTGGTCCCATCTCGATTCAGGTGGAGACCATCCCAATGGTACAGATCCCTCCTGTTCCAATACTGATGCCAGTGCCCCATGAAAAAGAATCCCTCTTTCCCGCACCACTCTTTTAGCCATGTGTTTACTTCCCTTATTCTCATGTCCCTATGCCAATTAGCACGTGGCTCGGGCAGTACTCCGGAGATTATAACCCTTGAGGACCTGTTCTTTAATTTGGTTCCTAGCTCCTGATAATCTCTGGACAGGTCCTCTTTCCTAGTCTTGCCTATGTTGTTCCAGTGTGGACCACAATAACTGGATCCTCCCCCTCCCGCTCCAATATCCTTTCAAGGCGGTCATAGATATCCCTTACCCTGGCACCAGGCAGTCAACACACCATGCGGGACTCTTGATCCTGCTTACAAAGGATACTATGGATCCCCCTAATTATAGAATCCCCTACAAGTACCATCTGTCTTTTTGCTACCCCCTCTTGAATGGCCTCCCGTACCACGGTGCAGCGGTCATCCTCCCTGCAGCCCTTTTCCTCATCCACACAGGGAGCAAGTACCTCGTACCTATTGGACAAGGTCAAGAGCTGAGGCTCCTCTGTTCCTGACTGCAGGATCCCTCTACCTGCCTTGCTCACAGTCACACACTGCAGTCCGTGGCCACTGACCAAATTTGAATTACTTAATCTACCAGGTGTGGCTGCCTCCTGAAACAAATCGTCCAGGTATTTCTCCCTGTCCCGGATGTGCCGCAGCGTTTGAAGCTCCGATTCCAGCTCGTCAACTCTGAGCCGAAGTTCCTCAAGCAACTAACACTTGCTGCAGATGTGGTCACTGCAGTTCGCAATAGGATCAGCCAGCTCCCACATCATACAGCTTTTTACTCACCTATAGAAACTTTTATAGTCCATTTTATGTCTTTTGAGAGATTGCATTCATATTCTATTCTCCCTTTCCATTCCAGTTTCTTGTTCCCCCTTGCTGTATTCTAAAAAATCTTCCCAGTCCTATTTACCCTGTCCATGTCCCTCATGATTTTATAAACAATCAATACAATGCCCCACACTTCCACGACTGGGGAGTGTTGTCGAACAGAGAGATCAAGGGATGCAGGTGCATCGATCCTTGAAAATGGCTTTGCAGGTAGACTGGGTGGGGAAGAAGACATTTAACATGTTACACTTCATTAATCAGAGCATTGAGCACAGGAGTTGGGACATAATGTTACACTTCTACAAGACGTTGGTAAGGCCACACTGGGAGTACAGCAAACAGTTCTGGTCACCCTACTGTAGGAAGGATGTTATTAAACTGAAAAGGTTGCAAAAACAATTTGCAAGGATGTTACCGAGACTGAAGGGTTTGAGATGTAAAGAGAAGCTGGATAGGCCAGGTCTTTTCTTCCTGGAGTGTAGGAGTCTGATGGGTGACCTTATACAGATTTATAAAATCATAAGGGACAGAGATAAGGTGAAGAGCCAAAGCCTATTCCCCAGGGTATGGGAGTACAAAACTAGATGGCATAGGTTTAAGGTGAGAGGGGAACGATTTAAAAGGGACCTGACAGGCAACTTACTGCAATTGCTGGAATGATTTTTAGGCCTTTTCTTTTAAACTTATACAACCCTTAACCTCCTTTGTTAACCAATATTGACTGATCTTACTGAGTTTTAGCACCTTGGAGGATGTGAAGTGCTGTTTGTCATGTAATAGATCTTTAAAGACTATCCATGGAATCCCTAAAGTTTGGAAGCAGGCCATTTGGCCCATTGGGTACACACCAACCCTCCAAAGAGCATCCCTCCCCCCACTTTACCTATCCCTGTAACTCTGTATTTCCCCATGGGTAAGCCACTAGCCTGCAAATCCCTGGACACTTTGGGCAATTTTAGCATGGCCAATCTGCCAAACCTGCACATCTTTGGCCTGTGGGAGGAAACTAGAGCACCCAGAGGAAACCCATGCAGATAGAGGGAGAATGTGTAACCTCCACGCAGACAATCGCTCAAGGGTGAAATCACACCAGGGGAACTGGTGCTGTGAGGCAGCAGTGCTAACTACCGAGTCACCATGCTGCCCCTTGTCGAGCCATGTATAGACACACCTCTTAATGTACTTTCCCAATCCCCCTTAGCCAATATGTGAGTCACGCCTTCATAATTTCCCTAATTTAAATTTAACACCTTTGCTTCAGAATGAATTACCTCACTGTCAAACATAACGTAATATTTTATCATATTGTGGTTACTCATCCCTAAAGGATTTTTACTCAGTGGTTAATGAATTCTTTCTCATTACATAGCACATAACATACTAATGTAGAAAACCATCCCTAACACATTCAAAAACCTGTCTTCCACAGCATTACTGCTGACTTGGTTTACCAGTCTATATGCAGATTGAAGTCACCCATGATAACTGTGTTGCCCATGCTACATGCTTTTCTCACCATAGAGTCATAGAGATGTACAGCACAAAAACAGACCCTTCGGTCAAACACGTCCATGCCAACCAGATATCCCAAATAAACCTAGTCCCATTTGTCAGCATTTGGCCCATATCCCTCTAATCTCTTCCAATTCACATACCCATCCAGATGCCTTTTAAATGCTATAATATTACCAGCATCCACCACTTCCTCTGGCAGCTCATTCCATACACGCAATGCCCTCTGCATGAAAATGTTTCCCCTTAGATTCCTGATAAATCTTTCTCCTCTCACCTTAAACCTATGCCCTCAAGTTTTGGATTTTCCCACCCTGAGGAAAAGACCTTGTGTATTTACCTTAACCTTGCTCCTCGTGATTTTATAAACCAACAATACAATGCCCCACACTTCCACTACTGGGGATTGTTGACAAACAGAGAGATCAAGGGAGGCAGGTACGAAGATCCTTGAAAATGGCATCACAGGTAGACAGGGTGGTGAAGAAGGCATTTGGCATGTTAGACTTCATTCGTCAGAGCATTGAGTATAGGAGTTGGGACATAATGTTACACCTCCATAAGACGTTGGTAAGGCCTCATTGGGAGTACTGCATACAATTCTGGCCACCCTACTACAGGAAGGATGTTATTAAACTGAAGAGGTTGCAAAAACAACTTATGAGGATGTTACCGAGACTGAAATGTTTGAGATATAAGGAGAAGCTGGATAGGCCAGGTCTTTTATTCCTGGAGTGTAGAAGGCTGAGGGGTGACCTTATACAGATTTATAAAATCATGAAGGGGCATAGATAAGATGAATAGCCAAAGTCTATTCCCCAGGGTAGGGGAGTCCAAAACTAGACAGCATAGGTTTCAGATGAGAGGGGAATGATTTAAAAGGGACCTGACAGGTAACTTTTTCACACAGATGGTGGTACATATTGAATGAATTGCCAGATGTGGTAGAGGCGAGTACAATTACAACATTTAAAAAGACATTTGGATAGGTACATGGATAGGAAAGGTTTAGAGGGATATGTGCCAAATGCGGGAAAATGGGACTAGTTCAGTTTAGGTAACCTGGTCAGCATAGGCAGGTTGAGGAGAACGGTCGGTTTCTGTGCTGTATGACTCTATGACTCTACTATTTTGTAGCCTATAAATAAATTGACCAATGTTTGTCTGTTAACGCATACTTACCTCATGTTAATCCTGACTGTTAGAAACTAGGTTTTATATATCGTGTACCTGATTTAGAATCAATACCCTCTGTGGTTAGTATGCCTATTTACTAATTATTACTCAAGTTTATTTTGTTCACATTTGTACAATAAATAATTTTATTGGTGTTTCAACTCAACCCTGGAATTCCACCACTTACTTTCTTACTCTTGGATGTTCCATACATTCTATTCTTCAAATTATAGTGGTCTTTCAAGCCAGATCATAATGAATATCTGGCTTGTGCAACAGCCTCATAACTGGATTTATAACATTACAAAACAGCCATGTTACGTTTCCCTACAAATCTTGTACATTTTCTTTTTTGGGCAGAGGCGCATATCTACTTTCTTAGCAGCTTGGTAATCAAGGACTTACAATGCATTTATTGTCTGTCCTGAATACGTTTGAGAATTTGTTCAAAAGTACTCTTTGCTTTCATGTTGTTGGCTACAATTAAATGGTAGCACTCTTGCCTCAGTCAGAAAGTAATATTGTGATTAGAGATAGTAGGAACTGCAGATGCTGGAGAATCTGAGACAACAAGGTGCAGGGCTGGATGAACACAGCAGGCCAAGCAGCATCATAGGAGCAGAGAGGCTGACGTTTCGGGCCTAGACCCTTCATCAGAAAGGGGGAGGGGAAGGGGGTTTTGAAATAAATAGGGAGAGAGTGGGAGGTGGATAGAAGAGGGATAGAGGAGAGGATAGGTGGAGAGGAAACAAACAGGTCGAAGAGGCGGGGATGGAGCCAGGAAAGGTGAGTGTAGGTAGGGAGTTAGGAAGGGGATAGGTCAGTCCAGGGAGGACGGACAGGTCAAGAGGGTGGGATGAGGTTGGTCGGTAGGAGATGGAGGTGCGGCTTGAGGTGGGAGGAGGGGATAGGTGGGAGGAAGAACAGGTTAGGGAGGCAGGGACGAGCTGGACTGGTTTTGGGATGCGGTGGGGGGTGGGGAGATTTTGAAACTTGTGAAATCCACATTGATACCATTGGGCTGCAGGGTTCCCAAGCGGAATATGAGTTGCTGTTCCTGCAACCTTCGGGTGGCATCGTTGTGGCACTGCAGGAGGCCCAGGATGGACATGTCGTCTGAGGAATGGGAGGGGGAGTTGAAATGGTTCGCGACTGGGAGGTGCAGTTGTGATTATTGTGATTATACTGCTTTTAAGTATGATAATGAGCCAATGTTCAACATGACCCCACATAACCAAAAGCATGAGTACTATGCAACTGCATATTAGACTAAGGATCACTGCTTAAGTTGCTCTGTAACTACAAGTTATCAGTTGTCTGTGAACGAAACCTGTTTGAGATTTGCAAGTACATTTAAGTACACTTCTAACCAATTGAGCACGACCGTGGTAATACAAAACAAATAACTACAGATACTTGAGATCTGAAACAAACAAAGCCAGAAATTGCTGGAGAAACTCAGCAGGTCTGGCAGCACTTCTAAAGAAAGAACAGAGTAAACATTTCGAATCCAGTGGCCCCTCTTCAGATTTTTGATTTGTTTTTCTGACATAGCTTAGAACTTTACCAATAAATTAGTGACTTCATTGAATCAAATTTCAATTTAAAAGAGTGGGATGGTGTCAGTAATATTCATCTGCTTTGCCTATTTTCCTTTTTAACAACATATTAAGGAAATCACATCATATGTGAGTGCTTCAGAGATAGTAGGAACTGCAGATGCTGGAGAATCTGAGATAACAAGGTATACAGCTGGATGAACACAGCAGGCTAAGCAGCATCAGAGGAGCAGGAAAGTTGATGTTTCGGGCCTAGAGCCTTCTTCAGAAATGGGGGAGGGGAAGGGGTTCTGAAATAAATAGGGAGAGAGGGGGAGGCGGATAGAAGATGGATAGAGGAGAAGATAGGTGGAGAGGAAACAGACAGGTCAAAGAGGCGGGGATGGAGCCAGTAAAGGTAAGTGTAGGTGGGCAGTTCGGGGGGCATAGGTGAGTCCAGGGAG
>NC_063350.1:32942306-32963103 GCF_021869965.1 Rhincodon typus
ATTGGGAATAGGGGATGGCATTTTTGCAGGAAGGTGGGTGGGAGGAGGTGTATTCTAGGTAGCTGTGGGAGTCGTTATCTTCTGCCTTTCTGAATTCCTCTCTGTCCTTTCATTTCTAACTGCTAATTTTTGTGTAATTGTAGATTTCAGTTGCTTTTGATTAGACGTCAGTCATTTCATTTAAGCAAAGTTTTCGTACTGTCGTGGCTTTGAATGGGAACTCCTTAATTTACATTGTACCTGGTCAAATTATGATGTTCATTCTGTGCACAGGGAATAACTTTATCAAAATCCCTTCCCCCACCACACCTTTTTAAAATGGACAATTTTAATCACCATCCACAAAAATGCCTTAAACAGTTCATCTCACTCCCTGAGTGAGGTGACGAGCTCCTCAATTTCCAAAAAATCGTACATTTGATAAAAAAACTTCACATGATCTACCAATTTCAATGGTTTACTCATAGGCTTATGCAAGGTCTCCCGAGAATTCCCTAACGCCTGTAAGGAAGTCGATTCTGTGTTTGTTTGTAAAATAGCTTCTTCGTCTGATATCTGCTGACGCCGCAGCCTTTGAGCTGTAACACTACTCGCTGCCAGTCAATCAGCTGCGCTGTCGTGTGAGAATCTGAAAGATCAAGTACCGCCAGCAGAAAACTCAATTGCTTCGTGTTATCGCAGAACATGTCCCTAAAAATGAATCAGCCCCTTACTGCAAAGTTAAAAAAATGAGGGCACATTACTGCCAATACAATTGAGTCAGAATGCTAACATGATCTACTCAATGGCGATGCGGTGTCTCTCTTTTTAACGCATTAATTACACCACTTATCCAGATACAAAGCCTTGGTACAAGGAGACCACAGATTTTAAAAGCTGAGCTGACACTGGGCCGACTCTGAGGTTGAATTTTCAGTTTGTGGCTTTCATGGAAAAGCGGAACTGAGCGGCATCAGGGTCCAGGCTCTGCTATACTCCAGATCCCCATAAGTTTGGCAGGGGGGGGTGGCGGTAAGAAACGGAGCTACCCCTGGAAATGAGGGATGGGGGTGGGGGATGATGTTTGGGGCTATGCCCACCTGTTGTTAACTCCATTCCGCTCCGTAACTCCCCACGTCAAGATCTGGCTCAGTGCAAATTCAAACTTCCAAGTAACTTGCAATATTACTAATCAGTCTTAGTCCAAGTCAATTCTAAGAATGTTAAAAGGTGCTGCCAAATCTAGTTGTGATGTAATCCAGTCTTTTAATGTTTGACTGAATCCAGACATGAATAATTGCTGATATAACAAGGTGCTGGGCTGGATGGACACAGCAAGCCAAGCAGCATCATAGGAGCAGGAAGGCTGACGTTTTGGGCCTAGACCCTTCATCTGATGCACTGAATGTCATCTCAGCCAACATGCACTGTTGAAATGATAGCAGCACTGCCATTTTGGGCCTCACTACTCCAGCTCAGACCCTTCCACGCTGAATGTCATTCAGCAACAGAAAACATATGAACATGGAGTAGAAATAGGCCACTCCCTTTGCCATTGCTGATACAATTGAAACATCAAATCCACGTTCTTGCCCATACCTGAGTATCTTTCAGCTCTTTGTTACCAAAAATCTATCTCTGCGTTAAAAATATTCAAAGTCTCTGCTTACACAATATTTTCAGGAAGAGAATTCCAAAGACTGACAACCCTCTGAGAGGAAAACAAAAGACACCTCATCTCTGTTTTAAATGAACAATCATCTTATTTTTAAACAGTGACCACTCGTTTAGCTTCTCCCAAAGAGGAAGCACTTTTGGTGATATACTCTGTCAGGACCCTTTGGAAACATGTTTCAGTTAAGTCACCTCTTAGACTTCTAAACTTTAGTTATAGTCACAGAGTCATACAGCATGGAAACAGACTCTTTGGTCCAACTAATCCATGCTGACCATGTTCCAAACTAAACTAGTCCCACTTGCCTGCATTTGGACCATATCCCTCTAAACCCTTCCTATTCATGTACCTGTTCCAATATCTTTTAAATGTTGTAACTATACCTGCATCCACCATTTTCTCTGGTCGTTCATTCTACACGCAAACCATTCTCTGTGTAAAAAAAAAGTTGCCTTTCATGTCCTTTTCAAAATTTTCACCTCTCACCTTAAAAAATGTCCCCCAGTTTTGAAATCCCCTGCCCGAGGAAAAGATCTTTGCTATTCACCTTATCCATGCCCCTCATAAATTTATAAACCTCTATAAGTTCAGCCTTCAACCTCCTACATTCCAGTGGAAGCCTATCCAGCCCATTTTTATAACTCAAACCCTCCATTCCTGGTAACATCCTGCTAAATCTTTTCTGAACCCTCTTCAATTTAATAATATCCTTCCTATAGCCGGGTGACCAGAACTGCACACAGTATTCCAGAAGAAGCCTCACCAATGTCCTGTACAACCTCAACATAATATCCCAACTCCTATACTCAAAAATCTGAGCAACAAAGGCAAGCATGCTAAATGCCTTCTTAGCCAGCCTGTCTACCTGTGACATAAATTTCAAAGAATTAGGTACCTGAATGCCTTGGTCTCTCTGTTCTATGACACTACCGGTATTTGAAATGGCATGGTGGCGCAGTGGTTAGGGGGTGGCATGGTGGCTCAGTGGTTAGCACTGCTGCCTCACAGTGCCAGGGACCCTGGTTTGATTCCAGTTTCGGGAGACTGTCTGTGTGGAGTTTGCACGTTCTCCCCATGTCTGCGTGGGTTTCCTCCAGGTGCTCCAGTTTCCTCCCACAGTCCAAAGATGTGCAGGGTAGGTAGATTGGCTATGCTAAATTGTCTGTATTGCCCAGGGATGTTTAGGTTAGGTGGGATAGACATGGGAAATACAGGGGTAGGGGAACAGATCTGGGTGGGATGCTCTTCAGAGGGGCGGTGTGGACTTGTTAGGCCGAATGGCCTGTTTCCACACTGTAGGGATTCTTTGATCTTTGATACCCACAGTCCTATCATAAATGGTATAAGTGCTGCCCTCGTTTGTTTTGCCAAAACGCAATACCTTGCATTTGTCCAAATTACACTCCATCTGCCACTCCTCAGCCTATTGACCCAATTGATCAAGATATCTTTGAAATCTTAGATAACCTTCTTCACTGTTCATGATACCCCCAATTTTAGTGCCATCCGCAAACTTACTAACCATAGTTTCATTGCAGTTTGGCCCCCCAATCAAACCCTCCAGTCTCTCCCACCACCACGGAGAGCCAACCCACTGCCTGACCCCCGACCCCAGCAAACCCATCTAAAGCACCTCTATCCTCATTCCCACTGCCCCCCCCCAACCTCCTCCCACACCAAACCACCACCCTAGACCAAACTTCCAACTGCACAGCTACCAACCCACTCTGGCCCTCATCCCACTGAAAGCAAAACTGAAACAAACAAAAGTTTTTAATTGTTCCAGTCTATAAGTTAATGTCATAAGTGACTTAAACTTTCTGAGGTATTAGAGAAGGGATTCTGGTGTGAGTACTGTATCAGTGCTATTTTCCGGTACTCACAAGGTGTGTTTTTGGATTTTGTATTATGGTGCACTTTGAGTGCGATATAAGGGCTGTTGTTTTTCTTTTCACTTTGGAAAGGAATGTTTCAAATTAAGGGGGTTATAATTTTACTGTGTGCTAAATAATCTTTGAATTTGTATTATAAGTAAATAGTTTGGGTTATTCTATTTTATCTTTATGTATTTTTATTTTTTAAAACAAAATTTGCAGCATTGCATGCTTATGTATCGCAAGAGATTCCTTCATTTAAATCAAAACAAATCAACATGTGATCTATTGAGCCAGGTTTCATTCTTGGATCTGACTTGTCCAGCAAGATTAACAGCTGGGATCATAATATAGTCAATACTTTACCATTATAGTGATAGTCTCAGCACTAAATCTATTCAATGACAGGGCATCCACAATCCTTTATGATCAAGATTTCCAAAAATTTGCAACTTTTTGAAGAAATAAATTATTGTCCTTTCTCCAATAACTGTGCCCCCATGTTCTAGATTCCCCAGCCAGAGGAAATAGCCTCTGTATGTCTAGCCTGTTAAACCTGTTCTGAATTCTGCATGATTCACTGAGAACACCTTTCGTTCTTCAACACCCTGGAGCATGTAAACCCAATTTATGCAGCATTTCAACTTATGGTCTAGAGAACCTTTGCTGTACCAACTCCAATAAAGGTATGTATACTTTCCTAAAAAAATGAAAATTAAAACTGAACACAGTGCTCCATATGTGATCTCACCGAAGTCCTTTACAACTGTAGGAATAGATCCTTGTTCTTTTATTCTGATCCCCATGCTATAAAGGCCAACATGCTGTTTTCTTCCATATTACTTGTTATATCTATGCGCTAACTTTTCAAGTTCCTTGAACGAATATGCCCAAGTCCCTTTGAATACCAACATTTACAAATTTTAATACCTTTCAAAACAATCTCCTTTTCTATTCTTCCTTCCATAGTCAATAACATCATACTTTGCCATGCAATACCCTATCTGTCACCATTTTGCTTCAGAGATCTTTATCTTGTTTTTATTAATGGGCTGTGGGCATCGCTGACTAGATCAGTATTCATTGCCAATCCTGAATTGCTGAAGAAGGTGATGGTGATTTACCTTCTTGAATTGCTGCTATCCTAGGGGTAAAGGTACGTCACCAGTGTACCTAAAATCCTAACATTAGGATAGGAGTTCCAGGATTTTTACCCAGCAATAGTGAAGGAATGGTAATATAGCTCCAAGGTAGAATGATGTCTTGGAGGGGAAATTGTGGGTGGTGGTGTTACCCTTGCCCTTCCAGGTGGTAGAGGTAGTGGGTTGAGAAGATACTGTCTATCTGATTCTGGAGATTCATGATCACAGAAGTCTAATAGAGGCTGTTGACAATTCTGACAATTTTCTGATAGATTTTTGATTTTTTTAAGAAGCAACGGTTTAGATATGACACACTAGTTAATTGGACAAAGAAAGTATATGACTGATGTGAACACTTTGCCAATCCGGAAGGGGCTCGTCAGATTAGAGGAGCAAGGGCTTAAAGTGTGCAGTCTTTGGTGGTAGCAGGGTATATTCATCCTTCAGGCTGATGTAGGAGAATTCCTGGTCATCTTACAAGAAGATTGTGGCTTGTTCTTTTCAATCCTTTCTCTCCCATTTGCACCTGTTGATATACCTTATATTGGGTAATTTATGCAGTGTAAATCAAATAAATCCTTTTGGCCAGTGAAGATGGGGCAGCTACTCATGACATCAGATGACCATTGTCCCTTTGCCTACCTCAATTTGAAGGGTAGTTTTCTTTCCTTCTAAGAACAAAAACTCCTTATTTTCCAGCTGTGTTCATAATAGGGTAGAATGGCACCCAATAAATCTTTTGTTTATGCTTGGAGAAGGTTGGATACTACAGTAGCCATTAAATGAGGTCTCGTGCTATACAGAAAATAGTAAATACGGAATACCAAGAGAACATAGTTTCAAAGGGAACCTCAAACTCAACAATGTCTAAGGAGCGCATGGTGATTTTCTCAGTGCATCTTGTGGATGGTATACACTGTTGCCACAATGTGTTGGTGGCGGAGGGAGTGAATTTGGAAGTTGTTAAATGAGGCATTAATCAAGCAGGCTGCTTTGCCGTCAATGGTGTTGAGCAGAGTATTACCAGCTGCAACCCCTCCAGGCAATTGGAGAGTATTCCATCACTCTTCATTCTTGCAGATGGTGAACAGGCATTGAAGATTCAGAAAATGAGTTACTCACTGCAGAATTCCCAACCTCTGATCTACTCTTTTAGCCAAATATTTATGTAGCAGATCTAATTCAATTTCTGGTCAATGGTAACACCCATGATATTGATAGACGGGGATTTGCTGATGGAAATGCCATTGAGTGTCAAAGGGCGCTGGTAGGAATTTCTCTTGGAGATGGTCATTTTCTAGCACTCATGCTGCATGCATATTATTTGCTACCTTTCAGATCAAGTCTGAATGTTGTCCAGGTACTGTTGAATTTGGGCATGCACTGCTTCAGTGTCCGAGAAGTGTGAGTAGTGCTGCACACGGCGCAGTCACCAGTGAAGATCTCTATCTGAAATCCGTAGGTTGGAACAGAAGTTATTGATAAAACAGCTGCAGATGGTGGGAACTACCCTGAGGAATACCTGCAGTAATGTCCTGGGACTGAAATGATTGAACTTTGAAAACCACAACCATCTTCCTTTGTAGGTGATCAAAAGTGTCAAACGATGTGAGTAGTGTCAATAGCTGAATAGCAAGTGAAGGGATGACCTATTTAGCTATTAACACTTGACTCACACTGTCCAATACTTTTGATCACCTGCAAAGAGTTGTTATTCAGCCTGTCGACACTCCACTCACATGATTTGTACTATCTTTTGACACTCTTAATTACCTAGAATTATCTTGCAATGATCTCTCCTCCTATAAATTCTGTGCCTGTGTGCTTCCCTCCACTTCACCTGATGAAGGAGCAGTGCTTTGAAAGCTTGTGATTTCAAATAAACCTGGTGTCACGTGACTTCTGACTTTGTCCACCCCAGTCCAACGCCGGCACCTCAACATCCCATCTTTCTTTGTCCTAGGAAAGGTTCCAAATAGAGTGAGTCTTCTTGCTGATTCCTATTAACTCCAGTTTTGAGGGCTCCCTGATGCTACAGTCAAATGCTGCCTTGATGTCAAAGGCAGTCACCCTCAGTTCCCCTCGTGAGTTCTCCTTGTTTGGACCAAAGCTGTAATGAGGTCAGGAGCTGAGTGAGCATGGCAGAACCCAAATCGAGCATCAGTGAGCAAGTTATTTTGAGTAAGTGTCACTTGATAGCACTGTCGATGATCTCTTACATTACCTTGATGATTGAGAGTAGGGTATTGAGACACTAATTGACTAGGTTGGATTTATCCTGCTTTTCGTGGACAGGGAATACCCAAGCAATTTTCCACATTGTTGGGTAAATGCCAGTTTTGTAGCTGTAGTAAAACAGCTCAGCTAGGGGTGCAGCTATTTCTGCAGAACTAATCTTCAGTACTATTACTGGAGTGTGGTCAGGATCCATAGGACATAGAACATAGAACATAGAACAGTACAGGCCGTTTGGCCCACAATGTTGTGCCGAACTTTTACCCTAAACCTAAGGTCTATCTAACCTTCACCGCTACCTTATACTATCATCCATATGCCAATCTAATAGCCGCTTAAATGCTCCTAATGAGGCCGACTCCACTACCCTCTCCGGCAATGCGTTCCACGCCACTACCACTCTCTGAGTAAAGAACCTACCTCTGACGTCTCCCAGATATCTACCTCCTTTCACTTTAAAATTATGTCCCCTTGTAAAAGCTACCTCCACCCTAGGAAAAAGTCTCTGGCTGTCTACTCTATCTATACCTCTGATCATTTTGTACACCTCTATCAAGTCACCTCTCATCCTTTGTCGTTCTAAAGAGAAAAGCCATAGCTCTCTCAACCTTTCCTGGTAAGACCTTCCCTCCATTCCAGGCAACATCCTGGTAAATCTCCTCTGCACCTTTTCTGACGCTTCCACATCTTTCCTGTAATGAGGTGACCAGAACTGGACACTCCATAGCTTTTCAGTATCCAGTGCCTTCAGGCATTTCTTCATATCATGTGGAATGAGCTGAACTGGCTGAAGGCTTGCATCGATGATGCTGGGGACTACAGAGGGGAGGCTGAGATATATCATCTACTCAGCAAGTCTGGCTAATGATGCTTGCAAATGTTTCAGCATATGGCCAGAACTGAAAAGCTTGATGAAAGTTGACTCTCTATCAGCAATCTATGGTACAATGGGTCACATCACTGCCTCTGAGCCAGAGCCTCCAGGTTTGAATCCTACCCCAGTGAAGAATAATGGGAATGAAGATGTAATTATAGTCCAATGTAACTACTATGTAACTGATATTTACAGTCATATGCTATTGTGTTTTTAAGAGAGGAATGGAAAGACTGTACCAGAGAGCTGTAATCACTATTCCTTACATTTGAATGTAAGAGTTAACAGGACCTACTGCGAGCCAATGAGTTTGGTGAATGCTGGGTTAGGTAAAGGAGGGAGGAGGTCCTTCACTTCACAAAGTAAGAGGAGGCTCTTACTTTGCAGCAGAAGGAGCTGGTTGGTGGGTATCTAGTGAGCTACTCTTCTTGCAGTAAACACAATAGCACAGTCAAAATATGTCAGGTTCACTCAGCCGAGTGAAAAGTATAGCCAGTGAGATATGAGAAATCATGAATATGCCATGTGTGTCTGAGACGAACATATCTACCACAAGTGTCACCATTCAGAACTTGGCAGTGGCTAGAATTACTGTTGTACGTCTGAAAGGCAAAAGACTACATGGATAGCAATTCTAGTAACAAAGACAAAAATTTCTGGAGAAATTCAGGTCTGACAGCATCTGTTGAGAGAAAGCAAAGTCAACGTTTTGGGTCCATTGAGCCTCCTTATAACTTGTTATTGCAATTGGTGAAATGGGTGATTTGCAGAGATAGTAGGAACTGCAGATGCTGGAGAATCTGAGATAACAAGATGTAGAGCTGGATGAACACAGCAGGCCAAGCAGCATCATAGGAGCAGGATGCAGGTAGGTTTACAAGAAATAAAGCTGAGTTCAAGTGATTGTTAATTATTACTTGTTTAGTTTTTCCATTTAATTACTTCTATGGTGAGCTTACAAAGTAAAAACAAGAGCCTTCTTGTGGTGCAGTGGTAGCATCCATACCACTGGATAAGAAGACCTGGGTTCAAGACCCATCTGCTCCAGAGATGTTTAATAACCACCCTGAACAGGTTGATTAGAAAAATAGGTTAAATTTTAAAAATTCCAAGAAAACTAGAGAACAGACATCATGCAGTCAGGCTCTTGAGTTGTGGAATTCAATTTTGAATCTTCAAGCTTGTAATGTGCCTAAGTGGAAAATTAGAGGTTGTTCCTTGAGCTCACATTGTGCTTCATTTGAACATAGCAGCTGAGCCAGGACAGAAATATCCGAATGAGAGCAAGGTAGTTTCTTGAAACGACTTGGAAGTTTGATTCATTCCGACAGACAGAGCAGAGGTATTCTGCAAAGCAGTTACACAGTCTGTGTTTGGTCTCACCTATGTAAAGGAGACTGCATTAAGCACAGCAAACATTGTAGATTAGATTGAAAGGAGTACAAGTAAAGTGCTGCTTCACCTAGAGGGTGTGTTTGGGACCTTGGACAGTAAGGATGGGGATTGTGAATGGGCAAGTGATGGTGTCAATGGGAGATTGAACCACGGTGTTGGAGAGAAACTGGTCGCTGTGGAAAGCTAACAGTGGAGGGGAGATGAAGATGCATTCAGTTGTGATATCTGGCTGGATACTTTGAACGTGGAGACTGGTTAGATAGAAAGCGAGAACAAGGGGAATGCTGTTCTGGAAAGGGGTGAAGGTAGAAGAGCAGGAGATGGGTCAGATATGGCTGAGGGCCCTATCACCTACAGTAGAGCAGAATTCTCAGCTGAGGAAATAGTTGTCATTGCTGGAGGAAGGTGACATCATTGGAACAGATGCAACAGGGCTGAGAAACTGGGAGAATAGACAGAAAACCTGCAAGAAGTAGGATGTGAGGTGGGTGTAGTCAAGATAAAGGGAGATGGTGGGCTTGTAATGGATACTGGTGGACTGCCTATGACCAGAAATGGAAATAGTGAAATCATGGGAGAGAAAGGAAGTGAGATGGACATCGTGAAGATGAGAGAAGGATGGAAATTACAAGCAAAATTGATTAACTTTTTTCAATTCCTGGCAAGAGCAGGAAGCAACGCCAATGATATCAGTCTACTGGGGAAAGAGTTGAGGGTGGGGTCTCAAGTAGGACTGGAACAAGGAATGTCCACATACCCAAAAAGAGACAGATGTAATTGGGACCCATGCAGTAACCATACTCCTTCATCCAGCTGAGCTTATTCCTACTTTGAACAACTTCTTTAATTCATCTCACTTTCTCCAAGTCAAAGGTCTGGCTAAAAAATATTCCTTTCAGTGCTGTTCTTCCATTCTTCCTCCTTTCCACCTCCACACTTGGTGCTACTGATTTGGATCTGACAGTGTTTTTACAAGAAATCATTGCCATACTATTATGCAAAGTGTAAACCACTTTGTGAACAAGATCCTTTCAGGGGACTCCTGAACTACCTGCCTAGTTATTTTGGACTATCACCCATTCTTTATCTGCCTATATATCTGTAAACAGGAGTGCAACCATCTTTCTACAAGTGCTAAACCAAAATCAAAGAACTGCAAATGCTGGATATCTGAATCAAAAACAGAAATTGCTGGCGGTTGAAATAGACCATTCACTTGGCACTTCTGGCTGGAGTTGTTGCAAATGTCTCAGCCTTATTTTTTGCACTGGGCTCCCCCATCAGAGGATGGGGATGTTGTGGAACTGCCTTTTCCAGTGAATTGTTCAATTGTCCACTACTATTCACAACTGGATGTGGCAAGACTGCAGAACTTAGATCTGATCTGTTGGTTCTGGAATCACTTAATTCTATCACTTGCTGCGTATGCTGTTTGCACACAAATAGTTCTGTTTTGTAGCTTCACCAGATTGGCTTGGTGCAGCCCCTGCCAATGACCTCCATCACTCTTCTTTGAACTAAGATTGATGGTAATAGTAGAGTGGGGGACATGCCAGGCCATGAGGTTTCAGATTGTGATGGGGTACAATTCTGTTGCTGCTGCTGCTAGTTGCACACAGCACCATATAGATGACCAGTCTTGAATTGCTAGATCTGTTAAAAATGTCTGTCCCATTTAGTGCCACACATGATGTAAATATGCTTCAGCAACTTCCCTTTGCATGATTTAATGCTGCCTATTCCTCTGCCTTAAGCCAGCTAAGTGTCCAGCTCTGATGTAGTTGCAACATTACCCCACTGTTTGCAGATGCCAACAGCCCCTGTTCCTGGTTCCAGTAGCAGGATCTTGACCTATGTGTAAAATTCAGCCCTTTGTATTTCTTAATCTTCAGTATACCTACTTCTCCTCTCAGGTGTTTCATCCGGTTCCCAACCAATCAACACACACATTTATCTCCCTGTGCTCACATAACTCCTGGATTTATTGAGATGAAACTCAAATATGTATATTGAAAGTATACTGAAGTCCAACATATGTTTCTCTTTAGTACAATCAAAACTGACTACATTTTTATTTAAAAACAAGTAGTTTATTTGTGCTTTGAATCACCTGTGTTGTGATTAGATTTTACATAAGTTAGAAGTTATTTCTTTTCTCTAATTTATTAGTTTGCCTCTAGAACTTGGAATAGGAGTGGATTTTTCCATGGTCATTTCCTCTCCACCTTCACTGGAGTTATAATGGTAACTTAAACATACAATCCTTCCAGGATTTCTAATACATGCCAATTGCTTGGCATTTTAAAACACATTAGCTAGTTTAAAGAATGCTGAGCAATGTACTATACAAAATGAGATGTTACAGAACTGAAAGATGAAAAAATAGGACATAAATTTGAAAATTGATTTTGTAAATAACAGACTGAATATATGAAGATTCAAATTTTGACTGATACAATAGCTATCGATGCTCATTACTATCAAACTTTAAGAGCTTTACCTCTAAAAAAAGTCAGTAGAAAAATAAACATCCAATTGTAATTTATCAAATCTTATATTACAATGTGGTTTGTGAAAATATACAATACTGTGTAGTCATTTACATATATAATCTGGACAGTTTATGCTTTTCAGAAATGTTATTTTTGCATTATGAAACAATATATTAATGGCGTTTATTCAGAGTCCTAATTTATGCAAATAATTATAGAAATTTTCAAAGAAGGCCTATTCACCTAAGTCTAAGCCAGAAAATGGCAAAGCTATCCAGTTTATCCAATTCTTGTACTCGTTCTCTGCAGCCTTTTCAATATTTTCCTCTGAAGTGTTTAGCCAATTGTTACTGCTTCCATTAGTCTATCAGGTAGTTTTATTCCTCAATTTCCTGCTCGATTTTCATGCCACTTGTTACCAATGTTTTTGTCACTTGAATAAATAAAATATGGGAGGCTAGGCAGCAGGTCTTTGGAATAAAGGCCTGAATGAAGGCTTGGTCAGTAGTTGTGTTGAGACAGAGGTAGAAATAGGCAGTCTTAGCTACTAAATGTGTATGGGGTTGGAAACTCAGCTCAGAGTCAAATAGGACACAGATTTGGCACCATATTATCTTAGCTGTTTGCATAGCCCCCTCAAATTTCTCTTCTTTACTTTTAATGACCAAATAATGGCTGGCATATAGTTGCACAGATATGATACAATTTACTATCTCATTGAAGGGTTAATTCGTTTTGATTGCAATGGGTGTTGAGGCCCAAAACAATTCAAATACTTTACACGGACACTGTTTGGTTGTCAGAGGAGGGGGCCGGCGAGGGTCTATCAGGAATGGGGACCCATGCTAATTTTTCCCATATACACTGCAGAAATGCCCAAGTCAATGAATTGCAACACCAAGTGCTGCTCCAGCTAAGACCAGTTAACTCAGCACAAACATGGAACACAATTTGGAGCTGCCTTGTCTCTAGGGTTTAGTGAGACTGTGTAGTCATTCAGTCTCAATTAATACATTTGAGTGGAGTTACCATATTTAACATAAAACGTTCTTGGATATTTTTTATAACATTCTTCATCTTTGCTTTTTTAAGTATATGCAAGATTTTTTCAAGGAGGTCGTTTTCCATGACAACTTCTTTCCATTTCACCAGAAGGGGATGTAAACTTTGATGCATCATATGTTTATTCTGTGCTCTCAATTGTTTACTAACTTTCTTTGCCTCCTCAATCTGGAGTAAAGTAAGAAATCGTTTCAATTTCTTGAGTGGAATCTTTTGATATGCCACAAACTCAATAATTGCTTCATTACAGGTTGAAACAACTGTTAAAAGAAAGAAAGAAAGAAAGAAAGAAAATTAAAATGTAGCATTTTACTAAAAGCACCATTGGCATTTAGCATTCAGTTGAAGGATTTGGATATAACTATTCAGATATTTATAGTCACAACAAGCTACCTTCTGATTTTCTGATTATTTTCTTTCTCTGCAAAAAATGCATTGAAAGTTCAAGGAAAGATTCTGACTGAATCTTGCCCTGAGCTTTATAAATTGAAGGCTTATGCAGGTGAACAGTTTCTAATATCATGCATCATATATGAGTGGTGAAATGATTCTCACGTGAAATGACTAAAATAACTTTCGGAGATAAATGAAATTATTAATGTCTTTTTGGGTACAAGGGAAAAAAAGGCAAAAACAAGAACTACGGATGCTGGAAATCTGAAACAAAAGAAGAAATTGCTGGAGAAACTCAGCAGATCTGGTAGCATCTGTGGAAGGAAAGCAAGCTAATGTTTCAGGTCCAGTAACCCTCCTTTAGAACTTCATAAGATAGCCACATGGACTGCAGCAGTTCAAGGTGGCTCAAACCAACTTCTCAAGGGAATTAAAAATGAGTAATAAATGCTGTCCTGACCAGCAATGCCCATAACATGAAAGAATACATTTTTAAAAATCAAATTGCTGTAGCTCAGTTGGTACCACTGTTGCCTATAATTCAGAGGACTGTGGATTCAAATCCCACTCCTGAAGATATAGGAATATTCAGGATGACAGTTCAGTGTAATGGTGAGGGGGTGCTACTTGAGATGATAAATAAAGATGCCTGTGTGCCCTCTCAGGTGGAAAGGAAATTCTCATGACACACTTTCAAAGTAGAATAAGGAAATTATCTTCACTCCCCAGTGCCCGAGCCAATATTAAATCCCTCAACCAATATCACTCAAGTAAATTACCTTGTCATTATTTAAATACCATTTTTGGCAGTTTGCTGCATGCAAGTTGACTACTATATACACCATCTCAAAATAACTTCATTGTAAATATTTGGGATGACCAGGGTCTGAAAAGGCACTATACAAATGTAAGTCTTTTTTAATACCAGAAGATTTAAACCATTTTTAAAATAAGCCACCAGCATTAAAATAGTGCTGATCATGAAATCCAGCTGTTCAATATAATTGCATGTTGGGACTTGCACTGCTGGCTGAACAACCAAAGTAGCCCAATGGAGAACTCCCAATCTAGCTTCCCCTCTATATAGGGAGGCATATAGACTCTTCTTGGTGTCTTCCTGCAACTTTATTCTTGCTATGCATCTTCTGAAGAATTTAGGTTGGGTTTCTTGTCTAAATACCAAATTGTTGTCACCCAACTAACAGCAAAATGTGTCACACAACACAGTTGTTAAAGCAATATTCCATTAAAGTTGATTATTTTACTCACCTGAATCATTGACCAAAGTTTTGCTGCCATGATATGTTTTGCAAGGAGTACACAGCGTGTCATGGTATTGATTACCTGCGATGTTGACCGCTAAGCCTTTTTCAGTGCAGTTTGTATGCGCTAAACAAGGTTCTGAATTGGACACGCTGGCAGAAAAATGGCCATCAGTACACTGTTCACAATTTGTGTTACTGTATGGTGTTCCTGAAAAAAAAATAAATTCACATTTTCTGTTAAATTTTCAGTAAACAACCAATTACATTGTTACATATAATGCAGCATGCATTACATTTTGCAATACATGGAGCTCAGAACTGATAAGAGAAACCAATTTATGGTCTTTTGGGTTGCTACACTAGGCAAAACAAAAAGATATGAAAGACTCTAGTGTGAATATAAAACCCAGTTTACTAAATCATAAAAAGATAAATTTATGTGTGAAATTAATGATTGCATTCTACCATTTAAGGATTTTAAATTGCCCACGAAGTATTCAGTAAGTTTATCTATTTGGATAGCCCAAGACTTTCTGGTCACACTACCCAAGTACTTGGGCGAAAAGTATCATATTGAGTTTCCAAACCTACATCATATTATAGATTGGTCCAACTTTTGTTTATACTGATTTACATCAGACTTTACTCCAAATAACCATTTTGTTTGTCCAATCATACTGGAAGAATTCAGGGGACTCGTATTTAGTTTCCTTGCTGATTAACAAGTATAATTAAATACTACGTCTTGCTTTGCATTTATTTTAAATTTTGTTTTTATCCTGTTGTGATTACACTTTGGGTAAGGATGGTCAACAGAAGACAAGATTGGAAATTGGGGTTTGGTCCTTCATTATTTCACTGGCCTGGAAGGTGTAAAGGTTAATTGGTTAAAAAATAAATTTCAGCAAACGTGGGGAGAATGTGACATAGAGGTAATGCCACTGGACTAGTAATGCTGAAGCCCAGGTTAATGTTCTGAGGGCCATGAGATCCACAGCGGCTAACTGAGTTTAAATTTTATAAATAAATCTGTAATATAATGCTAGTCTCAGTAATGGTGACCATGAAATTATTATCAATTGCAGTAAAACCCATCTCGTTGCTAATGTCCATTTGGGAAGGAAATCTGCTATCCTTAACTAGTCTGACCTTAAATGTGACTCCAACACAAATGTAGTTGACTAACAAGTGGCCTTTCAATTAGCCAAGCAAGCCACTCAAGTTGTATACCATCACCTTCTCAAGGGCAGTTAGGGATGAGCAACAAGTATTGATGTTGCCAGTGGTGCCATATCCCATGAAAAAGTAAAGTATTAAAAGACTAAATAACAACTTAAATGAAAAATTCCTAGGCTAAATAATCACATATTCTAATGGAAAGTTGTAATCCTACCAAGTTATAATATAGCATATTCTATAAATAGACATTTGTGCACAAAAATAAAGGAATCATACTGTCTGAGAAATACACCATAATATATAGGCAAGCAACAGATGGATAAATATAAGTTCTAATAAAAGAAACATTAGTCTTACCCATTTTAATTACACCAGCACCGTAAGGGCAGCTAGAGTGTTTCAGGCAGAATTCAAATTCCAAATAATAGCCTGCTTTGCATTCACACACTCTGTTATGTGTAGAATTACACTGGTGCTTTTCATACTGGTGATGTCCACAGAAGACATTACAATAACGACATTTCTGAAGGTAGTTCCAATACTGAGTATAATGCAAATCTGGGCAGGATGCACATATTGTTGGATGCTCACTAGTACATTGAGTTTTCACAAATGTCCCGGGGGGACACTGTTCGCATGTCACCATCTGACCAGTAATTGGATCTCTTCTTTGATAAGTAGGCTTGGTGTTCACTGTTACAAATAAGCTTGAAACCTTTTCTATTAGTACAATGCTGATGAGACACTGTTGGAGGAATTGGAATCAAGTAAAGAATTAAATGTGATATAAATAGTTCAACATTATCATTCAGTCCATCACATCAGAAATAAATTTGCATAAAATGCTCATTCTAGGTGTAGGTAACTAGAAAAAGCCCAAAACGCTTTAAGAAGGCAAATTCGGTCAATGATAAATATGAGAAACATCATGCATTAGAATTTACTTTGTAAAAAAATTAAACCATTTATTCAAACCCTCTCACTTCAACACGTCTGGCTATGTTCAAGGAATTTCATTTAGGTTTTCAGTGAATCTTTGTAACCTGGCTTCTAACTGCATAGAAATGTATTAGACTAGACAGAACCAGCAGAAACTGATAAGTTATCTGGATGTGTGAGCATTTTATTTAGGAATTGAACCAAAGCCAAATTGAAAATCAATGACCTGTCCTGGCCATTTGGCTGAAATAGATTTCTTTGCAAAGGAAAGGAAGCATATCCAAATGAGAGGGATACATCTATTTGGGAGTCCAAATACTCAGCATGTGAGACCAGGAATCTCTCCCACTCTATCCACCTACCGTTGGCAGTATATTGGAAGGAGTTGCAGGTTAGCATTCACCTGTTTAGCCTCATTATGAGTGCTCTTCCTTTGGCCATCAGGTCCACCAATGAGACTTGGAGTTTCTGACTCAGAGGCAGAGAGACCACCCAGTGGTCCAAAAGACCTCTCTAGCAGAAATACTCGTTTTAAAATTATGAAATGCAGTTAGGTTCTCATATTAACCACAAAATGCTGGAAACCACAGCGGGTCGGGCAGCATTTATGGTGAGACAGAAAGCTAACCGTTTCGAGTCGAGATGACTCTTCATCAGAGCCTTTGCAGTAATTTGCTCTCACATTAACCAGCAAGAATACTGACCATTAAGGGCAAGAAATGCTGATAATACACATGGATATGGTATACGAACAGAGTTCACGCTGCAAATTTTAATCACTCTTTCTACGCCCACAAACAGCGTTACTAACACTTAATCTATCAGTACTTCCAGCATTGCTCTGTTTGGAAAAAGTTAAATTTCCAACATCGGCAGTACTTTGCTTCTATGTTAATTAACGAATAAGTTCCATCTTAGCGGAGTCCATTCATTCCTGTTTATCCACTTACCTTGTAAAGCATGTTGGGGAGCATGTGGACTCGTATCATCCTCTGGGATTCCTTCTAGCACGGCTTGTCCTTTTAAACAAGCCTGGGGTAATGATGACGAAGAGACTCTGCGTGAATCATCCCCAGGAGTTCCCTGAAGCAGGCAAGTTCATTTCAACAGGGGTTTGTGTCACGGGAAGAAGGAAGTTACACTGCGACACACAAATGGAATTCCCCTGTTTTCCTCAACGTCGATTGTGGGGTCGGGGTCTAATTTTATGGGAATTGGACCGTTTCTTAGACTGTCAGTAGACCGCTCGCGGTTGGCCAGTACTCCTCCGGGAGATGGTACATAGAACATAGAACAGTACAGCACAGTACAGGCCCTTCGGCCCACAATGTTGTGCCGAACTTTTACCCTAAACCTAAGGTCTATCTAACCTCCACCCCTACCTTATACTATCATTCATATGCCTATCTAATAGCCGCTTAAATGCCCCTAATGAGTCCGACTTCACTGCCCTCTCTGGCAATGCATTCCACGCCCCGACCACTCTCCCAGTAAAGAACCTACCTCTGACGTCTCCCCTATATCTACCTCCACTCCCTTTAAAACTATGCCCCCTGATAGTAGCTTCCTCCACCCTAGACAGTCTCTGGCTGTCCACTCTATCTATACTTCTGATCATTTTGTCCACCTCTATCAAGTCACCTCTCATCTTTCGTTGTTCTAAAGAGAAAAGCCCTAGCTCTCTCAACCTTTCCTCGTATGGCCTTCCCTCCATTCCAGGCAACATCCTGGTAAATCTCCTCTGCATCTTTTCCAACGCTTCCACATCTTTCCTGTAATGAGGCAACCAGAACTGGACACAATACTCCAGATGAGGCCGAACCAGGGTTTTGTATAGCTGGAGCATAACCTCATGGCTCTTGAACTCAATCCCTCTATCAATGAAAGCTTACACACCATACACCATCTTAACAACTCTATCCACCTGGGTGGCAGCTTTCAGGGAACTTTGGACATGAACCGCAAGATCCCTAAACTCCTCCACACTGCCAAGAATCTTTCTGTTAACCCTGTATTCTGCTTTCAAGTTTGTCCTTCCAAAATGAATCACCTCACACTTTTCAGGGTTAAACACCATCTGCCACTTCTCAGCCCAGCTCTGCATCCTATCAATGTCCCTTTGTAACCTCAAACAGCCCTCCACACTATCCACAACTCGACCCACTTTGTGTACGTGGCGGTTTCGGAGGGCGAGTGGCTATCTTTCATAGGGCATCATTTATCATATCTCAGATACCAAGGTTTGGAAACTGTTTCTTGTTAAGGGGCTGTATCCCAGTATATTAGACTGATTAGATAACGTATCTGCATGGGTAAGAATTAGGAATTGAACCCAAAGGCAAATCGAAAATCATTGACGTGACCTGGTATCTGGCCATTTGACTCAAATAGATTTCTTTGCAAAGGTGAGGTGGTATATCCAAAGGGGAGGG
Organism: Rhincodon typus; assembly: GCF_021869965.1. NCBI lineage: Eukaryota > Metazoa > Chordata > Chondrichthyes > Orectolobiformes > Rhincodontidae > Rhincodon > Rhincodon typus. The sequence continues at coordinate 32,961,243 of NC_063350.1, forward strand.
ATGCATCTAAATGGGATCCGAATATTGTTTTATGTATCATCTTCTACTTTACTCAATTCTATGTTAGTTTGTCTCAGTTTAAAGTACCACTGCTTCTAGAAGTTAAATAATTTAGAATGAGTCTCCATTACAGTGTTTCACACCCTCAGCAGCCAAGCAACATTTGTGCAAGCAGGAGTGTGTCAGGTCAGCAGTCTTTCCTCAGAACTGCTGCAAGAAGTTAGAGAAACAAAAGTGTTCATACATATTCAGAGACACATAACTGCAGCCAGTGCCAGGAAAGGACAAGCGGGAATGTCTCTAATATAGCCAAGGGAAGATGCCGTAAGACAAAGGTGGTGGTGATGGGACAAATTAAGGAACAACAATTTGAAAGGACCTATAAATGGCAATTGCAGAACCACTGCCCGCACCTGCTCTCCCCAAAAAGGGAAGCAGTGATTGTGACCTGGAAGTGTTGAATTTTGTTGACTCTAGAATACTGTAAACTACATAATCAAAAAGAAAGTACACCCTTTAATCTTTAATGGAATGGTACAAGGGGCCAAAATGAGATGGGACGAAAAGTTAAAATGGCATTGCATTTAGAAATTCAGGGTTGAGCTTGTAAATGTAATAGATGTCTTACAAAACAATTCTTTGTACCATAGTTGACTGGGCCCTCAATCATGCCTGTCTCATTTCACACATTTTTACCTTCACCTCATTCCCTTCAACCCCACCCAGAATCTGAATAAAGTGTCCACTTTATCCACGTCCTAGATACCACCAGCCTTCACTGAACAGATGATCCTCCACCATTTTGACAATCTCCAGCATAAAGCCATCATCCCAACACATCATCCCCTCCCATTCCATTTCAGCAATTCAAAGGATCTGTTCTGTCCAAATCAATATCATCACTCTTTATACCTCGCCCTTCCCATGGCACTTCATTGTGCAAGTGCAGGAGATGCATCATCTGTCATTTCACATCTCCCTTCCAGTCATCCAAAGCTCCAAAACACCATTTCCAAATGGCACCCAATTACTTCTACTTCTTTCAATTTAGACATTAAAAAAAAATTGTGAAATATGGGCATAACTGGCAAAGCCATATTTCTTCACTGATTGTGAACTGAGTAGCTTGTTAGGCCATTTCAAAGGGCAAGTAAGAGTCAACCATTGTGGGTCATCACTGTGGGTCCGGAGCCACATTTAAGCTAGACTGGATCAGGACAATATTTTTCCTTCACAAAATGGCATCAGTAGAGAAAATGGTCTTTTATGGTAATCCAGCAGTTGAATGATCACCATTACTGATAGCTTAATTAAAGAATCTGTAATTTCAAATAAAAATGAAATTCCTCAACTGCCATAGCAGGATTTGAACTAAATCTCTCAAGATACACACAGTATTCACTACTCATGACATTATATTTTGAGACCGAATGTAGATGGGGTGATTGTGTAGGGGATGGAGAAATGGGTACAAAAGATCTTGCACTTTCGTTGAAATGGAATGGAATCAAAACAAAGTCAGCTTATGACCTAATATCAAACATAAGTTGTTATTTTATATTAAGTAAAAATAACATAACAGCATCTTTGAATTAGGAGTAGATTGTTCACTCAAAATAGATTCTTCACTGAAAAACGTTATCCTTAAAACAAACTTAACAATGTAAAATTAAGAGGAGTCAATTGTATCCTTTTCAGTTTTACATAACTTGCCATTAAGATGACAATGTACATGAATGAATGCAGGGGAAAAGAACTGGACTGATCCCATGAACACAGCAGGCTAAGCAGCATCAGAGGAACAGGAAGGCTGACGTTTCGGGCCTAGACCCTTCTTCAGAAATGGGTCTAGGCCCGAAAC
>NC_063350.1:32963503-33071154 GCF_021869965.1 Rhincodon typus
GTGTTCATCCAGCTCTACACCTTGTTATCTCAGATTCTCCAGCATCTACAGTTGCTACTATCTCTGGACTGATCCCCAGCTGGTAAGCCAACAGGAACGAAGCTTAAAGGTGCAGACAGAAATCACAAACCTCAATTGTTATAAAGATGTGCTATGTAAAAATTAATCTTTAAGTTCATTGACTGGTTTCACATATTAAACTTTTTGAAATGGACATTGTGAACTTAAGATGGTTGCTCGATTTTCTTGCAGCTTCAAGCAACAAGTCTCTGAAAGTTTCCAAATTGAATTATAAAGGGACATACCAAGACAATCCTGGGGAATTTTACAATTGGTTGTATTAATGACTATTCCAAGCAAAATGGGAACACTTCTCTGACTGATAGACTCAATGCCTAATATGGTAAACAGAATTCCATTGACACCTTTATTGGAAGAGAATGCAAATCTGTCTAAAGGAATCAAATGTTTCAGGTCAGATGAGGAGGCAGGTTACCCAATTACTTGATGACCATGATACATTATTTTGAACCATGACTTTGCAGTTTGAAAGCTGGCCACTTGACAGCAGCTACCTTTACTACCAAGTATAGAAAGGCAGGGGAAGCTGCTCTCTTATTATAATGCAGCAGCAGGAGTGAGGAAAAAGCTGTTCCTCTCATGCCAGTTTAACAGCTGTGGTTTGAGTGTCCAGTCTTGTTCTGTGTTTACATTTCAGCAAGTGAATTCTACAGGAATAGCCTCCGAGTTTCCACAGCAACAACTCCAGAAGTGAAAGGGACACTCCAGCCACATCTTGAAAAATGTTAATCAATCAAAAACCAAAGACCTGCAAAATCTTACAGCTGGATAGACTGCACCTGTATGTTTTGTCAAAAATGTACCTACCTCTACTTTAATCTGTAATTGTGTGCTTGGGTTTCAATCACTTATTGCTGTTTGGGACTTAATTATCCATTTAATGATTGCACCCACATCAGTTTCAGAGTGATAAACTTGAACTTGACAGTACAGGTGGTGAAGAAGGATCACTGAACCCAAAACATCGTTTGCTCTCTCCACAAATGCTGTCAGACCTGTTGAGTTTTTCCAGAAATTTCTGATTTCTATCATCTGCATTTCTTTGATTTTTGGCATTTTTTTAAAAAAATGCCTGAGGATGGGAGAAAGGTCACCTAAACATAGCACTACTATAGATCCATCAATAATATGGTGAGTCAAGGAATCTATATAATAAATGCCAAAATTTCCTTTGTTTCAATGATTAATATGTAATCAATGGCACAATAGCATATGATTCACCGATTTAATTCGCTCCTTATGATATCAAGAAATAGTTGAAGACATCCTCAAAATGGGTGTTAACATCTGAATGTTTGTGTTGCCAGGACTAAGGCAACAATGGTTGCTGTGGACCTCCAACAGAATTGTAACAGCTGTGCTCCTTCTACCACACCCCAACAACAGTTCTCACCAAGCATTCACAACAATGTTCAAGTCTCAAAATGGGATGAGACTGAGAAGAAGTTTGGAAAGCACCATGCCAGGTCCTGACAACATTCTGGCAATAGTTCTGAAGACCTGCACTCTAGAATTCACTGCACTCCTACAAAAGTTGATCTAATATAGTTACAACACTTGACCTGACAAAGCGGTAAATTGCTCAGCTTTGTCCTGTAGATATATAACGCAAGACAAATCCAACCCAGTCAATTACAGCCTCATCAGTATAAACTTGACCATTAGCAGAAGTAATGGAAGGGGTCATCAACATATTATCCAGCAGCACTTTCTCAATAATAATCTCTTTAATAATATCCACGTTGGGTCCATAAGAATTCTCAGCTCTTGACATCATCATTGGCTTGGTCAAAATATCGACAAAAGAGTTGAACACCAGAGGTACAGTGAGATTAACTTGCCATCAGGGCACTGAGTAAACAAAACTGGAGTCAATGGGATTCTGGGGGAAATCTCTCTATTGGTTGAAGTATACTCAATACAAAGGAACATGGTTGTCGTCAATAAATGTGGAGCTGGAAAAGCAGCATCTGAGGAGTAGGAAAGTCAACGTTTTGGGTCAGAAACCTTCCAACCCTTTCCTGCTCCCGAAACGTGGCCTTTCCTGCTCCTCCGATGCTCTCTGACCGGCTCTGCTTTTCCAGCTACACATTTATTGACTCCAGCTTCCAGCATCTGCAGTCCTTTCTGTCCCCAGAACATGGTTGTTGTTGTTTGGCAGCAGATTACCAGGAGTGCGAGTTGTTCTTTAAGCCATACAACATCCTGACTTGGACTATATTGCCATTTCTTTACAGTCACAGGGTCAAAGTTCTGAAACTAACTTTCTAACAGTACTTTGAGCAGTATTACCTCTAATTTTTCATGCTGCTGCATGGAGTTCCGACATCTGTGTGCAGCACTGGCTTCCATAAACAGAGCTATATATCAGCATGGGTGCCCACACCCCCTCCACCACTTGTAGTGGTTCAAGAAGACAGCTCAATGACATAAAGCACGGAAACAGATCTTTTGGTCCAATGAGTCCACACCAACCATAATCCTAAACTAAACTAGTCCTGCCTGCCTGCATTATTTGTAATAACAAGGTGTACAGCTGGATGAACACAGGCCAAGCAGCATCAGAGGAGCAGGAAGGCTGATGTTTCGGGCCTAGACCCTTCTTCAGAAATGGGGGAGGGTAAGGGGGTTCTGAAATAAATAGGGAGAGAGGGGGAGGCGGATAGAAGATGGATAGAGACAGACAGGTCAAAGAGACAGGGATGGAGCCAGTAAAGGTGAGTGTAGGTGGGGAGTTAGGGAGGGGATAGGTCAGGGAGGACGAACAGATCAAGGGGGCGGGATGAGGCTGGTAGGTAGGAGATGGGGGTGGGGCTTGAAGTGGGAGGAGGGGATAGGTGGAAGGACAGGTTTGGGAGGCAGGGACAAGCTGGGCTGGTTTTGGGATGCGGTAGGGGGAGGGGAGATTTTGAAGCTTGTGAAATCCACATTGATATCATTGGGCTGCAGGGTTCTCAAGCGGAATATGAGGTGCTGTTCCTGCAACCTTCGGGTGGCATCGTTGTGGCACTGCAGGAGGCCCTGGATGGACATGTTGTCTGAGAAATGGGAGGGGGAGTTGAAATGGTTCGCGACTGGGAGGTGCAGTTGTTTAGTGTGAACCGAGCATAGGTGTTCCGCAAAGCGGTCCCAAGCCTCCACTTAGTTTCCCCGATGTAGAGGAGGCCACAACGGGAACAGCGGATACAGTATACCACATTAGCAGATGTGCAGGTGAACATCTGCTTGATGTGGAAAATCTTCTTGGGGCTGTGTTATTTGTACATTGTTTTGAGGGACTGATGATGACAATGGGACATCTGCAGGTTTCACAATGCATTTATTCTCCGGAGTCTCAGAAAACCAACCCTGGAGCCACAGGTCTCTGGGCACAAAAATCCATACAAACACCACACTGAATTTCAGTTTATCGTAAAGCATGTTATACCCAAATTAATACTTTGAAATGTAGTCACAAAAGCAATGTAACTCGCAAAGATCAGGTGACAAGATGATGAGTCAGATTCTCTAATACATGACTTGTAAAATGTACCTGACTTCAGTGAAATGCCAAAAAACCTCAAATCTCCTAGAAGTTCCTTTTTATATAAAAGTAGACTTTTATTTTTCTTATGGTTTGAAGTATTTTTGCTTCTTAATAACTGTTCCTTCTGCTAGCATTTACTTTCTATTTTCTCATTTCTGTCTGGTCTATAGACATTTCATTTCTGCCACTATATTTGTGATCCAATGTGAATATATTGCTGTGTGTTATGTGCATCATTCACTGGAGATAATGTGCCAGGAGAGGGAGTCAGACAATAAAATAGCTACATTCAAACAGTACGTGCAGGCCTTCTGACTGTAGTAACCACCACCACAGTGGAAACATTGCTAGGGCATGTCATAGTTCAGTCTGAACACATGCTCATCATCACTAAAAATGACGTAATAACAAACACTCAGAAGGCCTGCATGTACTGTTTGAATGTAGCTATTTTATTGTCTGACTCCCTGAAACCAAAACCAGAAGGGTAGCACGTGCCTGAACCACAAAAAAAAACAAGAACGTAGTCAATATAAAGATGCATGACTATGAATAATCCTCTTCTGTTCTCACGGATACACCAAACTAACCCTATGCGTTTGCACCAGCTGCTTGGGATTAGACATTCTCACAGATACCAAATATCTCAAATAGATGAGGTCAGAAATCACACGATACCAGGTTATCGTCCAACAGATTTATTTGAAAACACAAGCTTTTGGAGCCTTGCTCCTTCTTCAGGTGTTAGCAAGAGAGGTAGTATTGGACACAGAATTTATAAGTAAAAGATCAAAGGGTCACACCACCGATGAGGATGTATTAAACAAACCTAAGATGCTGTTAAATCTTCAATCAGTTAGAAGGTTTTAATTGGTTAATATGTATATGTAAATCCCCGAATTTCTTTCAAGTCACTGTCCTGAGACAACTAAAGGTTTTATCAGTGTAAGGAAGAGGTGACATTTTAGGTCAGACAATGCATGTTAGGTGTGAGGCTTTGTTTAGAATCTGTTTGTGTTTTGGTCTGGAGTCTGCCTGGTTTTATTTCTAAAGTAGGAATTTATAAAACGCCACATTGACTGATTTAAGTGTGTATGTGTGTGTGTTGTGAGAGTGTGTGTGTGTCGCACACATGTAAATTTATGGGGTGAATTTATATTTGCAGATACGTTCTATTTTGTTCAAAAAGCACACAATTTATAGACAGTCAGTCAATGTGGCATTTTATAAATTCCTACTTTAGTAATAAAACCCAGCCTGACTCCAAATCAAACCACAAGCAGATTCTAAACAAGGCTTCACACCTAACATGCATTACCTGACCTAAAATGTCACCTCTTCTTTACACTGATAAAACCTTTAGCTCTCCCAGGGCAGTGACTTGAAAGAAATTCAGAGATTTGCATATACATATTAACCAATAACGTTCCAACTGAATAAAGATTTAACAGCATCTTAGGTTTGTTTAATACACCCTCATCAATGGTGTGACCCTTTGATCTTTTACTTGTAAACTCTGATTCTGATACTACCTCTCTCACTAACACCTGAAGAAGGAGCGAGGCACCAAAAGCTTGTGTTTTCAAATAAATCTGTTGGACCGTAACCTGGTGTCATGTGATTTCTGATCTTGTCTACCCCAGTCCAACATTGGCACTTCCACATCAAATAGATGAAGTTATGCACTCAGAGTGAAACCCATTGACTGATTATTTTATTGCCTGAGCATAGTTTTATATTTTAACTTTGATCTTTGATAGGGTAATATTCTTCCATAATCATCCATTTTCATGTTTTTTTTAATGAACAAGTAATTCCCCTAAAATGAATTTTTCTGTAGACAAGGAGGTAAAATTGTTTACTTAATAATTAGACTGGGTAGTAAGAAGCAAATCGGATTGAAAATCTAGTCAATGCCAAAGAGTTAAGACAAGGTAAGAATACAAACAAGAGGTTGTTAGGCTTTCGTTTGTTCATCATTGTATAAATAACTTGGTATTTCAAATTCTTTTCTATCCACACCCCAAGTACTACGTAAGTACATTATTACTATAAGACAATGTGTGGCGTCACAGTCACCTTTTGTGTTTCATTTTCTGGCGTACAAAATCTGTTGCAAGATCTTTTGGGCAAGTGCTTTTACTATATTCATAGTAATTGCAAAACAATTTGTAGTTTTAAAAAAAAAGTCCTGGATGGATTACAAAATACATTTAAATGCTCAGCAATTATTCAGTCAAATGTGTTAAGTATGAAAAGAAAAGACTTAAATTTGTAGAACACTATTTATGACATTCTTTCTGTACTACACTTTGTCTCCAAGTTGTGCCCTGGATGTATGATCTTCTGATTTACAGGCTATAGTGCTAATAGCCAAGTCGCACTTTACTTTACTAGCAGCACACAACTGTGGAATTGATCTTGCGCCTGGAATTCATTACCCAAGATTTCTTAAACTGCATGATGCAGCCTTTTGCTATGTTGACCTGCGGGATATCTTTTTCTTTCAATGCAGAATGTTAGCACAGAGTAAAGATTAACACATACAGAAACCGAGCATTTGTTTGGCAAGTAAGCCTCATTTAAAACAATGTGTCACGTGAACGCAACAGCATGCAGATCTAGACAGATAATAACTAAAATGGGTCCATGGCTTGCTTCCAACGTAAGGTAAACTATTCCAAAGAGGATTCTGTATCCAATATCCATGGCAACATTCAAGGAATAAACAAGAAAAAAAGTATTCTTAAAACAGATTTTCAAAATAGGCTAGTGACAGCATGATTGTAAGTAAATTTAAGAATAGAGGGAAAGCAAAATAAATGGCAAGAAAAGAAGGGAAATAATCAGAAATATTTAAGTACTTACTTTTGTACATTGAGTTTGATCTTAAAAGTATTAATCCCGAAAATAAAATATTGCAGATGCTGGAAATGTGAAATAAATTTTTGAAGATCTATGGAAAGTTTATTGAATTGAAGCATCAGCTCTGCTGCTCTCTTTACAGATGCAGTCCAACCTGCTGAACACTGCTCCTGGTATGAAATAATCTTACTGCTGCAAATTGAAAGCTTTCTCCATGTCACAACCCAGTATTGTAATTCCCTGGAGCTCCAACATTTACTGTAGAAAGGAACAGGCAAATACAGTCGAAAGATAGGCAAAAAGAATAGAATTAGATCATCATTTGACCCTCTATCCAGCAAGACTTCAAACCTATCCAGGCCCATTTTGAAATATTTTCTGCAAACTGCAATGAGTAAATAAGATGATAATTAGTGTTTTGTTTTCCTTACAGGTTTGTGAATGAACTGGCATTCAATAACTTGTTAAATCCATTTATTTACCTTTTATCTGTCATTACTCAATGGGTTTCATTTCAGTTTTATTAAATACCTGGCTCTAAGTGTTAAAATTTTCACAAAAACAAATAAATATTCAAATGCCTTGTTCAAATTGCACATTGGCTTTGCAACACGTGACCGTCTGCTTCATCATGAAATGGATTGAATGTGGAGATATTTATGCTGTATGTATCAAATTATACTCACTACAGAAAGTCAGAGCTGGTCTGAAGCGACAATTAGGAGCATGTCCTACAAACATGTATGGTCCATTCATAGTTAACTGAGCCAGACAAGGGGAACTCTTTGTGAGAGTGATTCTGTTGGCAATTACTGTACCTTTACAGTAATTCCACTCGCAGTGGGAACTATTATAAAGTGTAGGACATTACTCCTGGATTTGAATCATGATTTCAAAACTTCCAACATGTTAAAAAAACATAGAAGCATTAGAAAGAGCAACAGTAGTAGACTATTTGGCTCACAATCCTGCAACCCCTAGCTGATTTTCTCCCTCAATTCCATTTTTGACCTGCTCCCCATATCCTTTGAGTTGTAACCGCTTTCCATCTCCTGCCCCAATCCAATGTTCTCTCTCTCTACCTGACTTGATATTAAACTCATTCGTACATTCTTACTTTAATCCTTACATTTTCAACTTCACAGTCCTAGAGTCTAATTAATTAGGATTAAGTCAACAGCATTTGACTGTTTTTCTTCTGCATTGATTGCACATGGCCAACATATCAAATTTCCTGCCCGATTCAAAAGCCTGAATGCCCAGTTTTCATACTTGATACTATCAGCTAATTCTTTCAACAACTTGCCATGCACAAATTTTAGAAACATAAAATTGCACGAGCAAATCTCAGTTGGATGCCCTGCTGCGGCAATATGGCTCATTTGAATTTGATATTTCACTACAGTGCTGACGGAATGCTGCATTAACAGAGCTACTGTCTTCAGGGCCAAATTTTATATATCATTTTATCAGTCTGTGCAAATGGATGAATAACATCCCATGGCACTAACTGAAGAGGAGCATGGAGTTGTCCAGCTATCATCAGTAATATTTACCCCTTAAGTAATACAACCAAAACTACACATTATCATTTGTTATTTGTAGAATATTGCTATGCACAAACAGGTTATTGTTTGCTTGTATACAACAGTGTCTCTACTTCATTAGTAATTAATTTGACTACAGCATTTTAGGACATTAACAAGTATAGAAATGCAAGTTCTTGACATTGTTAATGGTATATTTGAAATATTGGCCATATGCAGTCAATGCAAGAAAAAAAACAAATACTTTTAATACAGCATGAGGGCAACATGCTGAGAACATGCTCTGGTGAGGCTACATCTTATGTCTAGTTAGAACATAGAACAGTACAGCACAGTACAGGCCCTTCAGCCCACGATGTTGTGCCAACCTATTATCCTACTAAGATCAAACTACCCTGCATACCCTATATTTTACTATCAATAGAACATAGAACAGAAAACTACAGTTCTGGTTAAATAAGAAATAATGAAAACATTCGAAACCTACAAACAGTACAGGGTTGGGGTGGGACAGGGGAGATGAGGAGAATTGAGGTGGTGTCATTGCACTAGATTTTTAAGAATGGCTGGGAAAAACCTTCAACCTTGAAAGAGGATCTACAAGGAACCAGGAGGAGCAAATTACTGCAGATGCTGGAATCTGAACTGAAAACAACAAATGCTGAAGATCACAGCGGGTCAGGCAGCATCCATGGAGAGACAACAGGTCAACATTTTGAGTCCAGATGACTCTTCATCAGAGCTGCGCTTTGTCATGTTTTTTAGATGTTGCAAAACTCTGAAAGAATACAAAGAATCAAGTTTAAACGAATGACAAATAAATTTAAATAGGTACAGGAAAGGAATTAAGTAGAAAATATTAAGAATAGTGCAGTTGGGTACTAAAAGGCAAAACCATTGAAGATACTGATAAAAGGCCTAAGCTGCAAAGTTACGGTACAATAGGGATTAACATTGGGATTGTTTGACATTTTATTTTCTATTTGAATTTTAAAGTCAAATTCTATCAACAATATCACTCACAGGATTTGACGCATCAACTCGTACCTTAAACTTCGGGATGTCTGTAGCTGCTGAAATTAATAGTTATGGCTATTCTTTCCAAAGCTGGTATTGGTATCATGAAGAACTGGACAAAAAGACAATCACACCAGAATAAATAACACATTGTTTCTGTGTTCTTTGAATTTATGCTTACCAATGAGTGGAATTTTCCAAGTCTACTCATGACCTTCAGAAGGGTAGGTGGGGAACATTAATTGCTTAGGAGGCAAAAGTTCAGCTTCCAGATTGCAGGTTAAAGTTTTGTTATGAAATTCTCAGAGAATTTCAGCCAGGTTGGCTTTCCTTACCTTCATAGTAGAGAACATCTATTGTATTGATTAGCATACCATGGGCAATTACTTTCATGTGCACAATCTTGTTAGCCAAAAATGGCTCACAAACACCGATTATATCTATGAGGTGTGATAGATGTTTTCCTTCAAGCTCCAATGAGTATTTCTTCCGTTACTTAGCTCCTTGATAACCAAGGCATTTCTTTGCACAAACACTTAGTGTTGGAGGTGAAGCCTCACTATGTTTATCAGGTCATGAGATAGTTAAGCTGTATGTAGTCTGGCCGGCTGTGATATGCTTACAATGTTACGGGTGAAGCCTGACCAGGCCAATAAGCCTGCGCAAGCAAGGCAGCCACAATGGCTGATACTAACAAACCCGACTAGGTCAGGTAATTGGGGTTGAACTCAAAAGGACTTTGAATTCAAAAGGTCATCTTTTGTGGTTATTTGCTTGTCCCATGTAGGGAGGCTTTCGTGAAATGCTACCATATGTCTATGTACTTCTAGTTCTGAAGAAAGGCAATAAACTGATGGTGCCTGAGTGATATAGCTCCTTTTTTTTTTTTTAGAAAAGTGCATATCCTGGCAGATGTGACAGATTCAGTGCCACAGTGGTGCCAGCAGCACTACATCAATCAATGGAATAAAGAGCCATTGATTGCACATGAGCTATCTGATTGAGATGACTGGCAATCAACCACGTCAGCAGGAGCAATCATACAATGTTAACTCTCACTCATCCGAACATGAAGCATGGAGTAGAGAGTGGTAAATACCCGGGCAGAGAACAGCAGATCAGTCACCCAAGCGTGGCACTGGAGCTAGGTTCTCCAACTGCCCATGGGTGTTACTACCACCTGATCTTATTATCATTCCTTGGGAAATGAAATTCCCTTCTCTCCTGGACAACTTACAGGAGAAACAGCAGGGAGGTGTCACTAAAGCACGGCACTGCTTTTTACCTAGTCACTGACATCTCTGGGAGGGAGTAGGTGCAACGAGTACAAGTTGAACGATGCTGTTGGACTACAGAGAGTGAAGTGCTGCCTGGATGCAATCTAAATTCAGCACCCGGACATTGGAGGTCAGAAAGTCCTGATGTGCTTTAGAACATCCTGCCCATAATATTTGGTACAGTCCCAAGCATGCACATGTGATGAGCTGAGAATGTAATTGGACAGGAATACTTGAGGGGAAGTCTTTCCTGCTTTTAGGTCTACGTCCACAGAGTGAAAAGAAATCCCAACCATAGGTTCTATTCCCAAAATGAGAGATCTACAGCATAGGCATAATGAGAATTATTTCACAAACTACAATTTTTGGAATGAAACCTGTTTGCTTCCAAGTAAAATTGGAGTACTTGGTGGAACTAGTTTCCACAGTGGTTGAGTCTAGTTTAGGTATTCCTAATACCTCAGACACTTTCAAGGAATTTTAGATGAATTTTTCCAATTTCCACTGTTTCTCAGTGCTCATCTGTCTTATTGATAGGTGCAGGCATGGATTTTGATACATCAGACTGTTTTCATACATTCCATTGAGCCTTGCAGTCATTCCACATTGGCGTGCTTTGTGTGCTTGTGTGTGTATATGAGTGTGTGTAGGGAGAAAGGTAAAGGTTTTGCCAAACCAAAGAGGATTAATGGACATCGTGATCTTTACACGTCCTTTCACATGCATCCTTTTTTTGTACCTGCATGAAAGACTGTCCCTTTGTTTCTAACGTTCATATTCATGAACCAGTTGAAAAATCACCAACAATTGATTGTGCATATTGATATTGTAGGGCAAAGTGCAGTCAACATAGATATAACATAGACAGGCAAACAAATAAGGTCAATTCAAAAATGCAGCACCAAATATTTGTACTGCAGAGTTCAAATTGAAGTTGTGAATTAATTGAATTAATCACTGCTTAATTACCATTTACCCTATATCCAGCTGTACTTGGCTTCAGCTGGCTTTGTTGAAGAAACAGTTTAATGGATTTCATTATGGGGACTCCAGTTCTTGGATTGTTGAGGCAGGTCATCACGTAGGCAGGTGGTCAGTTGTGGAATTAACAGATTTTAAACTGTCTAACCATTCCAGTATATCTACCAAGATAACTCGATTGACTGTATCAAGTCTCCAGTTTTACCTCAGAGTCAGACACATTCGTACATGATCCCAGCCATGAAGGCGGGGGAATTGCCCAAAAATAGTTTAAACATCTCAGGCAATTCCCACTCAAGTTCCACTGGTAAGGGCTTCCACTGGTTCCTGATGTGCACCTTCCTCAATCTGTCCAGTGGATGACAATCCAGAGACAAGAAGATTTAGGCAAGATATATTTTTTCAGACTTGGAACCGGGATTTTGCTGTGGAGATTGAAGATCCTGATGTTGAGATCAAACAAGGGCCGTAGGTTCACCGCTGATGTCTACCAGACGGACACCAAGAGGCAACCTGTAATTTTGAGGATTGGTAACTCTGGTGCCTTGGCAATCCATGCGGGTGGACAGGGAAACATTACAGCATTTTGCCAGTGGTGGAGTAAGCCTCATTGCTTATGGAGGCTGCCCAACTACACAAAGAACAATCATCTATGATGGGGGCTGGCTGCCTGGTTTGAGAGATCAGGGAAACAGTTCAAATGCGAACCCTGGGAAACATTCCTGACTTGGGAATACTCTTTAGGAGGCCTGATACAGGTCGTCATTATTTCCCCAGGCTTCTGGCTCCTAACATGCCTTCACGGGGTGTGGAAAATTTAACTCGTCACCCGTCCAAGAGGCAATCATCACTTAATTTTATGCCCGACTTCAGTTGATCAGGACTCCTATGCAACTGTTGGCAGAAATGCAGTGATTACATTATAGGGTTTGGTGTTTCTGCATTAACTCCTTGTGGGATAGGACAAGTATAACAGGCAACTGTACTTAGAATATTTTCATTCATTCATTTTTCTTTTCCCCATTGCCCCATTAAATATTGCCTTTTTTGACACAGTACTCTTGGATCAGTTCAACATTTTGTCTTTGTGGCAGATTTTCAGATTTATACAATACATTCCTGGCAAATGCAAAGCTAAGTAAACTGACATCCATCACTCCACCGAATCACAGTGATTATTCAATGTTCTACGCCATTTACCAAATTCCAGATCCAACTGAATTGTATTTCTACTGCTTAAAAGGTATTACTGTCATCTTGACCACCTTTGATTCCTAAATTCTTTATATAAAAGCATGCATTTTATCTTTTTTTTAATTCAGATGCTTTCAACAAAGCTGACATTTACAAAATTCAGAACCTTCCCAGATGTATGATATTTTTTAAAAAAAGACTTATTTTGATAGTTACAAAACACAAGTTTAAAGATAGTTTATACCCAAATAAAAGTGCTTTTGTCCAAAGAGTTAAAGTCATTTCCTTGACGTATCCAATTTGCTCCTCACTTGATTGATAGACCGTGGATCATATGTCCAAAAGAAAAGTTGCCTCAAGCATCTTCTGTTGACGATCTCTTTGCACTTTGGGCACTTCTTATTTTTCTGGAAAGATGATAGGACAGTGAAATCTTTGGAAATGCTGTATTTCAATAAATATATTTACATTTTGATCTTTGGACTGCTGATAGGGGAAGGTCTACTTAGCTTTGTTCAGTTCATACAATAACAGTGCAAATAACTAAAATAATCAGAAAGGGAAAAACTGCAATAATAAAAATAGCCTCTCAAAGTATTATGTTACAGAAATAACACTGGAAAATGTCTTTATTAAATCTCCCATCTATCTATCCCACCTTTATTCTCTAACACAGTTATTACATGATGGGAACCAAAGATGTTCTTTAGTAAGCTTGATAAACAAAGGTAATTTTTTGTTAAGCCCAGGTACTATAACTTAATACAGACTAACTGGTTTACAACCATGACAGGATTTTGTACTCCAAACCACCATAGAACAGACCATTGAATAAAGGGCTTAGAATGGAACAGTATCTCAATGGGTAGATCTTACTCTTACACAAGAGTTGTAATTCAACTTAAACTCAAATAACATCACTATTTCCCTCCTACAAAAGTTTCATCAACCCTACTACCAACTGCCCCAACTCTAAAACATTACGGTTGCTAGCTTCAATGAAATTAAAGAATGAGGCTAGTAGATTTTTGAGATGAAAATATGAAAGTTTATCAACACAGATATGATGTTGATATACAGGTGCATTTTATCAAGAGTTGTTTTCATTACTTTGAATCATTACACAGAATATTTTGGTAAAATAGTAGATATTAATTTATGTGTTCAAAATTAGTTAATAATATAGCTATAGAACTGGCTAATTATTCAGAACTACTAGATTTGAGACTTTCTTAAAATTAAGATGGTCATGGACAATACACAAATTTACTGTGGGTGATTCTAGAGAAAAGAGTTATATACATGCAGGTCAAAGGGTTGACCTTCTACATGGTATGAAACTAAGGCACTTGCACCAGAAACACAGCATTGGAAATTATCTTAAACAGAAACATATGCACAACAATTAGAGTCAATCGAATGAAGAACTTCCTCCTTAACATTTTGGGATAATAATAAAGCTATTTTTATTCTGGATGGTTGTTCTTCTATGGTTCTCAACTATTTCATCTCTGGTTCCTGAATCCAGAGACTGGCAAACAAAACATGACTATAAAAACAGTTGATTATCACAAAAAACATTTAGGGTAAAGCATGATATGTAGAACAGATATGTTTCAGAGGAATGGAGCAAATATATGGCTTATCTCTTGCTGCTGGCTCTAAACCTTACAGACTCAAAAAGTAACAAGATGAAACCATCTAATATTAGGAAACAAAAAATTTCAAACTGTGAACAGGAAAATTTGAAAGGGTATAGAATTAATCATGTGGAAACAAAATTCAATGATTGCATGCAGACCTGGTGACAGAATCCTGTCTCAATTTTTGATTCGCTATTGATTTCTGCACAGTCATAGAAAAGTAGAGCTCAAGGCATCATTGTTTTGAATCTACATTATGCATATAATATGTGTTTAATTTTTCCTAGATAATTATGTTCCCAAATGACAGCAGCCTGACTTTTGCCTTGTATAACTATCATCTTTTCACGTTTGCAGTTTATTTCCCAATATGGATCCAGAATAATAGTGGTTTATTTAATCTACCCATATTGGCACTGAGAGTCTTTATGTCTCTCCTTTTATCTTTGAACATTTTTTCCATTAGTGGTTTTTCCATTAGTTGCACTTTTGTGGCAAGCCAATACGTCAAAAGCAAAACCTCAAAATTGGAATGAGTAACACAGGCAGAATCCTCTTCACAATATTCTCGTGGATTAACTAATTCCAATACAGGAAAACAAGCATGTTTCTGAGAACAGTTCACATAGAGTCACAGTGTCATGCAGCAAGGAAACAGACTTTTTAGTCCAACTTATCCATGCCGACCAGATTTCCCAGAGTAAAACTAATCCCATTTGTCTGCATTGGCCCATATCCCTCTAAACCTTTCCTTTTCAGGTATCTGTCCAACACTTTTTAAATAGAGTCACAGAATTCTACAGAATGGAAACAGACCCTCCAGTCCAACTTATCAATGCTGACCAGATATCCTAAATTAATCTAGTCCTATTGCCAGCATTTGGCCCATATCCCTCTAAACCCATCCTATTCATGTATCCATCCGGATGCCTTTTAAATGTTGTAATTGCACCAGCCTCCACCACTTCCTCTGGCAGCTCAATCCCCACACACCACCCTCTGCATGAAAAAGTTGCCCCTTTGATCTCTTAAATCTTTCCGTTGTCACCTTAAAACATATGCCCTCTGGTTTTGGACTCCCCTACCCTGGGAGGACGACTGGCAATTCACCCTAGCCATGTCCCTCATGATTTTATAAACTTCATAAAGGTCACCCCTCAGCCTCCAACGCTCTAGGGAAAATAGCCCCAGCCTATTCAGCCTCTCCATATAGCTCAAGCCCTCCAAATTCTGGCAACATCCTTGTAAGTCTTTTGTGCGCTGTTTCAAATTTAACAACATATTTTCAATAGAAGGTAGAACAGCATTGAATGCAGTATTCCAAAACTGGTCTAACCAATGTCCTGTACAGTCTGTTGTAACTGTACCCACATCTACCACTTCTTTTGGGTGGCAAAAATGCTCAAGTGGAAACACCTACATGAATTAAACTTTTGTAATCATCAGTTATCAAACTGAAATTGCAAACAGGTTTTGTTTTAGTCCATTCACAGGTCGATTTGTGCGCAATTGAGAACATAATGTAAAACAATATTAAACAGCTGTTCCTAAGAATGAGAAATGTTTATATCTCTGATCTTTAAACTTACACCCCTATGTCAGATTGCATTGGTGCATATGAGTGTGCTTAAGACAGATGTTCATAAATTAGGTACCTCCTGTACCGAAAAATCACAACAAACCATCAATCTGCTTTCGATGTATTTGTGTGAAGTAACTATATTTTCAGCCCAGTATCAATTTTCTCAGACTTACTTATCTAGCTACTGCTTTAGCTGACGAATTCTGATTTCCAGAAGTATCTATAGAGTTAACGTATTTAAAAAAAAGATCTTAATTGGTAATCAGGCTGTATTTTACTGAAAAAGTTAAAAAAAGCCAGTCTAACCTTCAACAACTGCTTCCAGCAAGACATACAGCAGGTGAAGTCACAGGATTGACAATTAAATGGCACTGTTGCATCAATTCTGCAAACTATGCAGTGGAAACCTAGCAGAATATTTGCAAAGTTTATAAAATTTCTTCCGAAAAACAAGACCTGTTAATATGAAGTAGTTTGTCTAAGTGTTACAAGTTGCAGTACATTAATGGACATAAAAAGCACTTCAAGTACCAAATCCCAATTAGGGGGCAACTTCGCTCGAGTAACAAGTTACAGGATCTACCTATTTGGAAAAATGTTTTCACAGCTCCCATACCAGCCAGCAGATAAGGGTCAGTTAGCTGAGATAACAAGGTGTAGAGCTGCTTGAACACAGCAGGCCAAGCAGCATCAGAGGAGCAGGAAGGCTGACGTTTCGGGCCTAGACCAGTTAGCTCAGTTGTCCAGATGGCTGCTTTGCAATCCAGAGGGCCCACCAACGCATGTATTCACTTCCTGCACTGGCTAAGGTCACCATGAAGGACTCTCCTTCTCAATCTCTCCCCTTATCTCAGGTTAAGCCACCAGTTGTCTGGGCCTATGGTCCTCTGGTACTACTGTGACGTTACCTTTACTAGCCACGAAGATGTCCAAAAAGAAACAAGCTAGAGCTTATTCACTATTTAAAAAAAAAATCCTGTGACACAGTTGTGTATGGAAGGATGACTTGTAGATCATTAGAAAATTAAAGATTTGAGCTCAAATTCTGGTACTTGTGCCCAAGATTCACATGTCATTAGGAACAGGTGAAAAATAATAAAACAAAATATATCCTTTATTGTCTCTCTCTGTATGTGCCTGATCGTTGTAGGCTCTAAAAATAAAGAGAATCACACCACAAACAAAATGGGATATTTTAAAAGGGTCATAATACCTGATCTAAAAAGCACAAGAGTAGAAAACAGAACAGCATACATTGAGGAGCGTTCAGCTTTAATAAAGAGGGGATTCCGTATGCAGATGTGATAATGTTGGACATTTCAAAGTTCAGTACTGGCTTAGAATGCTGAATCTCAAACTACATGGGGCACACATAATACAACAGTATCATCATCAAATTAGATTGCACAAGCCACTCATTGAATAATCAACTTTACACTCTTTCAGGAGCTACTTGTATTGAAGCATCACATCACAATTTGGTCTAATGCAATGTAAAATGTATTTCAGTTTGTTCCTATACAATTACACTTTTCAAATTATTGCACTTAAATTCACAACCTCTTTGAACGTTAGTACCTTACCGTGAATGATGAACTCTATATTTAAAATAAAAACTTATATGCATGTTCCCAGTTTCAGCAATTCAAGTTATTTTGCTTTCTATGAATTTTGTTTTTTAAATAGGTGATTAATCAGCATAGCTTGTTGCTGGCACCTCAAAGTAGGGTGATCACAGAGATACGGACACAGAAGGGCCTGGATTTCCCATTCACTGTATTAAACAATAGTTGTTTCTGCAGTACAGGTGCAAGTTGCACTTCCACACCCTGTGGAATCCCTGATGTAGCAAACTCTAAGGATGCTGCCCAGGAAATTGATGAATTTGATGGCAATTTCCTGTGCCTGGAACCCAGGAAATATCTCTACTTAAATCAGAGAATTTGGAGGGTACTTTTAATGTTAAATAAATAGTTATCAAAAAATAACTGGCATTTAAAGACGGAGTCCAACTTCTGGCTAAGCTATTAAACTGACACCCCAGCTTGCCACTCACACCTCCACCCTGGACCCTGATCTATCTCCTTTCCTCTAGCCCTCCGAGAGCCAAGATTCCCTACTGCCCCCGGTACCAATATGCCCCAACCTCCCCGTGCATGGCCCCTGCCCTCAGGGACCCATCCCTTCCCCTGGAACCCAATGCCCCCACCCTCTAGTCTATGACTGCTACTTCAGAAAATCTAAGGGTTGTTGCTCTGTCAACAGATGCCTTCTTTCGAATGTGATTAAACCTAGCTGCTGGTTCCTGCGGCACAGATGCTACCACTGCGCTACAAGATTCCTCTATAGATTATCAAGCTGTTCGGACATTTGATGACACATGTCTGGGGCAGCTGGGACTTGAACCTGGGCCTTCTCTGAGATGTAAAGCCTGCAGCTTAATAGGAGCACAGGTCAGTCCTCAGTCAATAACTACCACATGTACACAATGAACTTCCAACAGTAGAAACAAAAACCTAGAAGAAAAACCTTCAATTCATGAAGCAATTTAAACAGCACAACTGGGAAACTACCAGGGGTTTCTGGATGAAGGAAGCTAGGTAGACTGAAAGATTCGTGGTTTGTAATTTTGTATCCACTAATCAATAACTTCATCCACAATTACTACTTTATTTAGAAGCATACAAGAACCTTTCATAATGGCAAGTCACCATAATATAAAACCATCATATTATCACAGAATAGTTGGAACATTTCTTGAACTTATCGAAGCCAGAATACAGTATTAAAAATGCACAACGGAACTTGCAAAAGAAACAAAAATTATCACCAGAATTGAATGTTTCAGGCTTTTCAGAAAACCACTGATACCTACGTATATTTCTTAATGCACATCCTGTGCTTGGCTTTTGTTGAGATGAATGAATAACTTGGAAGCAAGTTGATTTGTCTCAAAATAAATTATCCAGACAGTGCCTTGCACAACCTCTGAACATTCCAAAGCACTCTGAAATTCATAGCTTTTAAAATTGAAATTCAAAAAATTTTTTTGTAAAGTGTAGGAATATATTTACAGGGAATTTCAGGTTAATGTGCAGTCTAATTCTGAAGTGATTTATCCAGTTAAATATCCATTTTAAAGTATGTTAATTCATGCAACTTACCTAATTTCAAATTCACATCAGAGGAGAAAGGCAGTAATGGGGCATTTGCAGATGGGGATCGTATGCTTTTTGTTTCCTCGTCCTGAACTTCAGAGGGACAGCTCTTTACCATATTGTTGTCATTAGTGCAATGTAAAGTGCTTGGTGTCTCCAAGACATTTAAAGGCTTTGATTTTCCACCATTTAGAAAGAATGCTGAAATCCTGCTTTGTGTAGTTCCAGATCCTTCAGCTATTAAAATTATTAATCGGGAAAAAGAAAAGCCATTATCATACTTGGACAACTTGTGATTAAATGATGACATTTGCTTGACATCAAATATTTGAACATGCCTGCTCCGTTGTGGGTATCCATCTAATCGAAGCTGCACTTACAGCTCTCCTGGATATCATAAAATAGTATTGCTATTTAATTTTGGGAAAGGCTAGAGCATTGTTGTATAATGTAAAAGCACAATTAGACAGTTCATTACAGTTTAAAGCCTCATTGAAGGCTTTCTTTTCCTGGTATTCTCTCCTGAATGCACACTTTGCTTGTCCATATTGGATTTAAAAGTCATTCTGTTCCAAGTATTCCCAGTGAGTGTCATTTTTGTACTGCTGCTCATAAGAAGGTTTCCATATTTTAATATTTATTTAAACCACCACATACTTTTTTCGTCTTGCTGATTTTCTCACTTGTTTAACACTCTGAACATACTTGGTCAAGAGACAGTCAGATGATACAGGACAGAGAAAGAGATTGGCAGGAGAACAGAAGAAGACATTCCGAGGAAGGAAAGGAAGGCAACTTTCTAAGTACTATCCATGTTAAAAGGTAAAACGTATCGGGGTAAATTAGCTCAGTCATCTGGACAGCTGGTTTGCAATGCAGGGTAATGGCAACAGCCTGGGTTCAATTCCCAAACCAGCTGAGGTTACCACAAAGGACTCTCATTCTTAACCTCTCCCCTCACCTGAGGCATGGTGACCATCAAGTTAAAGCACCAGCAGTTGGCTTTCTCTAAAAAAAAAAGAGCAGCCCTATGGTCTCTCTTCATTATTCATGTTAATAAATTCCAACATTTCCTAAAAAATGAAATAATTGTTTTCGAAGGCTTCATTTTGACAATAATGAAATGAAACAAAATTTCATGCTATAGGGGAGTTTATCAGGGGAAAAACCACAATCAGTTCACAGGATTTTCAACTTAGTGGCATAGGAGCACAGAACAGCCCAGTTAATATCAATAGATAGTAACCCTTTAGTTTGGGAATGCTCTTGTCCAATACCAGGTGGATAACTAAAAAGAATAAGCTCTTACAGATATAAAAAGGCTGTGGCAATTAAAAATAATTAGGCTTTTTCTATCTAGCCTAATGCCATTGAAACTAAAATAGTCAGGGAATATAGTAATTAAAAAGATCATACTTTAGAATTTCAGAGATAGTAAGAACTGCCGATGCTGGAGTCTGAGATAACACAGTGTGGGGCTGGAGGAACACAGCAGGCCAGGCAACATCAGACCTCCTTGACCTGTCCGTCTTCTCTCTCACCTATCCGCTCCTCCCACCTCACTGACCAATCCCCACCACCACCTACCTGCACTCACCTATCGCCATCCCACCTTTACTAGCTTCAAAATCTCCCCACCCCTGGCCTCATCCCAAGACTAACCCTCCCTCTTATCCTTGCCTCCTTGACCTGTCCATCTTCTCTCCCACCTATCTGCTCCTCCCACCTCACTGACCAATCCCCACCACCACTACCTACCTGCTATCACCATCCTACCTACCTTCCCCAGCCCAAACCCCTCTCCCTATTTATTTCAGAGCCCCCTTCCCCTCCCCCATTTCTGAAGAAGGGTCCCGACCCAAAATGTCAGCTTTCCTGCTCCTCTGACGTTGCCTGGCCTGCTATGTTCCTCCAGCTCCACACTGTATACTTTAGAATTTGCTGTGTATTGTAGTAAAACTCCTCCTGCAATGAGTGACATTACTGGAATATCAACAGATCTCCCCACCACCTGAGAACTGGTTTCCAGCTAGTCCATGGAAATGGTTACTTCTCTGTATTCCAAGTACCTGTGTTCATTTACAACCCAAAAATTATCTTGTGAAAGTCATCATATGAAATGAATATCATATCTGCCAGGATGTCCTTACCATTCGCGTTATTGCTGGCACTCTGGTTTCCAGTCAGGACTGTATGTTTAGGGAGTTTCTCTTCAGTTTTGCTCAGAGTTCCTCTTTGTCTCTCAGGTTCACACTCATTCTCAATGAGCTGTTTACAGTCTGTTCCCGTCAGCTCTTTACACATCTGGTTAAACTGTTGTTTATGGTGTGTTCTAATAAATATATAAAATCCTACGAAAGTATAATTAGCAAACATTATCACAAATATTGCACGCCTGGAATTGTTTTTTTTTAAAAAGTTAATGACAGTACAATCCTTTGAAAAGACCAAATTGTTTTCAGTAGCACAAAGATAGTTCTCTCAATACTGGAGCCATAAACACTGAATAAAAAAAAATGTAGTTTCCTCTGAACTGCCGAAGTCCAATTACAAGTACATTTTGTTTGCCACAGCAGAATCTCTGAAGGATCTATTCTGGGGACAAACCCCTTCCTTATTCAAACACTGCTTCTTGGGGAAATGGTCAGCACATACTGGACAGCTTCCACATCTAATCCAACCACACCTACATTTATCTTGTACATGAGCTTTTGTTTTCGTTCATTAACTGAATGTGACCCTCACTTATTTCATCAAGCCCTACTTGCCCTTGAGTCATGTCTTAAATATTAAGGAGTATATTGCTTTGGTCTTTCTTGAGAGTAATTTCAAGACAACCACGTTGCAATGGGTTTGGTGTCAAATACTGGAAAACTGATTAAGGATGCAGAATCATAGAAGGAAGTCAACAAGTCTATTATGTCCTTACTGGCAATTTCACGATCACCATTACTGACATTAGCTTTTTTTGAAATTCCAGATTTATTTAATTTTTTAAAAAAAATCACCAGTGGCTGTATTGGGATTTGAACTCAAATCCAGATTATTTTGTCAGGGCCTTTGAATGCCATTTGCACAACATAACCACTGTGCTTTGTCCCTCCATCCTCAAACCACCCCCCTCATCGCCCCCGCCCCCCTTTAAATTGATAGATTTTTGTTACATTGGGATATCAAAGCTGTAAATGGGAGCACTTCATTGCACTGTATAAATGCACAAACATCATAATGGAACAACACTGTCTAAAATCTGGCCTGTGATTGCTTCCACCAATTTACCGAACTCTGCAGTACAAATAACTATCAGATTAAAGCAAGCCTATCTCCAAAGATTTTACGTTCGGACCAACTCTTTGCATATTCAGGTGCAATTACGTTAATAGAGGAAGGTAGACAAGATCAGAAAGCAAACTTCAAAGTTTCCACATTGATGCTACTTGAAAAGCATTTTATGCTAGATACTATTGTATATAAATACAAGTTGGCATTATTATTTCTTTTATTAAAACTGGAAAGCAGTAGGTGCATATGCTTCTTTCAGAGCTTTCACGGGTTAAAGCTTTCTGAAGAGTTTCAAGCAGTTCTCAGACCCTGCTAATGGCGTCGTATAAAAGCAAATATCTTGGTTTCAAAGATTGGAAGCATGAGGTGGTCCAGTTCGGTAGTATAAACAGAAAAGCACAATATTTAAATAAAGCGAGACTGCAAAATTACTATGGTTCTGGGTGTCCTCATATGCAAATCACAAAACTGAGCCTGCAGGTACAGCAAGTGATTAGGACAGCAATTGGAACACTGGCCTTTATTGAGAGGGGCATGGAGTCTGAAAAAAAAGGGAAATGTTGCTATAACTCTACAGTGCATTGCTGAGACCAAATCCGGAGAACTGCATGGAGTTTTGGCCTCCTTAAATAAGGAAGACAACATTTGCATTGGAGGCAATATATGGCTGTAATGTAATGTAATGTTATCAGCACATTTTTATTAAGTATTTTATGTTTTTACTGAAAAGCTAACAACTGGATGAACTTCTGATGTGCTGTGCATTAGCTGAGAGTTTGATGGTTTCCAGGAATAAATCATTACCAACAGATAAAACCTTAGCACGAACTTAGTATCATCAAAATACCAGAACTTACTTCTTAGTAAATGAAAATCCTCAGACTTTTCAGTAAACAGGGCACCTACTTCAGATACCATGTCATCATAGTTATCTGTCTTTTTATATGTCTGAAGTACCGATGAGAATCTATTGTATTTACTAGGTCCTAAAGCCTTCTTAACATCACTAATATAGGCAGCAAGTACATGTTGTTTCTTCTGGTCTGCTGTCGAAGTTAATGTTTTTGGAGGTGCAGTTGTAGAAACAGATGGTTCAGAATTACAAAATTCACCTACATTTAAGGAAGGCAAAAACCTACATTAATACAATCTTCTAATCAAATTTATAAAGCAGTCATCTTAGACAAAACAGGTTTCTGAAAATCTCATTTTTTACAACAAAAACAGGAGCAGGAATAGGCCATCTGCCCATTGAGCCTACTCCGCCATTCAATAGGATCATGGTTGATCTTTTCATGGACTCGGCTCCACTTACCCATCTGCTCACCATAACCATTAATTCCTTTACTGTTCAGAAATCTATCTATCTTTGCCTTAAAAACATTCAATGAAGCAGCCTCAACTGCTCCACCGGGCAGGAATTCCACAGATTCACAACTCTTTGGATGAAGAAGTTCCACCTCAACTCAGTCCTAAAATCTGCTCCCCCTTATTTTGAGGCTATGCCCCCTAGTTCCAGTTTCACCCACCTGTGGAAACAACCTTCCTGCTTCTATCTTACCTACTTCCTTCATAATTTTATAAGATTCCCCCCCCCCTTATTCTTCTAAATTTCACCAAGTATAATCCCAGTCCACTTGATTTCTCCTCGTAAGCCAACCCTCTCAACTCTGGAATCAACCTAGTGAAGCTCCCCTGCACCCCTTCCTGTGCCAGTGCACCCTTTTGCAAGAAAGGAAACCAAAACTGTACACAGGATTCTAGGTGTGGCTTCAGCAGCACCCTGTACAGCTATAGCATAACATCCCCATTTTTAAATTCCACCCCGCTAACAATGAAGGACAATATTCCATTTGACTTCTTAATTACCTGCTGCCTACAATTAAGTGTATTCACTTGATGAAGTTTTATAATTCCCATCTCTCAGCCCTTGGTTTTCTTAAGGGGATTTATCTTTATCATGTCAGTGACTATGATTTCTTTAAATGTTGTACATGAAGTTTACAATGATGTTTGGTAACAAGTAGCTCACTGATCTGCACACAATTAACTCTGATTAAATTTCAAAAAATGTTGCATGTTCTAAGACTTTTGAACTAAAACTACTGGTAAGGGAACGAGACCACCACTTTTTCCTCTGCAAAAGACACATTCTGGAGATTTCCCAAAAAGGAAGCAAAGTAATTTCTCAAAATCATTTGAAATCAGGTCTGTATCAAATAAAAATAATCTAAATAACACTTTGCATATCAACAAGGGAAGGTGTTTACCTTGGTTAACCATGCCACTGTTTAGGTGCTGTCCTCCTCTGTTGAGATGTGTGCAAGCATTTAGCTGTTGAGATGAACTTGAAGATGATGTAAATTTGCTCTCTGCAGAGACTGCTGGCTCAAACCTCCATCTATTCTCATTACCTAGATTTTTCATAAAATGTTAAGTAATTATCCTGCTTTAAGCAGAAGGGCAACTTTACAATAATCTTTAAGTGATTATAGCATGAATTTTTTTGTCAAATTTAAGATTGGAAAGACTCAAATTTTTATTTCCCACATTTCATATGGATTCACATTTATCACATTGAATTTGAACAATGATTTAAAAATAAGTAACATTAAAAATGTGCAGGTTATAGAAATGGATTTCAAAGCTTTATGATCCCAAGTATTTGCCCCATCTACTCCTATCAACAGTGACCCCTGCGAGAAAAGTTCTCAGTAGGTTTGGCAAGATACTAAAGCAAGAAATAGGCATTATGATGGAGCCGGATTGTGTCCTTCAAAATTCATATACGCTTCCTGCAAGCATGGGAAGACTATGAAGCAAACATTTGAAACTGGCCATTTCTTTCTCCTCTTCCTATCCCAATAGAAAGGAGACCACAAGTCATGCATCTTCCCCTGTCTAGTTGCAATTCACTAACTCAGTGCAAACCATGGACTGAATTTGGAACCTGACACCAACAAACTTAATATGTCAATATGGAAATAGCTGATATTACCTATCAAATCTTTCATAATGTAACTTTTTATACTGATCTCATACTTGAAGACCTACGGTGAGATATAATGAACTTTACAGATGGTGAATGTTAGTAAGTTGTTCCTCAAGGGAGCTAGAAAAATAATGGTGGTTTCAGATTCATATCCTCGTCTATCATTCATATTTTACATCCTTCTGCCAGGACTTAGTTCGGGAACCCTTAATCTAACTTATTCCTTCCCAATGCAGCTTGAAATGAAACAAGCACAAATCAGGTATCAAATCCAAAACCTTTTCCCCTTTTATGACCAAGTAATACAGGATTTGGTGTAATCTCAATACAGATTTTCTAACATACAGGAAGAAATAGACAGCAAGTTTCAAAGTGAAAGCAAATACTCATTTGTTCCAGGAAACTGAATTTTGTAATATGAGGAATTACTTCATTTGCATTTCCTGGGAAATTGATAGCCATTGCCCTTTTCCTTCATGCAAGTAATTAGTGCTTTCAACAATCATCAAAAAATTTTCAGCAGTTTTTCAATTAAAGTGCAATGCTATAAAATGCAGAAATTTGGCATAGACTTCTTTCCTATAGCATTTATTAAATTGCTTCTAAGAAAATGTAGGCTTATATTGGCATTTTGATTTATTAATGCATATTGATGTAAGAAAAGAACAAGCATTAACTCAATGTACAACTGAAGCAGGTACATAGAACTGAGCCTTTAGGACTATCAAAAAAATCCCATAGTTGCCGTATTTAGGAATTGACATCTCTGTAAGTATAGGTGTAAAATCAGTAACAGTAAGCTGATTAGGAACCGAGAGTGCAATTAAATTATCTATTTAAAAACTTACAAGATTAAAATACTGCTTAAGGATTTTTCGAGCTTATGACAACTTTGCATTGGAACTATAGACTGCCTATAGTCATATCTTCTATATGACTCTCCTTAGGCACGTCACTGCCATGCACAATTCACTGGTCAAAATGACAGGCAGGCAACTTGCTCTTAATGTTACTTGTAACTGACATCATAGTCCCTATGATTTTTCTAACTTCTACTCTCTGATCAGCAAAGAAAATTAATACTTTGATAAGTTAATTAATGCAAAATAAAATCAACAACAGTTCTAACAATGAATCAGCAATGTTCTCTGCTATACAGCTGCTCCGAATATTTTCCTTACAGCAGCCTTTAACATATAGACTGGATTTCAATTAAACAAATCCCTCAAAATAAAAGAAATACAGAGATGTTCAAATTCTTCACCTGCAAGATGGTAACAGGTTTCACCAAATCTAATTTTGTGGTGATGTTATGGAGTTAGGGGAGAGCAAAGAGAGGTGGGAAAGAAGCTGGAAGAAAATGAATGAATGAAATCTTGTCTCTCTTTTGAAACTTTAGTTAACAGCAATACAAAATGATTCATTGGAAGATAAATACTAGCTACTGCACTTCTAAAACTAACAACCCTTCCCATTAGAGATTAACTGGCATGATAAATTTCCAGTTATAAGTTTTTAAGAAGCGATTTCAAAATGAAACAAAATATACAACGGGAAAACACCCATCAGGTACTTCCTTTTTTGTTGACTGCAAGTACATCAATCTTCTCAGCAGCAAACACTGAAGAACATTTAATATCAACTGTGATATAATTTACTGGAAATTGAAACAAGAAGGATGATATTCATTTTTAGGGTCATATAGCACAGAAATAGACCCTTTGGTCCAACTAGTCCATGCTGACCAAGTTTCCCAAACTAAACTCGTCCAGTTTTCCTGTGTTTGGCTCATATCCCTCTAAACCTTTCCTTTTCGTTTACCTGAGCAAAGTGTTTTAAAATGTTGAAACTCTACCTGCATCTACCACTTCCTCTGGCAGTTCATTCCACATACGAACAACCCTCTGCGTGAAAAAGTTGCCCCTCAGGTTCCTTTAGAATCTTTCTCCTCTCACCTTAAAATTATTTCATCTAGTTTTGAACTTCCCAACCCGAGGGAAAAGATCTTTGCTATTCACCTTACCTAATGCCCCTCATGATTTTATAAACGTCTGTAAGGTCACCCCTCAAACTCCTACGCTCTAGTGAAAAAAGTCCCTTATCCAGCAGATCTCTACAACTCAAACACTTCAGTCCCGGTAGCATCCTAGTAAATCTTTTCTGCACCCACCCAATTTAATAATATCCTTCCACAGGGTTGCTCAATGTTGCATAGGTGAATGTATTTATAAAATCGATTACTCCAAGAAAAAATGATAACAAACTAATGGATTATTTTAGTTAAACAGAACACTTATGCTTCTAAACCACATACCTGCATTTTCTTCGTGCTCCACTCTTCTCCTCTCCTCTCTTGGAACTGCATGTTCAGGTTTAAATCCACATCCCTCACCAGTCAGATTGTAGCAAGCTTCATCAAACCTCTTTTTGTGATGTGGCCGAACAAACTGATAAAATTCTGTTTAGAAACAGTTTTAAAATCTCATAGAATCACAACAACAAAATATATCCCAAGAAAATAAGCTGTGATTCACAAGGAAAATCCATCAATACATTCAGGCATAGCCTGACACAGTTGCATAGAATCTTATGCAACAGTTTATATATCAGAGTTGTCCATCACCATGGACACCTGGAATCAACAGTTAGTAGAGGATGGGAAAGAATATGAATTGAGGCCACGATTAGATCAACCATGACTTTAATCGAAAAGCAAGAAAGGCTTGAGAGACTAAATGGCCTACTCTTATTCCTAATTCGTACATTTGTATCTATACTGCCAAGACAGTAGTCTCACTAGAGATGCAAGCAAGTTGAATAAGCAGTCAGGTCAAAGCAATACTGCAAGTCCCCTACATCAATTGCAAAGGTAAATGACTTCAGATGAAATGAGACCAGCGCACTCTTCCTGTAATAACCATCTGCAAGCTACAATCCCCATTCTCCACAACAAGCCTTTCCAAGATCAGCAAGGCCACCTATGTGTGGAACTGCAGGAGATGGATGAGCTACTAAATGAGTATTCTGCATCAGCGTTTACTGTGCAGAAGGATATGGAAGCTGTGGAGAAGGATACAGAACTTGGGGAAATAAATAGCAATGTCTTGAAAAGCGTCCATTTTACTAAAGACGTGGTGCTATACATCTTAAAACGCATAAAGGTGGATAAATCCCTGGGACTGGATCAGGTGGATGCTAGAACTCTGTGGGAAGCTAGGGAAGTGATTTCTGGGGCCCTTGCGGAGATATTTGTATCATGGATAGTCACAGGTGAGGTGCCAGAGACTGGAGGTTGGCTAACCCGGTGCCATTAGTTCAGGTGGTAAGGAAAAACCTGGGAACTACTGACCGGTTAGCCTGACATCAGTGGTGGGCAATTTGTTGGAGGGGATCCTGAGGGACAGGATTTGCATGTATTTGGAAAGGCAAGGACTGATTAGGGATAGCCAACATGGCTTTGTGCATGGGAAACCGTGTCTCACGAACTTGAGTTTTTTGAAGAAGTACGAAGAGGATTGATGAAGGCAGAGTGGTGGACATTGTCTATATGGACTTCAGTAAGGTGTTCGACAAGGTTCTGCATGGTAGACTGGTTAACAAGATTAGATCACACAGAATACAGGGAGAACTAGCTATTAGGATACAAAATTGGCTTGAAGATAGAAGACAGAGTGATGGTGGAGGGTTGCTTTTTGGACTGGAGGCCTGTGATCAGCCGTGTGCCACAAGGATCGGTGCCGGGTGCACTCCTTTTTGTCATTCATATAAATTATTTGGATGTGAATATATAGGAATACGTTTAGCAAATTTGCAGATGACACCAAATAGTGGTCAGAGAAGAAGGCTACCTCAGAGTAAAACAGGAGCTTGATCAGAGAGGCCAGTGGGCCAATGAGTGGCAGATGGAGTTTAATTTTAGCTAAGTGTGAAATAGTATATTTCAGTAGGGACAAATCAGGCCAGGACTTGTACACTTAATGGTAAGGTCCTGAGGAGCGTTGCCGAACAAAGAGACCTTAGAATGCAGGTTCATAGTTCTTTGAAGGTGGAGTTACAGGTGGACAGGGTAGTGAAGAGTGCACTTGGTACACTTGCCTTTATTGGTCAGTGCATTGACAATAGTAGGTGGGAGGTCATGTTGCGGCTCATTGGTTAGTCCACTTTTGGTCTCCATGCTATAGCAAAGAAGTTGTTAAACTTGAAAGGGCTCAGAAAACATTTACAAGCATGTTGCCAGGCTTGGAGGGTTTGAGCTATAGGGAGAGGCTGAATAAGCTGGGGCTATTTTCCCTGGACCGTCAGAGGCTAAGGGATGACCTTTTAGAGATTTATAAAATCATGTGGGGCATAGATAGGTGAATAGTCAAGGTCTTTCTCCCAGGGTAGTGGAATCCAAAATTAGGGGGCATAGGTTTAAGGTGAGAGGGAAAACATTTAAAAGGGACCTAAGGAGCAACCTATTCATGAAGAGGGTGGTGTGTGTATGGAATGAACTGCCAGAGGAAGTGGTAGAGGCTGGTACAATTATAACACTTAAAAGGCATCTGGATGAGTATATGAATAGGAAGGGTTTAAAGGAATATAGGCCAAATGCTGGCAGATGGGACTAGATTAATTTAGGATATCTGGTCAGTATGGACGAGTTGGATTGAAGGGTCTGTTTCCGTCTTGTACATTTCTATGACTCTGAACGAATAAATCACACATCCATGTTGGATATCATTTGCTGAGACAAAGGAAATCAAGGGTTCAATGGACATTAAGACTGCAGAGAAACGGAAGTGGGGGGTGCTCACTGCGTTAGAGCAGGAAAAGGGTAAAAGGAGACCAGTTAAAATAATGAAGGCTTTCATAAACTGGTTTTGATCAGATTTTTTACAAAAAAGTCCTTTGTTCTTTTAGTGGGAAATGTATGTACTCTAATTATTGGCTGACTAATCAGAAGACAAGTTTTTCCTAATAGGGAAAAAAGCTTGTCATTGATTCATCAGCCAATAATGAAAGTAAATAAATTTAACACAAGAAACAAAGGAAGGAGTTATAAGATTTTGTTCTTATAAACACAGACAACAGAATGCTCCATGAGAAATAACAGTGGGTGCAAAATCCACAATAGCTCTTTCTACAAGCACTGTGGGTGTACCTGCACCAGTTCAAGATGATGACTGAAGGGTAATAGACGATGAGTAACAAATGTTGCTCTTGCCAGTTGTGCCCACATCCCATGAAACAATTAAACAAAACTGATTTGCACGCGTGCATCCCACAGACAGAAACATAATAACGATCAGATAATCTATTTTTGTGACGGTGATTCAAGGATAAATATTGGCTAGGACACTGTGGACAACTGCTCACTCTTCTTCAATGTAACCCCATGAGGTAACCTGCTGTAGTCATAAAGATAAGTAATCAATATTTCATAGGTAGTTTTGCCTCAGTCAGAGAATGGCAGACCTGCTCCAGTATTTATATTCCAATCTTTCATTGACTCAAAAATGCATGCATGACACTATGTTCCATTCTGTCAACAAAGATTAGCAGATTTACCAGTCATGCAATCATTTAAACCAGTTTTAGAGGAAGACATAGTTTTATAAATTGTAGTTAACCACACAATAGCTAATCCTTACAATTAATTACCTCGCAGAAGATTGTTTTTTTTTGAATCTTCTGTAAAAAGTGCTGCCATTTCACTCAGCATGGTATCAAAATCATCTGTCAACTTGTACTTCTGCATTGCATTGGTAAAACGCTCATAATTGGCATTGCTGAGAACTTCCTTTACAGCTACTATGAAAAGTTTAGCTTTTTCTGCTTTTGTCTTCTCAGATAGTGGCAATACATCAAGTACCTAAACACAAGATTATGAACAATCAATTTGTTTTTGTCAAAATAATGTAATTGACAGCTGAAAATATGAGTTTGTTGGTATTCAAATTAAAACGGAAAAAACTGTTATAACTTTACACAGACATTAACAGCCTCAGTACAGTTTCATAATAACAGCTTCTAGTACTTTTAAGTAGACAGAAAGGATTTAACACATTTCTACGTGCAGTATGCAGACTTCAAAAATAAACTAATTACACCATGTTTAGGAATAGACAAAAATCAATCGCCATTTATTGCATTCATGAGGAAACTATTCAAATTAGGAGGTTCGGCACTACTGAACTAAATGAATAATCCATTAAAGTGTTTTACGAACACCAAGTTTTTAAACTGTAGGATAAGCCAACAGCTATTCATACCATCAAAAGCAACTATGCATCTTTGGGTATTCTTACTTGGTCTACATATAAAGCAACTTGTGATAAGAATCTCAAAAAGAGAATTAATTTCAAGTAAGATTTTGTGACACAGAGGTCCATTGAAATGCAGCTGTTAACACATTAAGAAACCATACCACTAGATTAAATATCAGTGTGCTTATGTTATATCAAAGACAAAAGAAACACACTCACATGATTACTAACTAGCGTGATTTTTTTCCTCCCTCCTCGCTGTTCACCAGTCACATGTTTAGAAGACACGGTTAACATTTTAACCGCCTACAGAAAGCCAAATAATAGATTAACAATTTGACATTCAACAAGTGACTTATTAGATGTGATTCATTGACTGAAGTACTCTGGAAAAACCTGAATGTGAACAGTATTAAATAAATCCATGTCATGATTATTTGGCATTTTATGTTAAGCTATTAGCAATGTATAAATACTCCAAAGCTTTTAAAAACCATAAAAAATGCTTGACTGACAATGGTGATGAAAGATCCATCTGATTTCTTAACTTGTGGCAATGCTTTTGGGGAAGTCCAAAAGGACAAGTGAATGGACAATAAATGATAGGCTACTGAGGTAGATTGAGGAACAGGAGGACCTAGGAGTGCATGTCCACAGATCCCTGAAAGCGACTGAATAGATAGATAACATGGCCAACAAAGCGTTCTGACGATATAGGGCTGGCAGGTAATGGAGGTGCAGCATAAAACACTGGGTTAGGTGATAGCTGAACTACCACTTGTAGTTCTGGTCATTAAACTATGTGAAAAATGTGACTGCACTGGAGAAGATACATAGGACATTTACGAGGATTCTAGAGTCCCCATACTGAAGAAACTTAGTTAGGTGGAAAGATTAGATTGGCTAGGAGGCTCGGGGACCCCTAACTGAAGTGTGTAAAATTACAAGGGGTCTAAATAGAGCAGATAGGAAGGTCATCCTTAGGAAGAATATCCTTGGCTGAGAGGGTCTATAACTGAAACGAATAGATCTAAGGTGAGAAGTAGGAGATTTAGACAGGATTCCAGGGAAATCTTTTCACTTAGAGGATCTAGAACTCATTAACTGAAAAAGTGCACTGGAAACCCACAAAACATTTAACAAATGCTCGGACACAATGTTCGACCACACAGCTGCTGGGAAGCTCCGTGCTTGTCAATCAGAGCACCAATGCAATGTTTCTGCTTTCAGTACTGACTTCAGAGGGCCACTCAGCAGCAGGAAAGATTGCAGTGAACATTGCATGGACATGTGTATGTAATGTGGTATCCTGTAAAGCAATGGACTAAAAGCCAGAAAGTGGGATTAGTTTGAATGAGTGTCGAAGGGATTCATCCAGTGATTCTGTTCTCTCTGCCGCTGCAGACAACGATGGATCTGTGGTGAATTTAGAACTGTTTCTAATTTTGTTTCAAATTTTTAGATTTTTTTGTTTCAATTGCATAACTTATCTGTGGCAATAAGGATGTAATTGCATTGGAGACAGTTCACAATATTAATTCCAGAGGTGAAAAGCTTGAATATGAGGAGAGATTGAGCAGTTTAGGCCTATACTCTCTGGAATTTAGAAGAATGACAGAAGATACCAAAGGGGACTGACAGAGTAGACACAGAGTGGATGTTTCCAAATGTAAGGTAATCTAGAACAAGGTCGTAGTTTTAAGCTTAGGGATAATAGATTTAAAGCAGAGATAAGGATGAATTACTTCTCTCAAAGGGCCGTGAATCTGTGGAATTCGCCGAGTTAAAGGATTTTAAGGAGTGGGCAGGCGATTGGAATTGAGGCTGAGATGAGATCAGCCACGATCACATTAACTGGCAGAGTAGGCTTAAGGGGCTAAATTGCCTACTCCTGTTCTTACTCGTTATGTTCTCATGATAGTTGGCATTGCACTATTCAGCAGGAATATCTTGCTTAAATAGTAATAGACAAAAGCAGTGTGTAAATTTGGAGGAACTATGTTTTTAAATTAAATCTGGTAAACCTCCAACCAAACAGTCCACTGGTTTTAAGGAAGAAAACTGACTGATACCTAATCCTGTACAAAGACATTTTATGAGCTAACTGGTATTCTACAGTGCCTCTCCTGATTTTTATCTGGTCTGTTCTTTGCACAAGGAAGGGGTGTTTAAAGAAACCACCACGAAACAAATGGTTGAAAATTAGACAAAATTTGCAAGCTGAAAAAAGGTAGTCAAACAGGTGGAGCAGGAATTCAGAGACTGACAGTGTGTGGCACAGATAATGAACTTTTGGCTGAGAAACAACTCTTAACCTGAAACATGATCGGTGACTGTATGCATGATGCACTGCTTCTAGATTTATGTAAAAACCTAAGAAACAGGAGCCAAATTAGGTGTTTTTTCCCTGTGAGTCTGCTCCACCATTCAATACTTGATTTTTTTTTTCCCTTTATTCATTCACAGGATGAGGGCATCACTGCTAGGCAGCATTTATTGCCCATCCCTAATTGCCTAGAGGTCAGTTAAGAGTCAACCACATTGCTGTGGGTCTGGAGTCGCATGTAGGCCAGACCAGGTAAAGATGGCAGATTTCCTTCCCTAAAGGACATTAGTGAACCGACAATGGATTCATGGTCATCATTAGATTCTTAATTCCAGATATTTTATTGAATTCAAATTCCACCATCTGCC
The DNA here is from genome assembly GCF_021869965.1 of Rhincodon typus. Lineage (NCBI taxonomy): Eukaryota > Metazoa > Chordata > Chondrichthyes > Orectolobiformes > Rhincodontidae > Rhincodon > Rhincodon typus. The sequence goes on from NC_063350.1 coordinate 32,997,591, forward strand.
GTGGCGGATTCGAACCCGAGTCCGCAGAACATTATCTGGGTCTCTGGATTAACAGTCCAGCGATAATACCACTAGGCCATCACCTCCCCATGATGCCCTACACAAAGACACCCAAATCCCTCTGAATCTCAACATTTAGTAGTCTCTCACTCTAGAAAAGATGGTGCTTTTCTGTTCTTCTTGCAAAAGAGCAAGATTTTGTTCTTATCTGCATTATATTCCATCTGCCATCTTTTCGCAAAATCACTTAACCAATCTTTAATCCCTTCCCAGCTTCCAGACACACTTGTAGCACCAAACATGGATATGTAACACTCAGTCCCCTCAGTTAAGTAATTAAGATACATTGTAAATAGCTGAGGCTCAAGGCTGATTCAGTGGCACTTTACTGGTTGCAATCCTATGAGATCCATTTCTTGGGCAACAAAACCTTTATGTGACACCTTATCCAGTGCTTCCTGATAGTACATGTATTGCTTTCTCATCTATCCTGCTAGTAACAACCTTATAAAAACATCTGTGAATCCCTATTTTCTTTCTCCATCTTTTCCTGAATAGGAAGATAATTTTGCCTTTGAACTCACAGGAGTCATTCCAGATTCGAGGGAAGGTCAAAACCCAAACATCCCTTGGGTGGAATCCTATATCAAGGCCTGACCGCACGGACTATGGTGAGAAATCTGAGAGATGTTCAGCAAGGCCTCGTGTGATATCCAGGTCAAACTAACTGCATTTTCCAACAAAGTCCCAGGCATCAAGATGACATTCTTGCAAGTCAGCACCAAATGCCGATTAAAGGAGATTGTTGCTTGTCGTCAGCCTAATTAACTTTACACCTCAATTTATTAATATGTAGCTTCCTTTCCTACCATCTACTACAAGGAGAATTCTTGACAAGAATATCAAAGCGGGCATGTAGTGACTCCAGCTTATCGTTTCCTTCTCTGGATGTCCAAGCTTGTAAACCAGGCATCAACTTCTTAGGGCACTCTCCAAAGGCAGCAAACATAAACACATGTCAATGGACCTTGGCACTGGATGCTTGCCAATCTCTCAGCATCATCATGGCATATCTCCAATCCATTTACAGTACACTTCTGCACGTCAATGCTACAACTTGGGCTCATCAGCAACTGTCACAGCAATGCTCCTGCAAAGGACACTCTGCGCACAGCAACAGACATGCCGTTTGTGGATTAGACAAAGTTGCACCTCAGGGCTCTTCACTTCCTCTCTTAGTGCTCATTCACTTTGAACCTAATTAGATGCTCACAGCATCCATGCCTTGCAGTTTTACACTTTGCTTCCTCAACCAGAGATACCAGGCCCACAGTGCTGCTGTACTGCCTTGCCATTTAGCACAGACACAAAGCCATTATCAATGTTGTCAGCAGGACTCAATTAAATCAGGGAAGACAGGCTTCAATCAGGGATCCCAGCACAGTAAGTCAAGGGCAGTCTCTAATATCAGGCCAGAGGCTTGGACACGGTCAGCCAGCTGCACAAGGCTGTCAAGGTCAGGATCTTAATCCTCAAATGTTGTGAGCAGCGAAATGTCACACTCTTGATATCCTAACGCTTTAGGGTCTGCTGTGGTGTGTTTTCTCCTGGTGTGAGAGAAAGGTAGGTATTAAAAAAGAGAAGAAAGTGAGCTGCACAGCTGTTAATGTTGTTGCAGGAAAGGTAGTGAGGTCTCCCGCCAGAGTGAGTGGGCAGCACGAAGGGCGTGAGGGGTTAGCGGTGTGGGGGGTTGGGACAGATCACAGTGACAGAAGATGTTGCATGTAATAGTGAGAGTCATAACCATGAGGCTTTGTGGAAAGTGGTTGTAACGGCAGAGAGATGGTGGAAATTACTCTAAAGGAGGGGAGAAGGTCATTGACCTTCCTATACTACTAGGCATTCCACCAGATAGTGAGTCTGCACTGTTTGGGTGGACCAGGCTGGTAGGGTCTGGTGTCGTGGCCACCTCTGCCAGTCCAGGGGTGGGAAGAGAACAGCACCACCGTGTCCAAAAGAATCTCCAAGTCACTATCCACAAAGGGAGGCACCAACTTCCCTTCTCCATGTTTGGGATAGGGCAGCTCTAGATTGACAATTTTTGTCCAGGTGCCCAATGGCCTTTTCTGCGATGGTGCCAGTGCCAGAGTTTGCAGTCCACTCTGGGATATCTGGCAGCAGCAAGTTCTTCTGGGTATGTGCAAGAAACTGACACCACCCCAAAACAAGATTGAAAACAAAATCTCTGTTGGCATTTCTTTTAAAACCCTACTTAATAGGACATCAGGATGCAGGGATTAATTTACTAGTTTTTAAAAACAAAAATGGTTATTTTTAAGTTCCTCATTCTCATTATTTCTGTTTGACATTGAAAAAGAGTAGATGTATATTAAGGAAATGGGGAAAGAGTCGGAAAATGGGACTACCTAGATTTCCCTTTGAAAGAGCTGGTGTAAATTTGTTGGGTCAAATAGCCTCTCTCTGTCCTGTAATATAGAACATAGAACAGTACAGCACAGTACAGGCCTTTCGGCCCGCGATGTTGTGCCAAACTTTTACCCTAAACCTAAAGGTCTATCTAACCTCTATCCCTACCCCTACCTTATACTATCATCCATATGCTTATCTAATAGCCGCTTAAATGCCCCTAATAAGGCTGACTCCACTATCCTCTCTGGCAATGCATTCCACGCCCCTACCACTCTCCCAGTAAAGAACCTACCTCTGACGTCTCCCTTTTATCTACCTCCACTCACTTTAAAACTATGCCCCCTCAAAATAGCTATCTCCACCCTAGGAAAAAGTCTCTGGCTGTCGACTCTATCGATACCTCTGATCATTTTGTACACCTAAATCTGTGGAATCTGTGGAACTCAATGCCACAGAATGCAGTGGAGGCAGAATCAATACATAGATTCAAGTAAGAAATAGATATGTTTTTGATGAAAAGCAGGATGCAGCATTCTCTAACAGAAGGAAGAGTTCCTTGGTATACATGAAAGCAGGTGGTCTCTCCATGGGTAGAGAAATAAGAAGAATTTGATTGCCATTGTCGGTGTGGAGAGAAGGGTACGTAGAGACAATAATGGAAACAGCTGATGGCTCAAGCTGTATCAGAGGTATTCAGCACTCACTGTTTATGATACAATCAAAGGCAGCAACTAAAGATGGAAATATGACTAATGTCATGGTGCAAGTGTGTTCGCAAGATGTGGAAAAAGACTTATCTGCAACTTGCAGTAGTATTTGGAAATTCAACAGTGAGAGATAAAGATAGTCACTCTGTAACCACATACATAATGCATTATCATTGATCATTATCATCATCATCATAGAATCCCTACAGTGTGGAAACAGGCCCTTCGGCCCAACAAGTCCACACTGACCCATCCCCCACCTAACCTATACATCCCTCAACACTACAGGCAATTTAGCATGGCCAATCCACTAGCCTGCACATCTTTGGACTGTGGGAGGAAACCAGAGCACCCGGAGGAAACCCACACAGACAAGGGGAGAACGTGCAAACTCCACACAGACAGTCGGCCGAGGGTGGGATCGTCTGCAAATTATCTCCAAGGTCCTAGAAAGAGTCACTAGGATCTACTCTCGAGACATAGAACTGTGCAGATGGGTCAGCTAATAGCTTAATTTAATTCTCAACCGAGCTCAATTCTACGTGTGTGGTTTCAAACTAACATTACTGGAGAAAGAATGAAATGCCTTAACAAAATATAGATATACTGTAGTAACAGTACACCTTTAATTGTAGGAAAAATTAATTACAGAAACATAAACCAGGCTTTTGACATCATTTCTGACAAGGAAGGTATTTTTGCAAAACATTTAGGTTATTAATTCACATTTGCCACTAGAAGTAAGGAAATAGAACAATTACGTAATTTGAAAAGAAGGGGAATGTCTGAGAAAAATGACACTTAGATTTACTGTTGGAACAATAAAAGTCAAAAGCAACTCAGTCATCAAAAACAACCAATTTACAATAAAATTTCCAAGTAAATTGAAGAAAACATACATTAGCAATGATAAATATTTAAACAGCAACTCAGAAGGGTAAAAATCTTCTAAGTTCAAGTAAGAAAACTAGAAATCTATCAAATGCCAAGTTCCATGGATGAATAGATAAAGTTAAATACGATTACAAAAATCACTAAAGGGTGAAATGTAAATAAAGCCAAGATAAATGCAAAGTATACAAAAGCAACAAAAAAAAAAAAATCAAAAAAGCCAAGAGGGATAAGATAAATAGTAGAAATAAAAGCAGAGAAAGGGGAAAAAAATCAAAGTTTTGAATATGTAGATGCTGGTAACAGTTGGGTAATAGTCGAGGTAGGAGTAGAGCTATTAAAAGCTGAAGGGGGAGAGGGGAAGGGAAATTTCTGATATACTGTGTATGTTTTCACAGCAGAGATGGATGTTGAAATTGTAGAACCATGGGGCTCATGATTCAAGAAAGTGGGTGTACCAAATACTTAAGTGGACTTGCAGTAAACAAGTTGTGAGCAAAATGTGTTGTATCATGCTGACACAAATTAGGCCGAGATAGAAGACGTACCTTTCCAAAATCTGCAATGGAGGTGGGCTAATATGAGACTGCTGTTCAAAGAGATTAGTTAAACTGGAAATTGCATGACTTTTAATCTCACTTCAGTTATCGGTCAACTACTAGTCTGTAAATTGAGTTTTCATTTACCCAGAACAAGTTATTTGAGTAAAACTGTACAAATATCCATAAAGGTAGATTTTGATTGATAAACTTCGGCGTCAGTGGGTAACATGTAAAGAAATGCAGTGAAAATGAATTCTACAACAACAATATGATCATATGAATGACAGAGATGGCTGGAATGACAGAAATCAGGCATAAATGATTTTTTTTGCAGGCCTGGGAGCAGCGTGGTGCGGGGTCAGTGTGCACAGGCCACTTTTATTTGGATACTCAAATAATCTGGACTGAGGGATTGAAAGAATAGTACTTGAATTTCCTAATGACAAAATTGGAATGGCGTGCAAATTGTAGGAAAGGATTTGCAAACTGCAACAGGACACTCGTTACCAGAATGAGCTGCTAAGTGCAGTTCACTATCAAACAATGTGAAGTAGTACATCTTGGAAAACATAAAAGACAGTCACGTTTAATTGCAACTGAAGAACATCTGAAGGTTGCCATGTTAATGGGTAACACAACAGTCATAAGTAGAAAAATATTAAAATTCTAAATGTAGAAAGTAATGCTAAAATTATGCAAAATCTTATTTAGGTCAAGGTGGCATATTTTGCAAAACCGTAGCAAATCCATTATTGGTTAAAGCAATGGCAAAAGGTGCCGTATCCATCAGGATATTATTGTGATTGAGACTGAAGTCATATTACTTGAGACTTATTCCTCATTTTAGCCACTGGTTTTACAATGGTCCAAAAGTAAGCTCAAAGTATGACAGGGCAGCTCAGCTACAGGGAATGCCCATCCTGTGGACCTAGAAGAGCTAAGGACCAAAAGGTGTCCTCGGCAACAGAATCCTGCGATCCAGTTGCAGAACTCAAGTGGTCGCTTAAGCGAACGCGTTGTATCCCCGTGGGAGAGGACTATGTGGATGGTATGTTTAGGGAGGTGATCACGCCACACAACAGGGGCACGTAGACAGACAGAAAATCTATGACCATCAGGCAGTCCAAGAGAACCGGGCAGGTAATAGAACATCCTGTGAAATGATTTTGCAAGCAAATCAGTTTTCTATTCTGGATACTGTTGAGGGCAATGGCTCCTCGGCAGAAAAACCAAGCCCAAGCCACTCAAGTAACTCATCTGTACAGGAGAGAATGAGGCTAAGTAGAAAACCAGTAGTGTTAGAGGATTCATTAGTTAGGGGAACAGAGAGACGTTTCTGCAGCCATCGACATGACTGCAGCGATGGTATGCTGCACACCGGTGAAGGTTGTCACAGATTGCCAGCATGGCCTCTTCTAAGGGAGGATGATCAGCCTGAGGTAATGGTCCACTTTGACACCAATGATATGGGTAGGAATGTGAATGTGGACCTACAGTCAGGATTCCTACCAAGGCAGATAGGAACTTAGCAAACAGGAGGTCAAGAATGGTAATTTCCATATTAGTACACTAAGCAAGTGAGTACAGAAATAGGAAGATTGAAGAATGTGCAACTAGAAAGATAGTGCAGAAGTGAGAATGCAATATTCCCAGGACACTGAAACTATCCCTTTTTTTGGCAGGGAAGGCATGTATAAATGAGAAAAAGTAGTCAAGGCATGTTTGAAACATATTTTTCAGACAGTATGTAATTAGAATGTGAAATTTTCTACTGCAAAGTGTAGTCCAAAGGAATATTGGCTGTTTGCTTGAGAACAGTTTATATTAAGTAATATTAGGAGGTTGGATGGTTCAGAAGGAAACCAGCTGTTTTTGTTTTTAAAAAAAGTAATGGAATGTTAGTAACACTACCAAGCCCTGTTCGTTTATTGCACATTCTTAAATGGACTTGTGAAGATAGTGGCAAATTGTTTTCATAAATTGTTACAGCCACGGACCCCACTACGCAGAGATATTTTTAGGACTTTGACCCCGTAATGACGAAATAAAGGAACAGGTTTCCTTTCTCTGATTCATCAAATTCTTCAAGTGTCTGCAAAGCTGGTTGGAACATAAACAGATTAAAATCAAAGCCCAGATCCTGGAACAAATAACAAGAAAACACGTTTACCTCAGAACCAAAAAAAGTGTTTCTGAGAAGCTCGATGCAATACAAAGCCATACACAAAAGGTGAAAGTACCATCAATTTGAAAAAGTGGAGTAATTCAATCTCTAGAGATAGAAAATCACCACAAATTTTCGATTTCCCCTTACTGAATTAAAACGCTTCATCAGGCAGCTTTATGACGTAAATATGGAAATCCCTACGGTTTTTGTATAAGCAGGCAGGGAAAAGTCCAATATCTTAAAACTTAAAGAAACATAACAGATAGTTCAGTCTGATATACATCTTACCTTTTTTCCACTTTCATCAGTCTTTTGTTCACTGTGCTCTAATGCATCAAGTAGGCTCACAGGTTTCTTTCTTGTGGTCTCATTTGCTTTCTCATATTCAATGCAGATCTTGGTCATGCCATCTCCTTCAAAAGGCTCAACGCCATCTGTATATAAATAAATTAGTCCGAATTATTAATATTTTGTTTTCAAGAATTTAAACATAATTTAGTAACTTTATTGGGTATATAGGGAGTTGCTTGCATATGTCTTGGGAACAGATGTAGGCCATTGGTCCCTCAAGCCTGCTCCTCCATTCAGTAAGGTTAGGGCTGATCGGATTTCACATTCTTGCCTATCCCTGATAGGTCCTTAAGCAAAAATATTCAATAACCCAGCTTCCACTGCTATCTCAGGAAGAGAGTTCCAAAGACTCTCAACCCTCAGACAATAGATTTCTCCTTATTTTCGTCTAAATGGAGAACCTTACTTTAAACCTGTGTCCACTACTCCTCGTCTCTCTCACATCCTTTCAGTATCCACCCGATCAAGTTCTGTCAGGAACTTGGACATTTCAATAAGATGGCCTCTTCTTCTAAACTCCAATGGATACAAGTCTAACCTGCCCAATCTTTTCCTCAAAACTCCTTCCCTCATAACCCCTTCATCACAGGAATAAGTCAAGTGAACCTTGCCTGAACCGCTTCTCACACATTTATATCCTTTCCTTAAGCAGGAGACCAAAACTGCACACCATACTCCAGATGTGGTACAAACGAGTTGGTCCGAAGGGTCTGTTTCTGTGCCCTATAATTCTATGTGGTCTCACCAATACCATAACTAACTGTACCAAAACGTGCCTACTTGTACATTCCATTCTCACTACAATAAACAACAACATCCCACTTGTCTCCCTAACAACGTTCCCCCTAAGCTATGAGGTTGCATGGTCACTCGGAGAGACATGCTTGCTGATCGGCGCGTGGATGCATTGACTTCTGGTTCTGGAAGCCACTGCCACACAGAGACCGCTAAAGTCTACGAAGTGGCAGAGGGAAGGTTTGCTCCCTTATCGCTAGCTGTACCTGCAAACTGTTTGTGATTCACATGAAAGGACACTCAGAAACCCCTGTACTCAGAGTTCACAAAATTTCTCTATTTAAATAATACTGCTTTGCTATTCACCTTGTCAAAGTGAACAAGTTCACATTACCCTAAATTATATTCGACTTACCAGCATTATGTCCATTCAATTAACTGATCAATATCACTTTGCAGTCTCTTTGTCTCCTCTTCTCAATTTACCTTCTTACCTATTTTATATCAATTGCAAATTTAGCAGCCATACCTTCCGCTTGTTCATACAAATCATTGGTATAAATTGGATATAGTTGAGGCCTCAACACTGATCCCTGTGCCATATCACTCATCACATCTTACCAACCTGAAATGACTCCTTCGTGCCAACTCTGTTTCCTGTTAGCTAACTAATCGTCTGTCCATTTTAATATCTTACCTCCTACACCAAGAGATCGCATTTTGCGCAATAACTTTTGATGTTTTCAAATGCCTTCTGAAAATTTAAATGCAGTACATCCACCACTTACCCATTTTTCACATTGCTTGTTACTTCCTCAAAATAATTCTAATAATTAGCTGAACATGATTTCCCTTTCACAAAACTATGTTGACACTGCTGGGATGCATTAAGATTTCCTAAGTACCCTGTACAACCTCCTAAATAAGAAATTCCAGCATTTTCCTCTGACTGATATCAGGCTAACCAGCCTGCAATTTCCTGCTTTCTGCCTCCCTCCTTTCTTGAATGGAAGAGTCATATTCACTATTTTACAATCTGCAGGGACCTTTTCAGAACCTGGGGAATTTTGCAATATTGAATCAATACATCTACTATCTCAGGAGCCACATCACTTAAGACCCTAGGATGAAGTCCATCAGGACTTGTTAGCTTTAAGTTCTGATAATTTCCTCAGTACTCTATCCTTTGGTCACTGTAATGGTTTTAAAGTTTCTCACTCCCTTTCACCCCCCGATTCACAATTTTTTCTGGAATATTTTTTTCCTCAACAATGAGGACAGATACAAAATATTTGTTCATTTGCCTTTCTCTTACTTCTCATCATTCATTCCTCAGAAGCGTCAGTTCTCCAGAAAGATTAAGTAATTTATTCTTTTCCTTTCTGAAAGAAGTTCTTACTATCTGATTTCATATTTCTAACTAGATTTCTCTCACAAACTCACAATTTGAAAAATTAGAGAGATTTGTGTTTTAATCCTGTTGCAAATGGTGCATTCAAGCACAGAAAATGGCTTCAGATGAGGAAACAATTTGCTTCTTTAATACAAACATCTCAAAGAACTACACCAAACCAAATGTGATATTGAGAGAGACAACTATGAACCTTAATTATGATGTCAGCTTTAAGAAGACTCTTGATTGTGAAGGATGGATTGTACTTCACCTGAGACTAGATGTCAGACAAGCAGAGTAACAGCAAAGAGGCAGAGAAGGGATCAAAAGGGTTGGTGTAATTGTAGCTGTATAAGCTACCTCCATTCTACCAATGATGTCAACATGGAGCAGTACATAGATGAGGAGAAAGTCAGAAGTCACACAACACCAGGTTATCGTCCAACAAGTTTATTTGAAATCACAAGCTTTTCGAGCACTGCTCATTTGTCAAGTGACACCTTCAAATAAACCTGTTGGACTATAACCTGGTGTCGTGTGACTTCTGACTTTGTCCACCCCAGACCAACACCGGCACCTCCACATCATTGAGGAAAGGGAGAGGTAGAGAAAGGATCCCTGGGAGATAAATGGGAAGGAAAACCATGACTAGAGATCCCTCAGGATTCCAAGATCTTGTTATTTACAAAGCATGAGATTTTCCTTTGGCACAAAACAGATGGACCTGAAGACACCTAGAAGCTACAACTTAATTTGTCATAAGATTTTTTTAACCTATCTAGATTCGCACCTGGGAACATGGGTGAAGCTGATGTCATCTGACCAGGATTTGATTGGTTACAGCTAACCTTTAGTTTTTAAAACTAAACCCAAAATTTTCCTGCGGGAAGGCAAACACTCCCACTCTTTTTCTGCTCCATTTGTTATAGCTTTTATACAGTTTATATTGTCAATAGTCTAGAAATTCCTGTGATGTGATACGCCAGGTTTAACTCTGAAAAGTAAGATCTGGCAATTGAGTCCCGTATTATTCTTTCCACAGCATGTGCAAAACTTCTAATCTACTGCATTGACAGCAGGTTGTTCAAGCCTAGTGTGCAAGTCCGAATTTCTGACTATTCAATAGTTGAATGAAGAATAGAGAATCAGCAGCCCTTGCTGATACATGTACATGCGATACAATGCAGCCAACTTGCTCATCTGACTCATCCAGAGCTGGTTTCAACAGGACAAGATAAATCTGCAACTAACAGAATAAATCCTCTGGTCAGCATGGTATCATAGGGAGTGTTCGACTGTCATCACATCCTTAAAAATAAAATCAATTGTGATATTCTACAAATCATTAACACTTCCTGAAATGCACTGAGTACACTCTGAACACCATGAACAATTGTGGGTCTTGCACCTTAAATCGAGCAGCTCTATTAAAAGGCTTTTTTTTAAAACTAACTCTGCTTCCTGCAAATGCAGCAGATGCCAAACAATCCCTGGAGGCGAACTGGGAAACCAACAGCTTAAAATTCAGCAGAGAAGAAACTGAAACCTCAAAATTTCAAAATATTGACTTGAATTATGGGCTAGAATTCCCAGCATGGATTCATTCACCCAACAGGCTGAACAATAATGCACCTCTTCCCAGCATGGACTAGGGATCAATGAGCACAAATGTACACTGAATGAGCAGAACTCCAGCCATCATTCTTATTGGAAATGTTGGGTGCCCTCTCCCAGGTTGCACCTGGAGCCAACAGCCACCAAGAAGAAATATTAGAACAAAGTGATAATCTAAAATGACAAATTGCTCCTGTGTGTGTGCAGAGGCAGCCCACCAAGTCAACTGCACCAGGCCACTGGAAGCATCTACAGGCACATGTGCTGCTAACATCACCACTCTGAGGTGGAGGAAACCAGGGAGGAGCTGGTGGAAGTTGATGAAGCAGAGCCTCCCTTCCTTGACATTGTCTACAAGATTAAGTCCGAAGATGTGCAGGGTACGTGGATTGGCCATGCTAAATTGCCCGTGCTAAATTGCCCGTATTGTCCAGGGATTTTTGAGGAAGTGACCAAGATGATCAATGAGGGTAAGACAGTGGATGTTGTCTACATGGACTTCAGTAAGGCCTTTGACAAGGTCCCTCATGGCAGGCTGATACAGAAGGTAAAGTTGCACAGGGTCAGAGGTGAACTGGCAAGATGGATAAAAAACCTGGCTCAGTCATAGAAGACAGAGGGTAGCAGTGGAAGGGTGCATTTCTGAATGGAGGGCTGTGACTAGTGGCGTTCCTCAGGGATCATGCTTGGATCTTTGCTATTTGTAGTTATATATAAAAAGATTTGGAGAAGAATGAAACTGGTTTGATTAGTAAGTTTGCGGATGACACAAAGGTTGGTGGAATTGCGGATAGTGGTGAGGACCGTCAGAGGATACAGCAGGATATAGATCAGTTGGTGACTTGAGCAGAGAAATGGCAGATGGAGTTTAATCCGGAAAAATGTGAGGTAGTGCATTTCAGAAGATCTAATCCAAATGGAAAATACACAGTAAACGGCAGAACCATTAAGAGGATTGATAGGCAGAGGGATCTGGATATACAGGTCACTGAAAGTGGCAAGGCAGATGGAGAAGATAGTCAACAAGGCATATGGCATGATTGCCTTCATCAGCCGAGGCACTGAGTTTAAACATTGGCAGGTAATGTTGCAGCTTTATAGAACCTTAGTTAGGCTGCATTTGGAATATTGTGTTCAATTCTGATGACCACACTAACCTGGAGGATGTGTCGGCTTTGGAGAGGGTACAGAAGAGATTTACCAGGATGTTACCTGGTATGGAGGGCATTAGCTATGAGGAGAAATTGGAGAAACTTGCGATGTTCTCAGTAGAACGATGGAGGTTGAGGAATGACCTGATAGAGGTCTACAAGATTATGAAAGGCATGGGCAGACTGGACAGTCAGAAGCTTTTTCCCAGGGTGGAAGAGTCAGTTACTCGGGGGCATAGGTTTAAGGTGCGAGGGGCGAGGTTTAAAGGTGTTGTACAAGGCAGGTTTTTTTTACACAGAGGGTGGTGGGTGCCTGGAACTCGCTGGCGAGGGAGGTAGTGGAAGCAGGCACGATAGTGACTTTTAAAGGGCGTCTTGACAAATACACGAATAGAATAGAAATAGAGGGATATGGTCCCCGAAAGGGTAGGGGGTTTTAGTTGTGACACGCAGCATGTTGGTGCAGGCTTGGAGTGCCGAAGGGCCTGTTCCCTGTGCTGTAATCTTCTTTGTTCTTGGATGTTTAGGTTAGGTGGGTTATACATGGGAAATGCAAGGTAATGGGTCTGGGTGGGATGCTTTTCGGAGGGGCAGTGTGGACTTGTTGGGCTGAATGGCCTGTTTCCACACTGTAGGAACTCTATGATTCTGTGAGGTCTCCTTGATTACTATATCTTCACCCGTCATCTAGCCACCCTGGTTGAGGCTGCTCTTGGAGCAATGAGTCCATGCCCAGCAACAGGGTCTGCTATTGTGCTTGTGCACCCAGTAAAATGGCTACCACTCATGCGCAGATGGGGGGCAGAGTGTGCGTGCGTGTGCGTGCGTGCGTGTCGCACACGCGCATTGCTCCAGCTGGCAATGGTGTTCAAAATACATGCGATCATACTAGAGTGGACACCCTTATCAGTAAACTCTCATAACCAACAGGGTAGGAGATAAAATATTTCTCCAACACCACGTAAAGTCCACTATTCACAGCACAGAAACAGAAAAACATTAAAGCAGCACATAACCACATACAAGCACCAATTCTTTGCAAAATCTCTCATTACCAGTACCACCTCCAACTCCACTGCCCCCCTGCAGTAATGTGAGGAGACATTGGGACAGGATAATAAAGCTGAAGAGGTAATCCTAACTGTCAGGAGCTCGGGGATCATGAAGATCTCCCTCACTGAACTAAACTAGAATTGGATACAGTTGTTTAAGTTCACCTACCGTAAAGGGAGTAATTATAATCTCTTCCCTAGCCCCAGCAAATAAATCTCCTCTTTAAGAAACTGAAATATTTCAAAAGGTATCCAAACAGCAAAGCAGATCCCACCTCACAAAGATCTTCTCCCTTGATCAAAATTCAGTTATTCTCTGTCCTGGAAGTCCACTTGAAGCAAATACGACACTGGATCCTAACTCTTCAGTTTCAATACAACAAAAGGTTGTCTAATTTTGTAACAAGAAAGACTTTATCCGCCCCCCCACTGAGTCTTTTGCAGGCATTCTAGACTTTCAAAAGGATTGAGATTTTATTTTGGCAGCTTATTTTCTAAACAGCCTTAGGTTAATTTAAAACAATGAGAAACAGGCTTCCAACATGCACGTACCTATACTATACCTAAGCCACACTATTATTTTGAATGAAATGAATAGCAATATGAACAATACCATACCAGCACGCTTTCTTTTGAGGCTTGGAACATGGGAATCTAAAGTTTTTGCTTTCTTCAGATTTAGGTCAGAGACAGCAGGCGAGGATGAGGCAGCAGCGTCTATCTCCAAACAACGGCCCCTGCAAGACCCCATCTTCAGTTTTGGCGCAGGCATCTATTAATGTAACAGAAATACTATCATAGTAATAAGCCTATATTTTAATGTTCTTGCAAACTTTTCACCACTTCCCATTTTAAATTTATTTCAGCAATCTATAAAATGATGCTCTCTCAGGGCAACATTAGAGTCTCAATGTATAACGGGAGGCAGTGACGGCACTAAGTACAAAATATCAGCAACAGCTGTATAAGATTGTATCTATTGTAAAATAATTCATAATTTTAACTTTGGAATATTTCAAATTGGTTTCACCTATTCTGCAGAAATGCCATACTTTGGTCCACCAGACCCTCAAAAAAGCTACTTAGTTAGCATTTGTTATGGACCAAGCAGTGTATGATTACAGGTGACATAGTGGATAGACTACCTTCCCCTCCAGCCAATTTGCAACGTGGATTGGGCTAGCACAAAACTTCTCTCACGTTATCAATTATTTGGAACAAGTAGGTCGCAAGGCATACGCTGCACAGTTATTGTTACACTGTCATGAAGTGAAAATGACAGTTTATGCTTGCTTATTTTGGTCTTGGTTTGTTATCAAAAAACATCATTTCATGGAAACATGTATCCTCAGATCCGAAACTAGAATAAGATGCTCTGATTTTCTCACACAGTCCAAAGATGTGCAGGTTAGATGGATTGGCCATGCTAAATTGCCCACAGTGTGCAGGGATGTGTAGGTTAGCCATGGGAAATGCAAAGTTATGGGAATAGGGTGGGATGCCCTTCAAAGGGTCGATGTGGACTTGATGGGCCGAATGGCCGAATCAATGATTCTATGAAGTGATAACGACCAGTTAATCAGTTTTAATGATGTTGATTTAAGGGATAAATATTTGTCACGACAGTGTTGGAACTTCTCGCTCTTCTTTGAAATTGCATTATGGAATATTTAATGTCATTGAAGGCAACTAAGGGGCCTTATTTTAATATTTTGCATGAAAGCATGCATATTTTAAGCACAAATTTTGAGCTCAAGTCTCCGTGATGGAAACTGAACTCAGATTTCCTAATTCAGAGGTGACAGCACTACCACTGAGCAAAGACTGACATTCTTTTGTGCTGGTCAGGTGAGGTGTTAGAAGTGTTCACCATTCTATTCCAAATAAATAGACTGCAATAAATGCTTTAACAACTGATGATCAACTGCCTCTTCCATACCTTGTTGTCTTTCCCTCCTTTTCCTTCTTAATTAAATGGAGTGATATTTACTGTTTTTTTAATTCAAAAAAGGCACAATAACCAAATCTACATTGTTAGGAAATAGGAATTAGAAAATTTACAGTTCAAGTTCCATCTCAGACACTTGAGCTCAAAATCTAGGTTAATGCAGCACTGTCTTAGATGCATGCTTCCATATGGGGTATTAAAAATCCTAATTTGTGCATTTGAAACCCCACTTATTGCTTTAAATACTAAATGGTCAAAACTATCAGATGCTAGAAATTCATCTGAAGTCTGTTTTTTTCAGTCTGAAAATATACAAAATTCATATTTTAACAGTCTTTTTTTACACCTGATCGCAAATGAAACTGCATCCCATTTGGGATGATGCGATGTAAATAGAATGTGAGGCAGAGTCTTTCAAAAAATCTATAATTTAATTCACGTTTAAGTTGTTGTGATCTCAAGCCAGATCTACTGTTAGTAAATTCAAGGAAACCTTTAGATTTTGCTTTGAATCCTTGAAAGGTTATGTAATTTACACCATACAGGGGAGAACACTTGCACCTCATAACTCCCCTCAGAAATATCCCTGAACACCTGTTGGACTCTAAATGTAATCTGAACCTCAATGATAATTGTTCACAGTTAAACATGGCACCTAATTTACATACAGCTCTGAAAATGACAACCAACATGTCATTTATTTCTGGAGCATTTTAAGAATATCTGGACAGCTTTCTGTTCATCTTATCTTAACATGGCATCTGTAGAGGTTACCTGAACTAGCTTACATGTAATGACGTCAATCCAATTTGGCTAAAATGCACACCACAGGTCAATGCTTTCACAATGTTACAAAGCTGGGTAGAATAATTGTGAATTAAAAAGCAAAGTGTGGTCCCTTTAAGAGGTAAAGTATTTTTAAGCTTAGAGTTAAACAGAGAAGAGGTCTGTGAGTAGATGGGGAATAGTACAGATAGTTCTAAAATGGAAACATTTAATACTTGGCTTTGTTAATGGATACCTTAGGCTTGTTTTGATGGTGAGTTTGAATTTGGCCAATTAATTTAAACCAAACACTCAGGTAATTCAAAGCCAATTGAATTTAAAAACTGATGGCATTGACAGACTGAACCTAATCATATTGTGAGAATTTGTTGCATCATCAGTGGTATTTAAGAAAGGGTTTTTTTGAAAACTGGCAAAGAGCCGACTGCCATCTGAAAGAGTGAGAAAATGTTCGGCTGCAGCAAAAAGAAGTTTAAGCCTGGCTCTCACAAACTCTGTAAACTCTCCGAAAAGACCCATCAAAAGTACCATGGCAGTTTACGTTAAAGACCTCAATGATGAAATTGCAGAAAACCCATTCCAACAGCAGACTTGACAGAACAAAGGCATTTGCACAGAGAGTTCCAGAAGATACACAGTGTGAGTTTGGAGAAATTAAGTTTTAATTTATAGTTGTCTTATTAATTGGGTTTATATAAGTGGGACTTGTCTTTATTTAAACAGCATTCCAGTAGAATTTAGATCAGTTAGGAAGTTGTTAGTAGTATAAGGGGGAATTGTTGGTTTGTTAGTAATTCTGATAATTTGTTCATTGCTTAAATAAATAAATATTTTTCTTCTTACTTGTAAAGAGGAGATCAGCGATTTTCTTTCTTTTAACCACTCTTTCTTTTAATAGATTACAAGGGGAAAGGTGAGCTTCTCTGAGTGTTTTGGGGGTAATTATTAGAAGGGAACCTCTAGTCCCATCATAGCAGATTGGGGCTTGTGTTTTAGTTTAATCATCAGAGGGGTTCAGCCATTTTTCCCCTCTGTAACAACAATCATGACATGCTAAGCAACCCGACCAACAGCAGAATTCAGCCAAATAACAGAAAATTGGCAACTGTCACTTCAATGTGGAATCGAGACAACAATTTTTCAAGAAGGAATCAAAAGTTCAATTGCTGAAGCTGAAGGTTCTTGACACAATAACAAGGGCTAAGTATTATTCGGTGGTGTAACTTTACAAAATCACATTCCCATTCCAACGATTAGTCATTGGGAGCATTTCCTAGCAATTGAAGCTCATCATGACTTTCTTTCCCAAGACCAGTTCTCCCACTTTTGAGGGAATGGGAGAAGTGTGGCAGTATCAAATTAAAGTATTTTGCCTAGTTTAAGATAATGTCAACAATTACCATACAAATATATAGGCAATCTTTTGGACTCCACTCTAGCTCAAAGTTGCTTGGTGTCAATGGTTGAAAGGAAGAACAAGGTTTCAAGAGAAAAAGCACACATTACCAAGATCTCAAATATGATTCTTGAATTTCTGAAAATGCTACAAGAAATTCTAGGTCAGCACACGTCAGTCAATTAATATTACAGTCATAAAATCTTAAAGGTATGCAACATGAAACATGCTAAAAATATGTATGATAATGCATCATTATTTATCTTTGGTGGTCTGTCATTTCAGTCATGTTGAGAAGTGTGTATGTCCTTTTTTTTTTTTAAGATAATCGATTAAAATCAGAAATCCATTTAGTTAAGGACAACCTGGTAGTTTTTCTTTTGTTCCAATGGTTTATATAACATTGATCATTATTTTTAAGCAGACTAAAATACTCATTTTCTTTCATGTTAAGCTTGCAGCTGATTGGTACATATTGATTTCCAATACAGTACAGGTACAGGCCCTTTGGCCCACCAGGCCTGCACAGATTCCTAATACTTATTTAGACCCACTACTCATTGCCCTTACGCGGTTTCTACCCCTCTGTTTGCCTCCTGTTCATGTGTCTATCAAGATACACCTTAAACATTGCTAACATGCCTCCTTTCAACACCTCCAATGCATTCTTGGCACCCACAAATATCAGGGTGAAAAATGTTCCCCACAAAATGTGCCGAACTGAAGTTTTATCCAGCTGTCACATAACTCACCAACTTTTATATTCAATGCCCTAGCCGATGGAAGGAAGCATGCTGTATGCCTTCTTGACCACCTTATCCACCGGTGTTGCCACTTTCAGGGATCTGTGGATCTGCATGCCCAGATCCCTCTTTGTCAATGCTCCTAAGGGTTCTGCCATTTATTGAATAATTCACACCTGAATTTGACCTTCCAAAACGCCACATCATCGCATAGTCCGGATTAAACGCCATCTGCCATCTTCCTGCTGAAATCTGCAATCTATCTATACCCCTATCTATATCCCGTTGTATCTTTTCACAATCCTCCTAACGGCAACTTCGCCAATTTTCGCGTCATCTGCAACCTTACTACTCAGACCACCTGTATTTTTATCCAGGTCATTTATATATATTACAAACAGCAAAGGTCCCAGCACTGATCCCAGCGGAACACCACTAGCAAGTAATCTCCATTCTGAAAAGCACTCTTCACTGCTACGCTCTATCTTCTATAACCAAGCTAGTTTTGTATCCATCTAACCAGTTCACCCCAGATCCTGCCATGAGGTACTTTATCAAATGCCTGACTAGAGTCCATGTTGACAACATCCGCTGCCCTTCCCTCATTAATCATTAATCATCAACTCAATCAAGTCATTAAGAAGTGACTTTCCCGCACAAACACATGCTGCCTGTCACTAACGAGTCCATTCGCTTCCAAACGTGAATAAATCCGGTCTCTCAGTATCTTTTCCAATAGCTTCCCCACCACTGACATCAGATTCACCAGCCTGTAATTACCTTGATTACCTCTTTCCCTTCTTAAACAATGGAACAACAGTGGCCATTCTCCAGTCCTCTGGAACCTTGCCTGAGGCCAAAGTGGATGCAAAGGTATCTGTTAAGACCCCAGCTATTCCCTCCCTTGCCTCCCACAGTATCCTGGGATAGATCTCATCCAGCCCTGGGGACGTGTCTACCCTAATAATTTCATTATGTCGACCTGCCCAAGAGTATTCACACACCTTTCCCTAGCCTCAACATCCCTCATGTCCCTCTCTTTGCTGAATACTGATATAATGGATCTCACCCATTTTCTCTGGCTCCACACATGACTCCCTCCCTTATCCTTGAGTGAGCGTACTTTTTCCCTAGCTACCCTCTTGCTCTTAAAATATGTGTAAAATTCCTTGGGATTCTCCTTAATCCTGCTGGCCAAGAACATTTTGTGGTCCCTTTTAGCCCTCCTAACTCTCCGTTTGAACTCCTTCCTACTTTCTCTGTATCCTTCAAGGACTTTGCTTGTTTTTTGTTGCCTCAACCTTAGTTACACCTTTTTTTTTGGCTATGCTGATAATTTCCCCTGTCATCTAATCAACTGATCTTTAAAAGACACCCACATGTTAGATATGGATTTATCCTCAAGTAGCCACTCCCAATCCACATTCTCCAATTCTTACCTAATTTGGTTATAATTGGCCTTCCTCCAATTTAACAGCTTCATCTAAGGTCCACTATTGTCCTTATCCGTTAGTATCCAAAAATATGCAGAATTATAATCATTATGCCCAAAATGATCCCCCATTGAAACTTTGATTACTTGGTCGGGCTCATTTCCCAATACCAGGTCCAGTTTGGCCCCTTCCCACATTGGACTAGCCACATACTGTTCCAAAAAACCCTCCCGGACGCACATAACAAATTGCTCCCCATTCAAACCCCCAACGCTAAGGGAGTCCCAATCAATATCTCTGAACTAATACCAACAGGTATGTGTCATTTGCCTGTGACGGCTTTCCACCAATTATTTTACATTAGAAGCAGCATTTATTTATAGCATATGACAAAGAAACAGAATGAAATTTCTACTAAAATGCTGGTGACTTAAATAAGCAAGTGACAAATCCTGTCACCTTCTGAAAGAAGTTACGCATTTAGGATACCTTTGTTCATTAGCTGCTTTGTTCACCTTTCTATTTATAGAATCTTGGCATTTTACCAGAGCCAATACTTGCACAATCGATAGTATACTATATCACAAACAACTTATTCCCACTGGAAACTTTTAAAGTACGTTCTTGGATAGAATCATTTTCATATGATCAATACCAATGATGTAACATTTTGAAGTTAATTTTGTTCGCGTAGACTTTTTCTAAACTGTTCTGCTTGACTGGCAGCACATTAAAGTTTATTCAAATAATGTACCACAGCTAGCCAAGACTTGATCGGTTTTCAGCTTGTGTGTTAGATGAGGCGTCACAACTAAAAACGCCTTTGGCAAGTTAAAGAAAAATAATTCATGGCATTTTTGAGGTGGTTGCGGCAAGCTACATTCTTTAACCTAGTTGCAGATCAACTAGTGTACGTACATCTAAATGCTATGAGGAAGGCAGTTTCAGATTTTTGACCCGGCGGTGACGAAGGAACAATAATATAGATGGGGCACAGACAGGCGTTTCTGCAGCTGCATTCGAGACTCGAGAATGGTGTTATGCCTCCCTGGTGCCAATGTCAAGGACGTCTCTGAGCGATTGCATGAAATTCTTAAGGGGGAGGGTGAGCAGCCAGAGGCTGTTGTATACATTGGTACCAATGACAGATAGAAAGAGGATTAGGTCCTGTGGAGTGAGTACAGGCAGTTAGGAAAGAGGCTGAAAAGCAGGACCACAAGGGTCATAATTTCAGAATTACAATCAGGGCCACGTGCTAATGAGGCAAGGAATAGAAAGATAGGCCAGATGAATGTGTGGCTAAGGAGCTGATGCAGGGAGCAGAGTTTCAGGTTCTCGCATCATTGGGACCTCTTCTGGGGCAAGAGTGACCTGTACAAGAGGGACAGGTTACATCTAAACTGGAGGGGAAACAATATCTTCGCAGGGAGGTTTGCTAGTGCCACTCGGGAAGGTTTAAACTAGAAATGGCAGGGGGCTGGGAACTAGAGCAGGTCAGCCAGCAGGAAGGATTGAGGGGAAGGTAGATGTTAGGACCAGTAAGTCTGAAAGGAAGGACAGGCAGATACAGGTAAATGAACACAATGGGACTGATGGGCTGAAGTGTTTTGTTTCAACACAAGGAGTATTATGGGTAAGGCAGATGAGCTTAGAGCCTGGATCACTATATGGGACTATGATGTTGTGGCCATTACAGAGACTTGGTTCAGAGAGGGACAGGACTGGCTGCTCAACTTTCCAGGGTTTCATTGTTTTAGATGAGATAGAAAGGAAGGTAAAAAAAGGTGGAGAAGTTGCATTACTAATCAGGGAGAATGTTGTAGCTGCACTCAGAGGACATACTGGAGGGCTCTTCCACTGAGGCAATATGGGTAGAGCTCAAGAATAAGAAGGGTACAATCACTCTGTTGGGATTATAATATAATCTCACCAAGAGTCACCGAGACATTGAGGAACAAACATGTAGGCAGATTATGGAAAGATACAATAGCAACAGTGTTGTCAGAGTGGGTGACTTTAACTTCCCCAATATTAAATGGGACTTCCTTAGAGCAAGAGGCTTAGACAGGGTAGTTTTCTTTTGGTGCATCCAAGAGGCTTTCTTAAAAGAGTATGTGTATAGTCCAACTGGAGGAGAGGCCATACTGGACCTTGTATTGACTAATGAGATTGGCCAGGTGACTGACTTTTCAGTGGGAGAGCAATTTGGAAACAGTGATCATAACTCTTAAGTTTTATGAAAGTTATGAATAAGGATAAGTTGGACCTTGTGGGAAGGTGTGAAATTGGTGGGGGGGAGAAAATTATGTCAGTATAATGCAGGGACTAGGGAGTGTTAATGGGGAGGAGCTGCTATCGAGTAAGTCTACATTTGACATGGAGTTGTTTAAAGACCTGCTGATCAGAGTTCAGGACTGGCATGTTCCAGTTAGGAGGAAATACAAGGCTGGCAAGGTAAGGAACCTTTGAATAACGAGAGAGGTTGTGAATTTAGTCAAAAGGGAAAAAGAAGCAAATGTAAGGTTTAGGAAGCTAAAATTGGACGGGGCCCATGAGAAACATATAAAAAGCAGGAAAGAATCAAGCAGGGAATTAGAGCAAGTGGGGGAAGTGAAATGACCTTGACAAGTAGGGTTAAAGAGAATCCCAAGGCATTTGATACATACATTAAAAAAAACAAGAAGGTAACTAGGCAGAGGGCAGGACCACTGAAGGACAAAGGAAAGAACTTGTGCTTGGAGGCCCAGGACGTGGACAAGACCTTAAATGAGTACTGTACATCGGTATTCACCAAGGAAAAGGAGATGAAGGACAGTGAGATTAGTGTGGAACATGCCAAAACACGAGGGCATTTTGAAATCAAGTAAGAAATGGTGTTGGGTCTCTTGAAAAGCATTAAGGTGGATAAGTCCCAGGGCCTGAAGGTATCTACTCTAGGTTTTGAGAGAGGCAAAAGAGGGGATTGCTGGGGTCTTGAACAAAATGTTTGTATCGTCGTTAGCCACTGGAGAGTTCCCAGAGGACTGGCGAGTAGTTAATGTTGTTCCTCTGTTCAAGAAGGGAAATAGGGATAATCCAGGAAACTATAAACCAGTGAGTCTCTCATTGGTGGTTGGGAAGCTTTTGGAGAGAATTCTTAGGGATAGGATTCATTCACATTTGGAAAGGCATGGCCCAATTAGGGACAGTCAGCACGGCTTTGTGCAGGGCAGGTCATGTCTTACTAACTTGACTCAATTCTTTGAGACAGTGATGAAGGTGATCGATGAGGATAGAGCAGTGGATGTTTACATGGATTTTAATAAGGCTTTCAACAAGGTCCCTCATGGTAGGCTCATCCAGAGATACAGAGGATCCACAGTGACTTGGTTGCTTGGATTCAGAATTGGTTTGCCCATAGAAGGCAGAGTGCAGTGGTGGAAGGGTGTTTTTCTGCAGGAGGTTCTGTGACTAGTGGTGTTCCACAGGGATCCATACGGGGACCTCAGCTGTTTGCGATATATATAGATGATTTGGATGAAAACATAAATGGGTTGGTTGGTATGTTTGCAGATGACACAAGATCAGTGGAGTTGTGGATAATGTAGAAGGTTGTCAAAGGATACAGCAGGATATAGATCAGTTGCAGATATGGGCAGAGAAATAGCAAATGGAGTTTAATCCAGGCAAGTGTGAGGTGCTGCACTTTGTGAGATCAAATGTTAATGAACAGTGAACAGTTAATGGCAGGACCTTGAACAGCAGTGATGTATAGAAGTGTCTTGGGGTTCAAGTCAGTAACTCCCTGAACATACCCACACAAGTAGATAAAGAGTAAAGAAGGCATATGGCATGCTTGCCTTTATTGGTCAGGGCATTGAGCACAAGACTCAGGATGTTGCAGCTTTATAAGACTTTGGTTAGGCCACACCTAGAGTATTGCATTCAATTCTGTTTGCCACATTACAAGAAGGATGCAGATGCTGGATTTACCAGGATGCTGCCTGGATTAGAGGGTGTAAGCTTTAAAGAGATGCTAGAAAAACTAGGATTGTTTTCTCTGAAGCGGCGGAGGCTGAGGGGAGACTTGATAGAAGTCTATAAAATTATGAGACGCATGGACAGAGTTGACAGTCAAAATCTTTTTCCCACAGTTGAAATGTCTAAGATTAGGGGGCATGCACTGAAGGTGAGGGGGGTGGGGCGGGGGAGCGGGTAGTTCAAAGAAGACGTGAGGGGCAAGGTTTTACACAGAGTAGGAGGAGTCTGGCATGTGCTGCCAAGGGTGTTGGTGGAGGCAGATATGATAGAGGCTTTTAGATAAACATGTCAATATGCAAGAAATGGACGGATACGGACTAAGGGCAGGCAAGAGGGATTAGCTTAATTTGGTGTCCTGTTCAGTACAACATCATGGGCTGAAGGGCCCGTTCTTGTGCTGTACTGTTCTACATATGTCAGGATGGTATGCATCAGGAGGGGTACATGCAGGTGACAATGTTTCGACCTGCCTACTGCCCCTGTGGCTTAGGGTAACAGAGTCTTAGGTTTGTAAGGTCCTGACAAAGAAGCCTTAGCAAATTGCTACAATGCAATCTGGTGTATAATGCTGACATTGAGCATAGGCAGTGAGGAAACAAACATCTTAAAAGTTGTAAACTGGGTGCCAACCCAGTGGGTTCTTTTATCTTGGACAATGTTGAGCTTCTTGAATATTGTTGGAACTCGAGTCACCCAGGGAAGTATAGAGTATTCCATCACACTAACGTGCACCTTGCAGATGATGGGCAGGCTTTGGTAGGTCAGAGAGTGAATTTTCTGTTACAGAATTCCAGGCTGTGACCTGCTCTTGTTTACATGCTGGCTCAGTTAAGTTTCTGGTTAATGCTTGGCCCCAGGCTGTTGATGCTGTTGGATTCTATTATGTTAGTATAATAGAATCTAGTTCCCAGGACCTGTATTCTTACCGAAGGCAGTTATTGTTTGGTGTTAATGTTACTCATGCCTATCAGCCCAAGTGGCAAATAAACAAAAAAAAATGATTCTTGTGAATAAAACAAACCCCTGGCAGCACATGCCAGACTCCTCTTACTCTGTGTAAAACCTTGCCCCTCACATCTTCTTTGAACTCCCACCCACCACACCCACCCCCCCCCCCCCCCCCCCCCCCCCCTCCCCCCCCCCCCTCACTGCATGCCCCCTAATCTTAGACATTTCAACTCTGGGAAAGAGATTTTGACTGTCAACCCTGTCCATGCATCTTCAGAAGGATGAGCACACAGTGAATAAACATGATGACTGTAAAACATACTGTAGCAACATGTAAGTGTTAAAGATCGACTACCCTATGTACAGTTTTGTACATCATGAACAAAATTTCGGAATACACTTAACTAATCCAGGAGGCCATAGGATTTCAAGAACATAAGCTAACAGTCACCATCTTACTTTTCTTCTGAGTACAAAACATTTATCTTATAGATAGCATTGTATAGTTTCAAATTAAACACTGGGTACTTACAATTTTTTGAGCAATACGAAAAAACTGAGATACATCTCGAATTGTGTGTCCAAAGTTGTCATAGATTTTGATATATGGCCGCACCCATGATGGCAACTGTGACATTACCTCCGTTCCAGTAAATCTGAAAATAAGGTCAGAATACAAGTGAGGTTGATTAGGAAAATCATTTTGAACTTAAGTTTGAAATTAACATCTAGTTGATGCCAAATGTGGCTGCTCTTTTGAGTCAATCTGTAAAGCTAACTCTCAAGTTATTTCCTGGCTTTGTTTTAAAATGTTAAAAACAAAAATTGCAACTGTTGAAATATGTGTGCAAAATGTATCATTCTTCCTACATTTTAAAAGGATCAGCATACGCAGTTTCATCAATCCATTTTAATCACTGTCATTTTTGCTGAGCTAGCTTTGCTTTTGGCAGGCAAGGAAAGATTAGCCAGTCATTGAAATCGTATTGTCCAAGAGTAGGCACATAGCGAGAATGCAAACAACTTCAGGAATGAACTCACTGTAGCAAAATCACTAAATAAGAACATGAAAAAAGACAAATCAGGAGGTAAACTCACTCCAACCCAAATCCTTCTGAATGGGTAGCCCACCATTCTCTCAGACCCAACCATAACATTGACAAATCCACTAACATGAGTAGGACTGTACTGACCTTCAGCTAGCAGAGGCCAAATACCATCTCTCCGACACTTACTCCTACCTCCCCGGATCACAACCCCCCCCACATTTAACAACCAAGTCATTTATATAGATCGTAAGCAGTTGAGACCCCAGAACTGGTCCTTGTCACGCTCTATCAGAGGTTGCCAATACACAAGAGACCCATTTAGCTCTACCATTTGCTTCCCGTTTGCCAATGAGTCTTCATCGATGCCATTATCATCATTCAAAATACATCATGAGGGGTGGGGGGGGTGGGGGTGGTTTGGTGGGGAAGAAGGGGAGAGGGGGCTGTGGAGGGATAGGTGTTGCAATGGGGAGCTGTTTGATCTACTGAGTATTTTTCACCATTTCTACATTGTTTTGAGAGGGGAAGACAGCTCTGGAACCACTAATAGAAAGGCGTAGAGAGATGAAGATGTTTTCCGACAAACAGCAGTTAACTTTGGTGAATGACAGCAAAGAAAAACTGAATCTCCATCAGTAATATCAATGTTTAACTACTGCACCTGTTCAAATGGCAAAAGGCAGATTTGTATCCACACAGCAAAATCACACTTGTGACAAGAATAAATGGACAAATTTTACCATTCAAATGCTTGAACAGAATACATTACACATGCAGTCTCTGTCAATTAAGATTACTAAGCATTGAAATATATGGTAGCAAGAAAAGAGCTATGCTATTAGTCAATTCCACAGCTTTAAAAAAAAATCAATGTTGCTTATTGGAAGATGTTTGAACAAAATCTAATCTACTTACACACCTATGATCACACAGGAAGATGGCTCCATAATCATTGCGGTGACGAATAACCCTGCCGATGGCTTGATTGACAGCACGTGATGCTTGCTGTCTATACCATTCTTGTCCAGATAAATGCTTTGAAAAAAATCAATGTTATCCAGCTTTATCCTTTAAATCACGCTGTAAGTGTTCACATGTCAACATCATGACATCTTCAATCACATAAACCTTGTTTTGTAGGTATGAATGACAAATTGTTCCACAAAGACGTGACCAGCTTTGTTTAGATTTACCATGTAATCTCCAAAATAACTGCTGACAAGAAATAGAATTATTTCTACCATGATGCCATCACCAAACGCATCTTCCCCTACCTTCCCTTTCAGAATTCTGAAAGCATCATCCCTCTCTTACACCGTTGCTTACTCAACCAACCAAAACCCTCTCTCTCGTTTCTATATGGGTCAAAGAAAATGCAATATCTGGTCTTTTATATCCTCCCTCTTCTTACATTCCAAGGTCCTCAAACACTCATATCTGCTGATTCCTTGTACTTCTTTCAATACAATATTCTGTATTCGCTGCTCACTGTGGTCTGCTCTACATTTGAGGCACCAAACACAGACTAGGAACAGCATCTCATCTTTTAATTAGAGAGTTTATAGCCTGATGAACTCAGCATGGAGTTCAATCATTTCAACCATGGCCTGCATTTTGTTCCCTTTTTCTTTGCTAGTCTTGACTTTAATGTTTTTTGTTCACTTGCAATAGCTGCTGTTCACGATTCTGCCATTCACACGTCTTCCAGGTACATCTCTTGTTTTCTTTACGACATTACCACTCCCTTGATCGTTGCACCACAGAGACTTTTGACATTTAATCTACTCTGCCCACTCTCCCAAAACAGACCTTCCCTTTTGTTATTCCACCCCTCCCTTTCTATTGCTTAGTAACTTCTCTAACTTTTCATCAGAATGTTTTGATGAAACGCCAATCTGAAAAGTTAATCCTTTTTCTTTCTTCTTAGGTGTTGCTACGATTAGTTATCTCTAGTTTTTTTTTTATTCATTAATGAGATGGAGTCACTGGCTAGGCCAGCATTTAGTGCCCATCCATATTTGCCCAGAGGGCAGTTAAGACTAAACCACATTGCTGTGGGTCTGGAGACCCAGTTGGCTTTGTTCCAAAAATTGACAATGAATTCTTGGTCATCATTAGATTCATAAATTCCAGATTTCTTTAAAATTGTATTCAAGTTCCACCATCTGTCATGGCAGGATTCGAACCTGGGCTTTTGGATCATGATCCGGGTCTCTGGATTAACAGTCCAGCAATAATACCACTAGGCCATCGCTTCCCCATATCCTGACTTTACTTCAAAATTCTAGCATCTGTAGTACTGCACCTTTGCTAGAGTTTCTTAGCCACATTAGGGTGTCTTCATCAGAGTTCTGAAGGAGATAGCTGATGAGTTGGTGGAGGCATTGCTGGTGAAGCTTCAAGAGTCACTGAAGTTAGGGAGGGTCCCAGACAACTGGAAAATGGCTAACATAATAGTCCTACTTAAGTGAAGCAAACAGAAGACAGGAAATCATAGGCAAGTTAGCCTGACCTTGGTTATTGTTAAGATTTTACAGTCCATTAATAAGCATGAGATTGTGGATCTGCATGGTAAAACAGGGCTGAGTCTCCACTGCTTCATCAAGGGGAAGTCATGCCTGTTAGAATTCTTTTGAGGAGGTAATGAGCAAGTTAGACAAAGGAGACATGATCGATTTGGATTTCCAGAAGGTCTTCAACAAAATGCCACACAGGAAGCTGCTAAATAAGAGCCCATAGTGTTGGGGACGAGACACTGGCATGAACAGAGGATTGGCTGACTGGCAGAAGGCACAGAGTGAGGATAAAGGAGCCTTTTTCAAGCTGGCAACTGGTGATTAATGGAGTTCTACAGGGGTCAGTGTTGGGACCACAACAATCCACGTTATACATTAACAATTTGGATGAAGGAAATGAAGCTGTTATCACTAAGTTTGCAGATGATACTAAGATAGGTGGAGGGGCAGGTGGTGTTGAGGAGGCGTGGAGGATGCAGAAGGACTTCGACAGGCTAGGAGAGTGGGGCGAAGAAGTGGCAGATGGAATATAATGTGGGAAAGTGTGAGGTTATACACTTTGATAGGAAAAGTAGAGGCATAGTCTATTTTCTAAATGGGGAGAGGCTTCAGAAATCTGAAGCACAAGGGGATTTACAAGTCCTAGTTCTGAATTCTGTTAATGTTTACATGCAGGTTAGGAAGGAAAATGCAATGTTGGCATTCATTTCAAGGGGGCTAGAATACAACAGCAGAGATGTCCTGCTGAGTTTCCACTAGAGAGATTAGGAACCAGGGGCAGAGCCTCAGAGTAAAGGGGCAACCCTTTAGAACTGAGATGAGGAGACATTTCTTTAGCCAGAGGGTGGTGAATCTGCAGAATGCATTGCAGCAGAAAGCTGTGGAGGCCAAGTCATTGAGAGTATTTAAGACAGAGACAAATAGGTTCTTGATTAGTATGGGGATCAAAGATTACAGGAAGAAGGCAGGAGAATGAGATTGAGAAACGTATCAGCCATATTTGAATGGCAGAGCAGACTTGATGGGCTGAACGATCTACTGCTACACCTAGACCTTATGGTCTTACCTTATGGATAGTGAGATGAATTGAGGGTTGATCCCAGGTATAGATGGATCTTCTTATGAGAGTAGGTTGTAACTGTATTCACTGACTTGAGAAGAATGTGAGGTGATCTTGTTGAAACACAAGATTCTTGGTGGCTTGAGTGGGTAGATACTGAGAGATAAT
Source organism: Rhincodon typus (assembly GCF_021869965.1). Taxonomy (NCBI): domain Eukaryota; kingdom Metazoa; phylum Chordata; class Chondrichthyes; order Orectolobiformes; family Rhincodontidae; genus Rhincodon; species Rhincodon typus. The sequence continues at coordinate 33,026,691 of NC_063350.1, forward strand.
TTCCTCTTGTGGGAAAGTCACAGACTAGACTGCATACTCTCACATCAAGTGGACCAAGGCTGTAACAAGCTACCTTGGCAGAACCCATGCTGAAAATCAGTGAGCAGGTTGTTACAAAGCAATTGATGCTCGAGAGCACTATTGATGACTCTTTCCACCATTTCACCAATGATCAAAGTAGATGGTTGGGATGTTAACTGGCCAGGTTAAATGGATCCAGTTTTTTTTTGTGTATAGGACATAGATGGTCAATTGCTCACATTGTTGGGAAGATGGCAGTGTTGGCGCTGTACTGGAACAGCTCACTTTGGGGAGCAGCAAATTCTCAAGCACGTCTTCCGTACTAGAGGATAGATTCAAAAAGTTGGGAATGTTCTCCTTGGAGAGAAGAAGGCTGAGAGGAAATTTGATGGAGGCTTTCAAAATCATGAGCAGGCTGGATAGAATAGAAAAGGGGAAGCTGTTCTCCATCGTAAAAGAGGAAAAGGAGAATCAGAGTGCACAGATTTAAAGTGATACGCAAAAGAAGGGCGAGGTATGGAAAGCACTGCCTGGAAATGTGATGGTGGGAACCTCAATTGAAGCATTCAAGAGGGCATTGGATGACTATTTGGGTAAAAATGGCATGGAGGGATATGGGGGGGGAAAAAGGGGCTGATTAGCCTCCTTTTGGAATCATAACAATTTTGCGATTCTGTTGCCAGCGTGCTGTCGGGCTATACATTTTACAGCATCCAGTACCTCTAGCCATTTCTTGATATCATGTAGAGTGAATCAAATTGGTTGAAGACTAGTATCTGAGATGCCAGGGACCTCCAAAGGAGGCAGAGGTGAACCAGCTTGGCATATCTGTTCGAACATAGTTGCAAATGCTTCAGCCTTACTTTTTGCACTGACATGTTGGTCTCCTCTAACATCGAGATATTTGTAGAGCCTCTGTCTCAATAAGTTGTTTAATTATTCAACACATTCACAACCGTATGTGGTAGGTCTACAGAGCTTAGACTTAACCCATTGGTTGTGGAATCACTTAGTGAAGCGTGTCTGAACTAACATTAATAACATCCTTGAGGACATCCTACACTATTCAACATGAAAAAAATTAAGTAAAAATGCTTGTGCATCGTTGAAACAGTTGAAGTTGTTTCTAGAATGGTGTTCATCTAATCCTAATGCACCTGTCATGTCAGACATGTTCAAAGAGAGAAGGTTTACAACTTCATTTGGATTTAAGGTACAAACTAGTGATAACCAGTAAATCGGGTAATCAAGAAAACACCATAAGCACAAAATAAATCTTTAACCAGATAACTAGTAAAAGGATAAATCTATTAAACAATTTTATACTTTTACGTATGCAATACCTGAGCAGTTCCAACACACTTCAGTCTCATTTCATCAAGGAATTGCATCTTTAGCACTACTTTAGGGTCCATCCGAGGTGGAAAAGGCAATCCAGTAACAATCACACCTCGCCCATTCATGTCTGCAAAATCCAAGCCTTCGCTAGCCTGAAGAACAACAAATACAGCTTCTGGTTCATTCTATCACTCTGGCCTGGGTTCAAACCAGATGAAATGAATGCAAGGTAACCCATGATCACATTGTACTATTAAAGTTTTACATGAAAGCATTGTCTACAGTTATTAATCTCATGAAAACACAGAACAATATTACCTCCCACATCTTTGATTATTTCTCAAATTTGATGCACTTCAAACTACCTTCTGTGGCAGTACAAGGCAGGTAACTGATGCCAAGATCTCAATTGCTTCAATTCTACTGCTGAATTATTTTTACAAGTCCAACAACTTTATCAAATACTTCCTTTTGTAATGCTTCCCTCCCCCAACAAACAAAACTTACTCCTAACAAACTCAATGTTGGAGAAACTCAGCAGGTCAGTTGTGTCTGTGGAGACAAGAATCATGCCAGACTCAAAACATTGTTTCTCTCCACATAAATGCTGCCAGATGCGTTGAATTTCTCCTGCATTCTCTGTGTTTGTTTCGGATTTACAGAATCTGCAGTATTTTGCCTTTATTCAAAAACTTGCCTCTAGTTAACTAGTTTGTTTAATTTAACTTTTTCATTTGGAATCCTATTGTCCTCACATATCATCCCACCAATCTCAGCCGTCAGCATATCATTCTCCGCCAAACACAACCCAACCCCACAACCAAAGAGATACTCCCCCTCATCCCTATCTGCCTTTCGTAGGGACCAATCAGATGTGGCCTCTTCTACATCGGTGAGACCAAGCACAGACTCGGAGACCGCTTTATAGGTGACAAACAACAACACTTTCTGGTTGCCAACCATTTTAACTCCCTCTCCCACTCCCTGGGTGACATGTCCATCCTGGGCCTCCTCCAATACCACAATGTCACCTCCCGCAAACTGGAGAAGCACCACCTTGTATTTCACCTCGGGAGCCTACAGTCCGATGGCCTAAACATGGAATTTAGCACTTTTAAAATCTCCCCACCCCCGGCCTCATCCCATGTCCAACCCTCCCCTCTCATCCCCGCCTCCTTGACCTGACATAACCTGTCCATCTTCTCTCCCACCTAGCCGCCCCATCCTTCCCACCAACCAATCCCCACCACTGCCTACCTGCATTCACTATCACCTCCTACCTTCCCCAGACCCAACTTTCCTCTCTATTTATTTACCAGCTCCCAATTCTGAAGAAGGGTCCCAACCTGAAACATCAATTTCCTGCTTCTCTGATGCTGCCTGGCCTGTTGTGTTCCTTCAGCTCTACACTGTGTTGTCTCTGACTCCTACATCTGCAGTTCTGGCTTTCTCTATTCATCCTATTGCTTTCTGCCCCCAGTGCTACTTTCAGATAGCACAGCCAACATTCACAGGTAGTCAACATTTTGGATTCCATTCAGTAACTGTGTACAACCTAAATATTACTTGGATAATTAAAACGAGGCTCTTTGTTGAGGAATTGTTCAGTAAGGTCTAATTTCTCACCTTTCCTCTGCACACTGCACAGAAACAAGCTCCATTCGACTTTGGATCACTCACTTTATCATAATATGCATCCATAACCTGAAATTGATTTGCCATGAGTAAGTTAAAATGTACAAACTCAGACCAAACGCCAAAAACAGTCAAGATGTGTGCAGTCATTTATTTCTTTATGGAGTGAATGGAATCGCGTGGAGATTTACAAACCAATGAAAAGGAAACAAAAACAAGAAACAGCAAACCTCTGTAAATGATCCTTTGCCTTTCACTTCCACAAAGATGGGTTTGATCTCTTCTATTCTATTGGAAATGCCTTGCTCCTGTTAGGAAAAACAGTTTGAAACGGAAAAGAGTGAAGCAATTCTGTCATTTGACTCTTGATGACAACATATTCTAAAGTTGTACAAAAACATTTACAGAAGTTACATAACACACACGCGAGAGGAAAATTTGGGTATCACTATTTTTAAACTTGTTCAGAATTTCATCCAACAAATTTGAAGGGACTTATAATTTTGCTGATGTAAGAAATGAATATATGTAGATGTCATATGCTCTCCAGGTGTGAAAGTAGGTCAATGGAAATATTTACATTCATTGTTAAAAATAAACTACACACAAGTAAACTGTTAAAATTTATACTTAATCTATTAACTTCTTGCCCCCCTCCCCGCCCCCCGCTTTATTTGTTCAATACATTGAAGTTCCACGCCCAAAGTATACGATGTGTCCTTGCCACCCTCAGTGCTTCCTCCCAAGAGGTGAAGGACTGAAATATTGGGAAGGGCAGTAGGTGGTAATTGGTAGGCAATTTCTTTGCCCATATCTGACCTGGCGATGAAGCTTCATCAATATTGTAGACTCTAGGTCAAGTCCCTTACGTCTGTATACGACTGTGCCGCCACCTCTGATCAGTCTGTGTTGACAATTGGCAAGATTCTGAGAGCATGACTACACCGGTCCGTGAGACGGCTTTCAAAATTACAGCACAATCTCCAGATGTTCAGAAGTGGGGTTTGCACACTCGATAGGGTTTGACGTGCATTTGGCGTTTTCGGATACCTAGCTTAACTTTACGTGGCTCATCTGATGTTATCCCTTTATGACTTTGGCAATGACCAAGCAGCTTGCTGGGCAGAAGACAGTCAACCACCTTGAGCGGGTCTGCAGTCAGATGCAGGCCAGACCAAGGTAGAGATGGCAGATTTCCTCCACGGAAAGACAGCAGGGAACTAGATGGGTTTTTACCACAATCTGATAGTCTCATCATCAACACTATTGAGACTAGCTTCTTATTCATCAATCACTCCACGATTTGAACTGAACTCAAACCCATGTCGCCAGAATGATAGCTCTGGATTATTAGTCCAGTAGCAATCTCATTATACTAGTGTCTCTTTCGATATGGAACTACAGCGATTTGGTTGACCCTTAATTGTTCATTAAATTGACCTGATGGTGCCTCTCAGTTTATAAGGGTGAAGAGGCGGCTTCGTGCACATTCCATGGCTGAATTCAAAAGAATTCTGCGGTCACTTACTTTCCAGAACTCAAGGCTTTTATCCATGACGGGATATGATGGGAAGAACACCAACAACCCATTTGGCACGACTCTGGACAGATTAACTAAAAGTGGAGACAGCAAACAAACATGCAATGGAATAAATCATGGGATGTGAAAAGTCAATTCAAACATTCCAAACAAAAACAGAAGTAGCTGGAAAATCTCAGCAGGTCTGGCAACATCTGTGAAGAAAAAAAATCAAGCGTTAACATTTCAGGTTCGATGGCACTTCCTCAGAACTGATGGTAGCTGGGAAAGCGTCGGTCAGGAACAACTGGTGTTTTTGTTCCTGATTTACAGCATCCGTAGTTCTTTCGGTTTTTATCAAACATTCCAAACTTTGCCAAAACAAGTTGGAAGGACCACTTAAAATGTATTACTGAACGTGATTCTTTAAAAAAATATTGGAACCACACTTCACTAAATGCTTTGTTTCTTTAGAGCATTGGAAGCTTTACAGAATTGATATTTGATTATGTTGTAGAGCACATTGGTTTGGAGTACATTCAAGGTGGGGGAGTAAAAAGGAATGTACTAACAGTAAGGACCAATATAGTTAGAAAAAACAGCTGCTTTGTGCAGCTGACAGAAACAGTCCTCAAAGCTATATTGTCCGGTGGTGTCAAGCTTAAGGACATCTCCTCAGGGCTGGAGAGGAAGGATCCAGTCATGGTCCATGAGGGTACTGATGGCACAGTTTTAGGACCAAGAGGTGGGGATTGTGGTGGTATATGCAGCTATGATCCAAATTAAAAAACAGGTCCAAAAATGTAATGATCCCTGGGCTACCACCTGAGTAACAAGCAAATAGGTTAAGATAAATAAGATCAGAGATTTGAATAGATGCTGGAAAGACTGTTGAGAGAGAAATTAGTTTCTGTCACCAGAACGTGGGAAAGAGGGAGCTGTTATGTAGAGATACGTTTCATTTGAACCATGCTGCAATCAGTGCACTGGCAAATCATATAACAAGGGCTGTATCTGCAATTACCTCAGACATTACTGATATGGTGGGTCTTAAACTTCACAAAGCATTGCAATCATTAACTTATGGTTATCTGAGCTTTTGATTCCACCTCAAGGACTATTCCATCATTGACTACCTCGATGACTGCTTCTGTCTGGTATGCTTCCTTTTGCATCCAGCACTGATTCACAGGCACAAAATAGCTGTGTGCCCCCAGCTGACTCACTTCATCAAGGGATATCTGTCTCTGGGCCACCCCTGAGCAACAATATTGTTCAGTTACATCAAACAGAAGTTGCTAGTAAGCTTTTCGCCTCGCCACTCTCTCGACTGTGCCGAGATATTGATGCTCGCAGGTTTCTTCTGAGCTCCTCACAGCCTCCCCCAACACAGAGCCTGTGACTATCCCACTTTTGCAGGGAATGACTTCGGAGTCATGTCCCTGACTCTTAGCAACTTGCCAATTCCTAGAACTTCTTTCCAAGTTCACTCTAATAGTAAGGAGTCATCCAATTGATCTGGACACCTTCCCTGCAGAATAATTAAGATTCCACACTCCTAACATCGAGTCTTCTCATGTCTTTCTCTAATTCTGAGCCCTGAAATGAAGCCTAAACTGACTTATGTGACCTATAAAAAACTCTTGCAATAAGCTCCATTCATCACATGGCAGAATTGAGCATTGTTACCTTTTGGAATTGTACTCTGAATATTACATTCTCACAAACTGCTGGAAATGAATCATTCACAAAGTACATAAAGAGTTTCTAAAGCAAATAATGGTTCCTTTGAGGATGACAGTGACGAATTAATATTAAGAAACAAAAGAATGAGAGAAACTTCAAACAGTTTGTTTTGCATACAAGACATTATTATCATCGCCACAACACCGTTTTCAATTGACCTCACAGCAATGCTTCACCTCACCACCGACAAGCTCGCCACTGGAGTGGATCTAACTTACAGAACCTGCAGGAAATTATTCAACCTCTACCATCTTCAGCCAAAACCAAAGCCACCCCGACCAGTGTCATCAAGCTGCAGTACGCAGATGATGCTTGTGTGTGTGCAACTTTTGAGGAAGTACTCCAGACAATCATCAGCACCTTTACAGAGGCACATGAGAACACTGGTCTCATCCTGAACATCCGCAAAATCCGCAACCTGGCCCGGCATGGTGGACCAAATCCCTGATCGTAGAGGTCCATGAAGAGGCCTTAGAGAATGTTGACCGCTTCCAATACATCAGGAGTGTCCTGTTGGCCGAAGCAGCTATTGATGAAGGGATCCAGTATCGGCTTCAGTGTGCTAGCACAGCCTTTGGCCACCTGAGGAAAAGGGTGTTTGAGAAGAATCAGATCCAACACCAAAATCATGGTTTATTGACCTGTGATGGTTCCTGCCCTCCCATATGGCTTTGAGACATGGAGTGTCTACAGCAGATACCTCATGGCACTGAAGCAGTACCGTCAATGCTGCCTGTGTAAGATCCCTGTGAATCTGCTGGGAAGAAAGCCACACCAACATCAGCACCCTCAACCAGGCCAACATCCCCAGCATTGAGGCACTGACCACCATTGATCTGCTACGATGGGCTGGGCATGTTGTCCACACGACTGACACGAGACTCCCCAAGCAGGTGCTCTACTCCCAGCTCCGAAACAGCAGGCGAACCCCAGGTGGACAGAGGAAACGCTTCAGTGGTACCCTCAAGCCCTCAGTGATGAAGTGCAGCATTCCCACAGACACTTGGGAATCACTGGCCCAAGACCATCCAAAGTGGAGGAGGAGCATCCAAGAAGGCATCGAGCAGCTCGAGACTTGTCGTCAGGGAGAAAATGGAAGGTGGCGAAAACAGCGAAAGGAGCACGCTGTTGCAACAATCCTCCACCCACCCCATCCCTGTGATCACCATCTGCCTCAAGTGTAACAGAGCCTGTGGGGGCCACATTAGTCTGTTCAGCCACCTACCCTGAGAGTGGAAGAGAGTCATCCTCATCTGCAAGGGACCACCGATCATGATTATGGAGGAAAAAACATTAAAAGCATTCCAACAAGAGTAGAAAAACAAGGGGAGAAATGGAGATAAAATATAGAAAATCTAAAGGGACTTAAGACTGACAGCCCTCTGGCCTTGATAGCTTCTAAGCTGGGATTGTAAAAATGGGGCTGCTGAGATAGTGAATGCATCCATTGCAATCTTCCAAAACTCCCTAAATTTTGGAAAGGCCCAGAAGAATTAAAAACTGTCAACGGTTCAGGAAAAATGTGAGAGACAGCATCGAGCTACAGTCCATTTAGTCATTGGGAATTCACTGAAATCTATCATCGAGGAAGTAATAACAGGACATTTAGAAAATCATAAAATTGTATTGGCTCAGCCTGATCGTATGAGGGAAATAGCATCATACAGTGCAGAAGAGGACCTTGGGCCCATTGTGTCTGTACTGCCAAAACTACAATAAAACATATTAGTCCAAATTTCCAGCACTTGGCCCATAGCTTTGAATGTTATGACATGTTATAGCATTTGACAAATGTACTGGCATTGTTTGAGGATGTAACAAGCAGGGTGGATAAGGGAGTGACAAGTAGTGTAGTATATTTGGATTTTCAAAGATATTTAACAGAATATCATATAATAGGGAACTGCACACGGTATGAGTTCATGGTGTTGAAGGCAATATATTAGCTTTGCTGGAGGGTTGAAAATGAACAGGAAATAGCCAGATAAATAGGTCATTTTCAGTTTGGCAAACTATAACTATTTAGGGGCAGGAGGGGCGCACACAGGATTAGCGCTAGGACCTCAACCATAAACAATCTATTCAGATGACTCAATAAAACAATTAGAATGTTTTCCAGCCAAAAGCACTGACAATACCAAAGTGGGTAGGTAAGCAAATCGCAAGAAGGATACAGAAAATTTCCGAAAAGAAAATAGGTTAGTTAAATGAGAGGGCAAAAGAATTGCGTATAACATCGCAAATGTGAGGATGTCTGCTGTGGTAGGAATAATAGAAAACCAGACAGACGGTAAACTGCTGTAGTCCAAAGGGATTGGGATTTTCTCATATAAAAATCACAAAAAGTTAGACTGTAGATAAAGCAAGTCACGGAATATTGTCCTTTATTGCAAGGAGAACAGAGCAAAGAAGTAGGGAAGTCTTGTTTAGGTTTACAGGCCATTGGTGAGACTACATCTACGAGCAACATAGCAGAGATTTGGCCTCCTTATTTAAGAAAGGGTATTTACTTGCATTGGAGGCAGTTCAGAGAAGGTTCACTAAATTGATTCTTGAGGTGAAGGGGTTGTCTTGTGGGGAAAAGATCACAAAATTGAGCTTATACTCATTGGAGGTTGGAATATTTAGAGAAGATCGTATTGAAACACCTAAGTTTCTGAGTGAGCTTGACAGGCTCAATGCCTTTCCACACGGTGGCGAACCGAGAATCGGAATTCCAGTTAAGACAGAGACGAGGAGGAATTTCATTTCTTAGAAGATTGTTAACCTTTGGAATTCTCTACCCTAGATAGCTGTGGAGGCAGAGAGGAGTTCTGAGGAAGGGGTGATCAACCTGAAATGTTAACTCTGATTTCTCTTCACAGATGCTGCCAGACCTGTTGAGCTTTTCCAGCAATTTCTGTTTTTGTTTCTGATTTACAACATCCACGGTTCTTTTGGTTTTATGATAGAAAGTCATTTATCATTCATTTTTAATGACAAGGAAGTCTAAAATTAAGGGGAGGTGGATGAGAGAGTGGAATCAGATTCGCCATGATCTAACCTAATAGCAGAGGAGCCTTGAGAGTTCAAACAGCCTATTCCTGCTCCTATTAACCTACATTCTTGAGGGGCAAAGAGAATCGGGGTAGGTACAGTTCGTGGGAAAGAAACAAGAAAGCAAGGAGAATCGGGGTAGGTACAGTTCGTGGGAAAGAAACAAGAAAGCAAGGAGAATCGGGGTAGGTACAGTTCGTAGGAAAGATACAAGAAAGCAGAAAAAGACACATCAATAATCGGTCTAGACAATAACTAGCGAACTATACGGTAAATGGAAAAGCCCTGGGGAAAATTGATGCACAGAGAGATCTGGGTGTTCAGGTCCATTGTACGCTGAAGGTGGCAATGCAGGTCGATAGAGTGGTCAAAAAGGCATACGGCATGCTTTCATTCATCGGACGGGGTACTGAGTACAAGAGTTGGCAGGTCATGTTGCAGTTGTATAGGACTTTAGTTCGACCACATTTGGAATACTGCGTACAGTTCTGGTCGCCACATTACCAAAAGGATGTGGATGCTTTGGAGAGGGTGCAGAAGAGGTTCACCGGGATGTTGCCTGGTATGGAGGGCACTAGCTATGAAGAGAGGTTGAGTAGATTAGGATTATTTACATTAGAAAGACAGAGGTTGAGGGGGAACCTGATTGAGGTCTACAAAATCATGAGAGGTATAGACAGGGTGGATAGCAAGAAGCTTTTTCCCAGAGTGGGGGACTTAATTACTAGGGGTCACGATTTCAAGGTGAGAGGGGAAAAGTTTAAGGGAGATATGCGTGGAAAGTTCTTTATGCAGAGGGTGGTAGGTGCCTGGAATGCGTTGCCAGCGGAGGTGGTACAGGCTGGCACGATAGCGTCATTTAATATGTATCTAGACAAATACATGAATGGACAGGGAGCAGAGGGATACAGATCCTTGGAAAATAGGCAGCACATTCAGATAGAGGATCTGGATCGGTGCAGGCTTAGAGGGCCGAAGGGCCTGTTCCTGTGCTGTAATTTTCTTTGTTTGTTCTTTGTTCAAGGAGCAAGTCCTAAAATAGGATCAGATATGGGATCTGATGAATAAGTACCAATTCCTAAAAATATTATAAGGCATTAGTTAGTAATACAAACTGAATATAAAGTAATCAACAAGACGATATCCTACTATTCATGCCAGCTCCTCTTAAGAGTTGGACCTGATGAAAACCTGCAGCCAGAGTTGGATGATTTTGAAATGCGGGAAATATGTACATAGAAGGAATTCAGAGGTTTAATCTTTCGTAATTTTCAATACAAAGGAGCCTAACAAATTTAAATATAAAATTATTTTATTTTCAAAATATGTTCATGCTTTTCATTATACTAAAATAACATTTCCAAACAAATAAAGTTACATCATAAGTGATTTTTTTTTTGGTTTTACCGAGACATTACTATATATGTTACTCAATGTAGTAAATAATAATTTCACTGAGTCACAGAAGTTAAATTGGTATTTCAATCTTCACCTTTTACTAAACAACACCTTTTGTTCCTTACATTTGAATTTTAGTATGTGGGGGTGAAGTAAGTATGAGATTGCAAAACTGGAGACCATTGTGTGGTGGGTGAAAAACAGAACATTACTATTAGACCTTACTTACAAACAGAATGGACAACTCCAGCAGGATGTCATTCACATGCAAGCGCTATTCTCAAATTGAATAGGCAGAAGACACTGACAATTGTGTTTGATATTCAGAAGGCGAAGGGTCAATACAAACATAGTGGTCTGTTATTGAACTAGTGATCCAGAGGTATGGATTAATAATCCAAATAGGGGATTTGAAGTCCCACCATAACAGCTGGGAATATAATACAGTTAACTAAATCAATAGGTAACAAAATGTAAGTATCAGTCATGACAACCATGAAACTACAGGGTCCAGTGGTTCTGTAACTTGCTGTCCATGCATAGTATGGCCTATACAATTCCAGACCCCACAAAGCACAGCAATGAGCTTGACTTTTAACTGCCCTTTGAAATGACCTAGCAAGCTCAAAACACCTGAAAGAAAAGCTATAAATCCACGTAAGATCTATCTCTGTTCCATTACACCAATAAAACTGCAGTGACTTAATGTCAATTTGAAATAAAAATTCACCACTTACCCAGTGTTTTTCCAAGGGATGACATGTACTCAGGTGAAAACCTAAACAGTGAGAATAGTTTCCATCACAATTCATATGCAGATTTTTCAGCATAAATTATTAAAAATAATTCAACTGAACCATGAGCAAAAGGTAAGACCGTGTGTTTCAATTATACAAAAATAAACTTTAAAAATAGAATCTCACATACAACACAGTAATAAAGGAGCAATTAGGTATAAAGAATACTATGATTTAAATGATACTTATCAAATCATTTCACAAACTTCATTGGTCTATACAGGATGTGGTCACTAACATTACCGTTGTTACTGAAACACATTTGAAATCTTTAAATACATTTCTTTGGTGTGCCTTTGGGAAATAGGTGAGGAATGTACAGATGATTTTAAATTAGACAAACCTTAATGTTTGTGGACAGTGTAAGAAAGAGTCAACACTCCAAGCTGATGGCATTGCATCAGATGAAATGTCAACCCCGGGCTCTCTCCCTGTCTCTTTCTGCAGATATTACCGGACCTGTTATATACTTCCTGAATATTCCGTCTTTATTTCAGATTTCCTGCCTCTGCAATATTTTGTTTTTATGAATGTCAAAGCTTGTTGTATTATGAGCGAGCATTTGATTCACTTCCATGTGCATTTGATTCAAGCCGTTTTTCCTCTTCTGCACTTACATTTTAATAATTCCAAACAGTCACCCCTGTGAATCCAAGTAATGAACTAATGCATGATACAAGAATACACAAGGAAGTAAAACAGGTCTAGTATGAAGTTCAATCTTCTACTTAATAGCTGCATTATGCCAAGAAACCTATAATCATTTTGTATTATTTGTCATATGAATGCAATGGCATCCTACCTTTGGTTATATGCAGAGCTCAACTGTATTCCATCAGGGCCTTTCGGAACAACCCCTATCCATATTTGGTGTTTGTCAATCACATGGGGATTTTCCAGACTGACAGGGAAAGGGCTGAAAGATGTATCAACATCCAATAATATGAATTTATCAGCCATTAGATATGAATGCATTATTGATCAAAGAAAACACTTCAGTGAATTCAATTAAGACTAATCATGCTTACCAGCATACAAAATAAACATGGAACAAAATTATTCTAATATTATTGGACAAGTTTAAATAAGGACGCTTTCTTATCATACCATTTGCTAATAAATCTAGATTTCTTTTGGAAGAATCCAAAGTCACACTGAAAGACTATGTTATCATTTAACTAATATATATATATCATTTGTACAAAATGAAGTAAGGTCTTATTCTTTGGAATTGGAATGACTTAGTAATGGTATCACAGACTCAAGTTTAAATGAAATAAATGTGCAGGTAATATCATGACTGCACCTGTGATTATTCATTGTTTCAATCTGAAGCTTGAGGCAATTTTGACGATGCTGTCACTTTAAAAAGGTTATTTTGACGTTGGTTTTTTTTTGAAGAGAGGTTGTAAAGGCAGAGGTACTAAAGAGTCTAGGGAGTAGCAGCTTAACAAAGGAAGGGGAGTGGCCAGTTCTCCAGAAGAGTCTTGACCCGAAACGTCAGCTTTCCTGCTCCTCTGATGCTGCTTGGCCTGCTGTGTTCATCCAGCTCTACACCTTGTTATCTCATGTTTTATCTAGTTTTTTTTTAAGCTGTAGCAGTCACAAGATGTTTTGAGTAACAGAAGTATTACAAGCTTCAGTAAAGGATTCTTCTGACTTTCTCTGAGATCTCTCTTTGGAGGTTGTTCCCTCCTGCCTTAAGAATCTGTGTTTGAATTTACCTCTTTGCCAAGGGATATGTTTATGGGATGTTACTATGTTGGAACAGTTAATTGGTTAAGTTGCTGTATCGGGTTAGGTAGGTTTTCCAATAGTTAAGTTACTCCAAATTCCGCTTCATGTTCATGTTTCAATTGTAGCGTTTAATTAAAATTTTGTTTTGCTTAAAGCCGAGTGGTTTGACCAGTTGTATCACACCTGGAACACCCACTTCACATCTGCCCTTAAAATAAGAAAAAGTTAGGGTCTATTTTGAGGGGGTCTGGCCTGGTCCCTAACACAATGGAACACACAAATGTTCAACCTACTCAACTTGTAATATGTGTATTTGTACTATATATTAGAAGTGCATCCAATTTTCACTTGTAATGTTGAATAATGTTTAATACATGTTTTTGATCATGTTATTTCAACCTACTCACATTTGCATTTCTGAAGTGAAAGAGGACAGTGGAGCAAGGGTACCACTTGTGAGGATGATGGATTGAACCCCTTGGCGTACCAGCTCAGCCATACTGTAGCCAGGGCAGAAGCACCAGTAACTTAAAATCTTTCCTGTGAACATAATGAATATTTTTAGGTGTTACAGTATTCAAGTCTCTTAGAAAAATCTCACTGCTATTCGATATTCTAACAGCTACGTTGTTCTAGTAGATTACCTGTCCCAGCGTCTAAGTTGTCTAGGGGCCAATTGATAAAACAAAAGGATGCAATTTACCTGATAAATAAATAGGATGACTAGACAATTTATAATAAAAATTGTGAATGAGTTATGATCAGTGTAATGAACTGGATACTGAAATATTGTGGGATATGTTCTATCTAAATTCCAATCCAGCTCTAAACAAAGTAACCATTTTTACACAAAAGAGTATTAGTTCAATTTTGTTTTAAATTATAAACCATACTGATGCAGATGACTGAAACATAAAGATAGTCTTCAGTTGGGTTCTACCACTATAAATTTTAAAACTCAGTTTAGGATTCTGCCACAGTACTAGTGCAAACCTGAAGGATCCTACAGTAATTTACTATGATCTACATTTTTAGTAGTAACAAGCTATACAGTAACATCTACCAAATTACTTGGGGTCATTGTACATTCCACAAGTAAAATATTCCCAAAAGCAGGAAAATAATTGTTACACTTACAGAATACCCATATTTTCTGATCGCTTTGGCTCATTTGCAAATTTCACTTCCAAATTTTCAGAATGAGGATACAGTAGTTTCAAACAATTTTAATGAAAAATCAATAAGAAAATGTATAAGGCATTTTAGCCATTTCTTCAATAACTCCATTTGCACTTTATAATTCTGATCTTAACGCCTCCCTAACAGGTCCATTCTCCCTCACAGATATCTAACTTGATAACCTCAATCCAGTTGTCAATGAATCAATCCAAAGCTAACTTCAAATAGCATGTTCAGAGATAGTAAGAACTGCCTATACTGGAGTCAGAGATAACACAGTGTAGAGCTGGAGGAACAAAGCAGGCCAGGCAGCATTAGAGGAGCAGGAAAGTTAATGTTTCAGGTCGGGACTCGAAGCGTCAACTTTCCAGTTCCTCTGATGCTGCCTGTGTTATTTCAAATAACATGTTCCTTCCCCATAGCCTTCCATCTTCAAATATTTATCCAATTTCCCCAAAAATGTAAATCTTTCACGGAATACAAGCCTCACCGTAATTTCTTTTGAATATATTGACTATGGGCCATATCAGAGGGCAGCTACAAGTCATTCACATTGCCGTGGGCCTAGTGTTTCCAAAAGGATGGAAATCTGTCTATGACAGTTTAAACACCATCACTGAGTCTAGCTTTTCCAAGTTACTTTCATTTGAATCTATTTATTATATTTAAATTCCATCAGATGTTCCCAGGACATTAGCCTGGGCCTCTAGATTTCTGGTCCAGAGAAATTTTCACAGATGTTTTTGCACAAACCATTCCCTATGACAAAAGCTCCATATTCAACAAAGTTTAAATTGTGAAGTTGCCCCTTTTAAGACAGAGATGAGGAGAAATTTTTTCCGAGGGTTGAGACACTTTGGTGCTCTCTGCTTCAGGATGTAACAGATGTGAGGTCATTGAATATTTTTAAAGTGGAGGTAGCTAGATATTTGTTTGGCCATGGAATCAAACATTACCAGCAGCAGATAGGAATATGTGATCGAAACATAAAAAAAAATTGGCCATTATCTAATTGAATGCCAGAGCAAGCTCGAGGTCTACTTCTGTTCCTAAAACAGATGTTTGATTTCTCAGTCTCCTCCAAGGTCTCTCAATCACTATCCTTCAAATCTTACTGAGAATTTTAAATTGATGTCTCTAACTGAAGTAAATAGTCTTTCATTTTCACTGCATCAAATACCATCAGCAAGTTAAATAAATCTCTACTCCTCAGCACATAACTTTCAGACAGTTAATATGAAGATTCTGAAAGCTGCCCAATTACCCAATGCATCATAACAGTCCATTCAGAGAGATTTTTAAGAAACATATAATCTTAATATTTTCGATCATATCAGTCATTCCTCTGGCAAAACTGTGCAGTATAAGTTACAATACTGTCCTCTACCTGTCAATGGTGGAGAAGTGCCAGGCATGTCCTGTCCACAAAAAGCAAGACAAATTGAATCCACAACCACTGCCCCATTTATCTACCCTCAATCAATGTCAAACTAATAGAGGTTTCATTAAAAGTACCAGCAAGGAGCACTTAAGACAGCAATAACCTGCTCACCATTGCCTGATTTGGGTTCTGTCAGAGCCATGTGGCTCCTGACTTCATTACAGCCTCATTACAAATATGGATAAGAGGGGAATTCCAGAAGTCGAGGTTAGAGTATCTGTCTTGACATCAAGGTAGAATTTGACCAAATGTGATATTAAGGAGCCTTCTGTTGCATCAAAGTCAACGAGAGATAGGGGAGAAACTCTCCACTGCCTGGCATCATACACTGCACATGTAAGGTTCTTGTGGTTGTTGAAAACTAGTCACCTCAGTCCCAGGAGATTACCTTGTGGAACTCCTGTAACATTCTCCTCAGCTCAACCACCTTCAGCTGCTGCATCAATGACCTTCCCTCCACCATAAGGTCAGAAGTGGAAATGTCCACTATTGATTACACAATGTTCAACATCATTCATGACATCTCAGATACCGAAGCGGGTCCATATACAACAAGATCAGGCTTGGGCTGACAAACAGGGAGTATATTTGGACCACACAAATACCAAGCAATGACCATCTCTAAGAAGAGAGAATCTAATTTTCCTCCTTTGATGTTCAAGAGCAAAGGCATATCACAAAATAATATTTCACTTTCAAGACCACTTGTACATGGTTACTACACTGCTCCATGCTACTTAACTCACTCTCTGCAAAGTTATATTTACTTGTAGATATACCAGCATGGGGCTGTATACACATATTCAACTCTAATACTGTACACATGATTTCACGACTTCAATGAAATTAAGATCAGGGAGTTTGGGTTAAACTAATATCATGCAAAAAGTGAAACCTGGAGGACACAATAAAACAACTGACTACCTAAAATTGTGCAAAGACCATATTTGGGTAACTTCAACCAAATCATTCCTCATATGTTTAGTTTAAAAATTCACTTTGTTCACTTTGAACTGTTAGGCCTTTTGTACAGGAACGAAATGTCTAACAGATATAGCTCTTTCCCAGAAACAGCATTGAAAACAGATGGTGATTGCAATGGGGCAGCATGTCCAGAGCCAATTCTTACCAGGTTTAACTAATTTCTACTTGCTTTTAGGCTACATGCAAGTTCCAACTGTTTAAATTTCTCAGGAATTGTGAATGGAATGGATTGAAAAGAAATAAATTGAACTACTTGAAAGCTTCAGATGGTTTGGCTGGGTATTTAAATGTTTCTTGGCTCTCCTTTATTTATGATAGAAAAGACTGAGATCTTTTCTTCAGAATAAAGAAGGACTCAAAAATTCTAATGTTTTAATAGGATAGGAATACAGACAATGGTTTCACTTGTGGAGAAGGCAAAAATTTGTGAACATAAATACGAGATAGTCACCAACAAATCCATCAGAATTCAGGAGTAACTTTTATATTCAGAGACTGAATAGAATGTGGAACTCAATACCACAAAGGGCTCAACAGAGTAGGCACTGAAAAGTCATCTCTCCGAGTGGAGAATCTAGAATATTAGGGCACAGTGTCAGGATAAAGGGGTAAATCATTTTAGATCAAGAGGAGGAAAAATATGTTCATTCATATGCACCTGAATTGTTGGAATTTTCTGCCCCAGAGAGGTCGTGGATGATCCATCATCAAAGCCAAAACAGATGGACCTTTGATCTATTGCCAAACAAATGGGTATGGGGAACAGGCAGTAATATAGAGTTGAGGTAAAAGTTTAGCAATTATATCACATGGTACAACAGACTCAAAAGGGCCAAATAGTCTTCTCCCGCCCATATTTCTTTTGTTCAAGTAGAGTACTTGAAACATACAGCATAGATTATGCTTAAGCAAAGTTACATAAACAGATAAAGGAGAAAGGTAACAAGGGAAATGAAATGATGTAGATGGAGGTTTACATGGAGTATAAACACCAGCATAGAGAAGTTGGGCTAAATGGCCTATTTTTATGCTTTTCTGCTACCTTGGTCAAACTTTATTCTTCAATTTGTGTGTCATACTT
Source organism: Rhincodon typus (assembly GCF_021869965.1). Taxonomy (NCBI): domain Eukaryota; kingdom Metazoa; phylum Chordata; class Chondrichthyes; order Orectolobiformes; family Rhincodontidae; genus Rhincodon; species Rhincodon typus. The sequence goes on from NC_063350.1 coordinate 33,044,603, forward strand.
TACAGGCAATGCAGTGTCACCACTGGGACGGTGTTGCATTTGCAATACAATGAGTTTGCACAAGTAATAACATAAAAAATATTTTAAAATACACACGATATACACACACTTTAAAATGACATTGTGTTAAGGCTAATATTTTTGTACTGTTGGTTAAGTTAGCTGCAATGGTTTATAGGAATGTTAAATGTTGATGTATTAGGACTTTTAAAAAAAACAAACTCATATTGAGCGCGTTCTCAGAAAAAAGGACCTACTTTGAAACACAAATATTTAGAGGACAGGCAATCGCCTAGTGGTATTACCGCTGGACTGTTAATCCAGAGACCTAGATAACATTCGGGAACCCAGGTTCGAATCCCACCACGGCAGACGGTGGAATTTGAATTCAATAAACATCTGGAATTAAGAATCTAATGATGACCGTGAATCCATTGTCGATTGTTGGAAAATCCCATCTGGTTCACGAATGTCTTTTAGGGAAGGAAACTGCCATCCTCACCTGGTCTGGCCTACATGTGACTCCAGGCCTACAGCAATATGTGGTTGACTCTGAACTGCGCTCTGGGTAATTAGGGATGGGCTATAAATGCTGTCCAGCCAGCGATGCCCACATCCCATGAATGAATAAAGAAAATATTTGTAGTAGTTAGGCAAATATAGTATTTATTTTCCACATGTTTAAGAACCCAAGGACTGACAAACAGCAAATAAATAGATACTTAAATTTATTTTTGTTGGATTTGTGGACTATTGCCAGTAGTCTGACAGGATTCATACCTTGTTTTTTCGTAACAGATGAAGTCCATAAATCAGTTCTGTGTTGCTTCCTCTTCCCACTGTTATCTGGGTGCACATGAACCTAGGGGAACCCATTGTAGACACATTGGAAAATTAAATATTCAGTAGCAAAATTCCAGTAAAGATAAGCATACTGTAACTTCCAGGCATTAGTAAGTCTACAGTCTGGGACTCTCAATCAGGAAACCATGGTAAATTATATTGAAACCACCACAGATCTTACATCAAACAGCTTACAGAAATATCAAATGTTTAATTACAACATGGTGTTTAAATGGGGCATACAGCCAAATAACGACTGAGAATGTAAATTCTGAGTAATATAATTCAATGGCTGTCTGGCAGACCTGTGTGTATTATGTGTAGTCTCAAGAGAAACCCTAAAATATCACATTTAACAGGTGTCAAGATGTCAAAGAGAAGAACTCAGGAAGGAAAAGGAGTTGTAAACTGAAATCTCCTGTGAGCTCCCTCTGAATTTCAACATGATGGGAGAAAAGAGAGCAATATTGGCAAGAGGTATGTTTGTGTGTTTCCCTTTGAAGAATACACAAAAACAGGGGTTAAAAGCCAGTTTCAACCCTGGTTGAGGTTGCGTTAGGGCAAAGGTGTGCGCGTGGGGACCACAACTGGGAAAACTCCAAGTCATCCTTGCGCTGCAGGTAAAAAAATAAGTTTCACTGTGTTTGCTAGAAGCTGGGTAGCAAGTCCACAGTCAAAAGGAAACAGGTCAAAGGATTTCAGCTGACCTGCAAAGTCCAGAACCTCGAAATGAACTGTTTGCCTACTTAACCTTTGTGCTAAGCCTTGTTTCACTCAGTGTAAAGGCTGCAATGACTTTCATCTACCTTCATGGAAATCAGAAGCTGACCTGTATATCTCTTTTGTCAGGAATCGCCTCCTGTCTGATCTGCACCTTCTTTCGTTAATTCATGAAAGCCTGTTCAAACTGGCTCCTTTTAAAAGCGTAAATTCATATGATCTGGGAGAAAGGCATGCATAAATGAAGGGATCTTTTCTAAATTAACTGTGCTGGGAAAAACTGTGGGCAGGTTGTGGGGGTTGCTTGAATAAAGGAGGGGAGCCCGTTTATCCCTCTTCACCTGGCAGCTTGATAATTTGCAGTATTGTGTCTGGAACCGTAATATATTGAGAAACCTTGCCTGGGGATTGGTTGCAACAATTGATAATTTTACAAAATAACGAAACATTTCAGAATAATCACTGACGTTACTCTGAACAATAGTATTCTTAGAACACCAAGTTTAAGAAAAAAAAACATAAAATTCAAAGCTAACCTTGTAATGCTTGGTCACATTTTGTCCCATTGTATGTGCTGTAGTGCCCCCTGGCGAATCAATGCAGAAAACAATCTGAAGAAAGAAAGACAGATTCATTGCAAAAAAGGTAAATGCAGTAAGTTTACCACTAGCTCTAAAACTGTCCTCTAACATGCATCCTGATGGACTTTAACACTTAGGTCGAATGTCTACCTTTATTGCTAAAGGAATGGTGCACAAAAGTAGGAAAGTATTGCTGCGATGGTGAGGTCACATCTGGAGCACTGCATATAATTTTGGTTCCCTTACTTGAGGAAGGATGTAATTGCATTGGAGGCAGTTCAGAGAAGGCTCACGAGATTAATTTTCCAGAGATTAAAGGCTTGATTTATGGAATGGAGATTGAGCAGTTTAGGCCTATACTAACTAGTATTGAGAAGGTGATCTAATTGAGGTATACAGGTGCTAAAGGGTATTAACAAAGTAGACATAGTGGATGGATCCCCTTGTGGGACAATCTAGAACAAGAGATCATAGTTTTAGGCTGAGGAGTGGCAGATTTAAAACTGAGATGAAGAGGAATTGCATCTTCTTGAGAAGGTGGATCTTTAATTAGCCATTAGCTTTAATGGTTTAAAGGATTAACAACTTACAGAACTGGGCAGAAAAGTGCAGTTGAGACCTTGATCATATTAAATGGTGCAGCAGGCTCGTGGGCTAATCTGCCTGCTCCTAGTTCTTAAGTTCTTATTCACCTGTACTGTTGAATCCAAAATGGAAATCTACATTCATTCTGGACCAAATTTTGTTTATCATCTGGCTTTAGACTTGAGTGACCTTCACCCTTACATTTGACAGTGCATATTTTACATAAGTCTAGTGCTGCTGCAGCATCGGATATGCTTTTGGGAGCTCAGCTTTCTGCTATGCTGCTGAATTAGTTCCAATTTGTTCCTGCTGGCTACCAACCTGCTCTGGTTTCTGCCCCTTGCTCCTGAATGATTTCTGATTTTCTATTGTTTGCTTCCCTTGACTGATGATTTCATTCATCCTGCAAGACTCCTCAGTTTCATTTTCTGTATGGATTCAAGTTTCTGAGACTGGCTCCATCTTGTATGATCTACATGTACATCAGCAGTTGTCAAAATATCTCTTTCACCAGACACATCACATGAACCCTTTGTAACAGTGAACAATTTCTCTGCATCAGACTTGTCAGATTTTAAAAGCGTTAAACAACCTTTAAGTCTCCTTTGCAAAGGAAAAATATGTTGCATTTTATAATTGTCACTTTTTTTTATGCATAGGCTCCACTTAGTTGATGGCATTACCATTCAAGACACATAATTCAATACCAGGTACTGCCTTTGCTTCCTTTTGAGGCCCATGTAAAGCATACTGTCCATAATTACAAGAAATATTCTTTATGATAAAAAAGAAAACTGTGACAGTATTTGGCGTCATTATTTTTTCTCCCTTCTCCATCCAAAACGGGAAAGGCAACGAGAAATGACATAACCAGAGGACAAATTAAACAGAGAACATATAGTTATTCCCAAGAGCGCAAAACCTTAGCCATGAAAACTAGACAGGAATATGTCACACCCATGGCAAGCAGAACTATATATTCAAATTATTCCATTTATTTCAAGGTCATATCTTCAACAGTAATCCTTGTAGCTTGTAAAAAATGTGGCTTTCCAACAATTTAACCAACTATTCCACACAGCAGCTTGACAACCCATGTATTTTGGCTTGTGTCTACCATCTCCAAATCGTCTTTCCAATTTTCCGAAAATTAGTTTGAATAGTGGACTGTTTTAACATTGCAATGCAACTAAGTCACTAGATGATCTAAATTAAGATTTATTCTGTTTCTTCCTCAAGCCACAGAGATTTGGATAAACTGAAGTTTACAGATAACAGAATCAGAATTAATCTGAAGCTGACAAAGCTAGAGGACTAGGTTTTCAGCAGCTGAGGGGCTGAGGCAGAGCCATGATAGCAGACAGTGCAGAGAATGTGCTTGCCATAGACAAAAGGTCATAAATTGAGACAACACAGCATGGAGATGAAGGAACACAGCAGGCCAGGCAGCATCAGAGGAGCAGGAAAGTTGACATTTCAGGTCCTGAAACATCAACTTTCCTGATCCTCTGATGCTGCCTGGCCTGCTGTGTTCCTCCAGCTCCGCACTGTGTTATCTCTGACTCCAGCATTTGCAGTTCTTACTATCTCTGAGGTCATAAATTGAGCTTGGTGTCAAAGTAAATGAAGAGTTTGCAAACAAAGCTTTAACGTCAGTCAGTGACCAGGGAAAAAGTCATTTTTGGCACTCCTTCCCCAACAAACACTGAATTCATTCAGCACAAGGTTATGAGGGGAGGGTACGTGGGGACAGGCAAGAATGCTGAAGAAGGGTATTCAGAAATGCAGGGAGAGAAGAATTACAACACTGCCACCCAGTGGGAGCCAGCAAACACATTCACAGCAACATCTTAAGGTACACTGTCACATGATCTTCAGAACTCTGGAAACACCACTTTGACTACACAACAGATACTCTCTCTGAGATACAAACCTCTGGGTACACATCACTGTGCTGCAGACTATATCCCATTTTCCATAATTAGCATCTTTTTGTGGCTATTTTAATCAACCTGTTCAGACACTACTAGAGTCGAGACACTACTACTACGCCACAATACCCCCACCATCCTTTGTACACTTAGTTCACTTGGAAGCAGGCACTACTACAATTTTGCAATGAATACGAATCAAATCTAAAAAGAAAATAATTCTTTAGATCAAGTTATTAAAGAGAAAGATGCAATTTCATTCAACACCACATGGTGCTCTAAAAACTGCACATTTAACAAGAACATTACAGTTTACTGAGGCCAACTTACCTCAAGAATATCAGCTACCTTCTGTAATCCACTTGTATTGGTGAATATTCCACTGCCTATACACAGGTGAGTAAAGAATTTAGTTTAGTTTAATTTCAAGCTCCAATGATGTGAATAACTTCACAAATTTTTGGTGGGGGTGCCGAGATATGGCATCAAAACCTTAAATCAACACCGAAAGCAGACAAAGTAGTCATAGCAATGAACAATGAGTACACAGTTAACATCACTACGGCTTTCCATTTTAGAACTGCATACTCCTGTGTGAAGACAATTTACAAGAACATGCACCTTCATCATCCAAGCAGAGCAAAATACAACTGTTTGTACATACATAACTGAAACATTCAAGATTATTATAACATGAATTACTATGTACACAAGATCCTCCTGCATGAGTTTATTTGAATTATTAATGCAAGTCATTTCTCATGCTGCTACTTCCCAAAGATATCAGGAGTCCACTGCTTCTCCCTCTGATTTTCATGTTGCAATTTTCAATTCTTGCAATTCATCAGTTCAGTCCTTTGAATTAAATTAGCCAACATTTTTGGTAGTTTTAATGCAAAAACATTACGGTAAAACTATATTATTTCAGTGTTTTGCTGGCCTGACCCAATGAATGATAGATATTTCACAAAGACAGATGTAAGGAAACATCCAAAATTTTGTATATCTACACGTGATGCAAGGAATTGAAAAGACAGAATACATCAAATACTTACGTGCTGACAAAGCACTGATGATCTGTTCCAATGCTTCTAAAATTGCAGACTTGTTTTGGAAAGTAATTTGAGCTTGTGCAAACAATTCAAAGATGAAGCTGGAATTGAAGACCATAGTATTTATTAAGAGGAAAACAAGTTGTTACCACCCAAAAACTAGGAAATGCCTTCAATTAAAAACTGGACACATTGCAAATACTAGATAGGTCAGGCAGCATCTGTGGAGAGAGAATGTTTCAGGGCAATGACCTTTCGCTGTTAGGTCTTCAACCTTCTTTCCTGTCAGATGTTGCCTGACCTACAGACAGCTTCCAGCACATCTGCAATTATTTCATACTTGCAGAATCGGCAGTACGTCTGCTATCATAATTAAGAAATGCCTTAATTTTTTAATTATAATAAACCATGAGTTAACAATAATAAACAAATTACATTAATGCTACTTTTTGCCTTGCTGCCAGGGATTGAATTATTATATACAATAATGAGATAAGACTACATTCATAAGGTCCACAGGGAAGGACATCCAGCTGCATGTTTGGACAAATATTCACCATTTGCCAAATCCTGGAACAACACTGCTGCAATAAAGGGGCAAGCGTTTACATCAACAGTGGCACTTTCTGGGCACGTGTCTCACAGGGACCATCTGGAACAGCACCTTGCTTCTCTGTCAAGGTGGCTTGTCATATGAGCCAAGGAATTGTAAAATAAATACTTCATTGGTTTTGGCATCAACTTCTAAGCTCAGTTATAAGGAAGGTCAAACTAGTGTCATTTCCCACCAATCCTGTTTCTCTAAAATATGAGGATACTAAGAGTCAAGCACAGGATTTTCCAACCAAGGTCAACCACAAGGTCAAGAAATTTTTGTTACTTTGAGTTATGGGAATGGAGAACACTAAGTTGCTGAGGCAAATAGGCATAGATGTCTTTAAGGAGAAATCAGGTAAGAAGAAGAGAAAGAGAGAAAATCTGTTAATAGGGTGCTTATGAAGCAATAGTAAAGCAAAGAAAAGATGATGATGCTGGTGTGGTGCATAAATACTAACGTAAAACTCTTTGCCATTGTTTATGTACTGTAACTTATTAACTAGTCCAGCAATAATGCTAAATGTTCTAAAACCGTGGGATAGAGCACTGCAGAAAATACAGAAAATAATGTTGCCATTAAGGTTGCCAAGACACATCAGCAAATGAGAATTTGAAAATTGCAATGACTTAATTGGTTGAGTGAACATTTCACATTAGGAAGGTAAAAGTCAAGTCACCATAGTCCCAGACAACGTTGAAGCTGCTCCCTCATTAGGGAGGGATGACTGGTGCTGGTTTAACCTGAGGGGCACCAAACCTCAGGTGAGGGGGAGATCAAGAAGGCAGGACCTTCATGGTAACCTCAGCCGGTGCAGGAATTAAACCCATGCTAATGGCATCACTCTGCATTACAAACCAGCTGACTCCCTTTTTACACTTCACATTAATTAAAACAAATACCATACACCCCAAAGAGTGCTGTACTGTCCTACGCCCAACCATCTTCAAATGTTTCATCAATGACCTTCCTTCCATCATAAAGCCAGAAGAGGGGATTGTTTGCTCATGAAAGTACAACAGTCACCACACCATTTGTAAACTCCACAGATACTGAAGCAGTCCATGTCCATGTGAAGCAAAGTCTGGAGAACATGTGGCAGATACATTCATGCCACACAAATGGCAGGCAATGCCTATCTCCACTGAGAGGAGATCGGTCTCCTCTTGTTATTCAATGATATTATCATCCCTAAATCCCTCAGTATCAACATCTTGGGGGTTCTATTGACCAGAAACTTCACTGAGCCAACCATGTCAATGCTCTGGCTAAAAGAATAAGTTGGAGCCTGGAAATTTTGTGATTAAGGACTTGCCTCCTGACAGCCTCCAACACTGAGACACAAAATGGCCGCAGTGTGTGCCATCGACTAGATGCACTGCAACAATTCACCAAGTCTCCTTCAACAGGACCTTCCAAAGTCAAATTTCAAATATTTAGAACTAGTAGAGCAGCAAATATACAGGAATACCAGCATCTGCAAGATCCTCTCTTGCCACATGCTGTTCTTGGAACTCTATCACTGTTTACTCACAGTTGCTGGATAAAAATCTTGAATTACATCCCTGACAGAAGTGGCTCACCTACATCAGAACAGCCACAGCATTTGATGGTGGCAGCTCAGCTACACCTTGTCAAGGACAACTGGGGTTAAGCATTTGGCTTTAGTAATAATGCTCAGAAACCAAGAGGAAACAAAAACTCTTCTGGAAGCAAATGGCCTACGCAGAATGCTTGAAATCAGAACAAAGTCCTTCAACACATGTCACCAACATTTGCATAGGCTCTGAAAAACTTTGGAAATCACCATATACAATTCCTAGCAGGAATCAATCAGCAACTAGCATGAAAGCAGTTGATGACCCCTTAAAATACCAGTGATAGAGGAGGGGATGGGGGTCTTTTCTTCTGTTGAGCTCGTGCTCAGTTGTGCAAGATTAAAGACAAGAGAGCATTAGGCTAGAGTGCTGTGCTCCTAAGTCGTAGCACTAGTTACAAATCAATGTTATACACTGATTGATATCCTGACAAGAACATAAGAAATAGGAGTAGGAGTAGGCCATTCAGCCCGTCTAGCCTCCTCTGCCATTCAATAAGATCATGGCTGATCTATCCGTGGACTCAGTTCCACTTACGTGCCCACTCACCATAACCCTTATTTCCTTTACTGTTCAAAAATCTATCTTTGCCTTAAAAACATTCAATGAGGTAGCCTCAACTGCTTCACTGGACAGGGAATTCCTCAGATTCACCTTTGGGTGAAGAAGTTTCTCCTCAGCTCAGTGCTAAATCTGCTCCCCCTTATTTTGAGGCTATGCCCCCTAGTTCTAGTTTCACCCACTAGCAGATTTGCCTACTCTGCACATGCTCACGTATTAACCAAAATGGCCGCAGTTATGTCTTCACCAGAGATACCATTTTGGAGACAGAAGAGTACTCACAGCATCAAAGTGATACTGGATATCAGATTCATTGACTGAATAGATTAAAAATAGAGCTTGGTAATGCCAACTGAGAGTTGTTTAGAACCAGGAACCATCAGGTATGACAGCTGTTGGTATAGCAACACTGTAGGAAAACATAATGTTCCGAATAATTGTAGTTTACATCTAGCTGTCATTTTAAAATTCTACATCTAGTGTATATACGCTAATTGATGACTACGGATTTATCTGAATGGAGACATCAAATTCTCACTTCAAGAAGGTAAAGTATCACATAGTTTCTAATATTTTCTGATTAAAAGCAATTGCAAGATTCTTAATGAGAAAGGCTTGTTATTATAATGGTACAGAATATCACTATTTTCCTCCCTACAATGTTATTGTTAAAAGGCCCAGAAAAACGCACTGCTGCGGAGAGGTCATTTGTACAGTCATTAATGGCATTCTGTGGAGAATATACCCAACAGAAGTAGAGGCCAATGACTAGTCAAGGCTAGCTAGAGCTCGGTGTTACATTCTGTAAATATTCTTGGGGTGTATAAGATTTTTCATTAAACTGTACATTTCTGCATTAATTAACAGGCATGGTATTTCCCAGAGAACATCAAGCATCTGCAGGAGGGTAGTGTTGGCTGTGATGAACCCAGATTCACTGAATTCTATTCACTGAGAGCTAGATCTATTTCCAGCAAATTACCCAATTTAAAAGTTAGATACCACAGGGAATTCAGGGTGAGACTGGTGACCTGGAGTTGAGTTGGTAGCCTAAGGAAGTGAAGGTGCAACTTTCCATATTTTCTTTCCTTTAATTAGTTTGGATTTTTCATCTTTTTCTTCAATTGCTTTGGGACTTGTTTATTGAATGCTTTACAAAGCAGTGTAGTTCTGTGGGGCAGGCTAAATGAGCAGCAAGTCTTTTCACACCAGTCACTGATTGTACTTTTTTTTAAAATTACCTTCATGAAAAATGATGAACAACTTGTTTCCAGATGCTTTCTAAATTTACTAAATTTAAAGCAATTTGAGACTGTTCCCTATTGATTACGCAGTCACAACATTCTAAATGACTACATGATATTGGTGGTTGCTTGCGAGTATTTTTTCAAATACTAAAAGCACTGGCACTTAAAGTGGATAATATACTCATTCCAACTAAACCACACTCTTAAGTGATACATCATTGATAATTATACCAATGCATTACATAAAGAGACAGACTCCAGTCTTCAGCAGACCTTGTGTCTTTCACGTATGGGGAACAATAGCATGCAGATCAGAATGGAACACAGCTGGAACTGAAGTTTAAACAGGAAGACTGCACAACAAACTGGAGAACAGGATAGGAATGCAGCTTAGAGCAGCTACAGGTTTCTTAGGCTTTACCTGCACATTCATGGTTCTGAATTCAAAGGCTACCAATGCCTTTACATGGTGACTTGCATGTCATTTTACCAGATTTGTAAAACAGAAATGATTGTAGTGTCAGTAAGAGATACCAAATTAACCTTTGTGGACAGATTGCTGCAAATGGGTAAGAAATATGAACAATATTTTCTGTTACTCATATTTTAATATTTATTCATGGATAAGCGTGTCACTGGTTGGGCCAGTATTTATTCCTCAATTGTCCCTGGGGAAGTGGTAATGAACTGCCTTCTTGGACTGCTATCCTTGGGATGTAGGTACACCCACAGTATTGTTAGGAAGGCAGCTCCAGGATTTTAACCCAACAATAGTGAGGAACAGCAATATGGTTCAAAGTCAGGAGTGTGTATGGCTTGGAGAGGGAGTTGTTGCCATGGTGTAGGCAGTGCTCCAATGCATCTACTGCCCTGTCATTTCATGCAGGAGAGATCACAGTTTCGGAACATGCTGTCGAATGAGCCTGGGTGAATTGCTGCAATGCATTTTGGAGATGGTACACATGGTTGCCACGCTGCATTGGTGGTGAGGGGAGTGAATGTTGAAGGTGGCGAATGGGATGCCAAATCAAGTTTTGTACTGGTTAGTGTACAGCCTCTAGAGCGTTGTTGGAGCTGCACCAAACCAGCCAAATAGAGAGCTTTCCCTCCTGATGTGTGTGTGCGGTGAGTGGACAGGCAAAAGAAAGATAGGTGGTCAGTAATATGCTGCAAAAAGCTGAGGCTCTGGCATGCTAATATGATCACAGAATTTAGATTACTATTAAAAGAGTAAGAAAAGCTGACATAAAATAGTACTGATAAATATTTATTCAGAAAATATTTTCTCACTTCCTTTAAAGAGTTGAAAAAGCAGCTACTAGTTTCTTCCTATATCTTCCATTTTCCAGCCATATATTTGCTGCAGCATTAAAATGGAGCAGTGAATATTGATGCAAGTCAAGCAGAGTATACTCGTACTTTTAATTAATGATACCAATGATCTCCCACTGCTCCATAGCACTACCAGTGTTGAAGGTTCCCATCTGATGTCCAATCTAAAAGCAGAATAGGTCTCCGGCAACAACCTTTCAAGAGTTAGAGTACTTGTCAGTACTATTTACGTCAGGTTTTCTTTTCTTTTAGTCAGAGTAAGTAACTACAACTGGAAACATTAATAGGACAGAATTATTAATTCGACCTTCACAATACAAATACTGCCTACCTGCAGTTAATCTACCTCTATCTATAGTAAATGTGGCATTAATCACTGATACAGAAATTCCAGTAACAGGCATGCAACAGGAAGTATAACAATAGCAGTCTATTTGATGTCTAGACCCAAAATCATCTAGTATTTCATATCACGTCAAAATGATTAGGGTACCCCATTTTATACTTCCTTCAAGTTATACTTTATTTTTAGAATCTATGCACTGCATCCTCTTTGCTGGCACACTAATTAGATGATTTGAAACTGAAAGCAATACGAAATTATTAAAAATAAAAGGGATTTAGGCCATTCTTACCTTCCTGGTTTGGTGACGCCATTTCCATTTGGTAATAATTCAACAGCATCTATTGCATTTTCTAAATCAAGTAGAATTTCTTTCAAAGATAAAAAGATACAAAAAGCAAACAAGGCATCAGTGCAAGCTTAAGAAAAATGCTCATTTTAACTCCACAACGTGAGCCCAACTGCTGATCTCAAGTTCGAGAACTGTAATTGTCAGCTCAAATGGGATCTAGTAAGTGCTGTCCCATCATGGTATCACGTCTAATTATGCAATAGTAACATGAGAGGTATTCTCCAGTAACAGGATGCTACCGTTAAGTGAAACAGATAGTCTTCCAAGCACAAGGTTGATCATTCAAATTACAGCAGTAACTTTGCTTTGAGTGTGCAATTTTAACATCATTTAATATTTCTCCACGTATGTAATGAATTAAATAAGTAGTCCACAACACTCAAGAAAATACAAGAAATAAGCAGAATTGCACTCTAGCACAATCCGCAACCTCATGGCCTGGGATATTCCACCACTCAACCATTACCACTAAGCCAGGGAATCAACCCTGGTTCAATGGAGAGTGCAGGAGAACATGCCAGAAGCAGCACTAGGCATACCTGAAAATGAGGTGTCAACCTGGTGAAGCTACCAAACAGGACTACTTGCATAAGCAGTAAGTAATAAACAGAGCTTTACAATCCCACAATCAACGGATCAGATCTAAGCTCTGCAGTCCTGCCTCAACCAGTCGTGAATGGTGGTGGACAATTAAACAACTCAGTGGAGGAGGAGGGTCCACAAACATTCCCATCCTCAGTGATGGAAGAGCCCAGCACATCAGTGCAAAAGATAAGGCTGAAGGATACACAGCAATCTTCAGCCAAAAGTGCTGAGTGGATGATCCTCCTTGGCCTCCTCCGGTGGTCCCCAGCATTACAGATACCAGTCTTCAGCCAATTCGATTCACTCCATGTGATATCAAGAAATGGTTAGACACAGTGAATACTGCGAAGGCTACAGTCACTGACAACATTCCAGCAATAGTACTGAAGACTTGTGCTTCCCTAGCCGAGCGGTTCCAATACAGTTGCAACACTGGTATCTACCCGATAACGTGGAAAATTGCCAGGGTATGTCCTGTACATAAAAAGCAGGACAAATCCAACCCGGCCAATTACCACCCCATCAGTCTCCTCTCAATCATCAGTAAAGTGATGGAAGGTGTCATCAACAGAGCTATCAAGCAGCACCTGCTCAGCAATAACCTGCTCAGTGACGCCCAGTTTGGGTTCCGCCAGGGCCACTCAGCTCCTGACTTCATCACAGCTTTGGTTCAAACATGGACAAAAGAGCTAAATTCCAGAGGTGGGGTGAGAGTGACACCCTTGACATCAAGGGTTGAGTGTGGCATCAAAGTGCCCTGGCAAAACTGGTGTCAGGGGACAAACTCTCCACTTGTACTCATACTTGCCACATAGGAAAATGATCGTGGTTGTTGGAGGACAGTCATCTCAGCTCCAGGACATCTCTGCACGAGTTCCTCAGAGCAGTGTCCTAGGTCCAACAATCTTCAACTGCTTCATCAATGACATTCCCTCCATCATAAAGTCAGAAGTGGGGATGTTCACCGATGATTGCACAATGTTCAGCACCATTTGTGACTTCTCAGATATTGTACCAGTCCATGTTCAAAGATCTGGACAATATCCGGGCTTGGACTGACAAGTAGCAATCAACATACACACCACAAAAATGCCAGGCTATGACCATTACCAATAAGGGACAATATAACATTGCCCCTTGACATTCAATGGTGTTACCATCACTAAATCACCCACTAACATCATCCTTCAGGTTACCATTGTCCAGAAACTCAACTGGACCAGCAACATAAACATAGTGGCTACAAAAGCAGGTCAGAGGATAGGAATCCTGCAGCGAGTAACTCACCTCCTGACTACCCAAAGCCTGTGCACCATGCACAAGTCAGAAATGTGATGGAATTCTCCCCATTTGCAGCTCCAACAACTCTCGAGAAGCTTGACACCATCCAGCACAAAGCAGACCACTTGATTGGCACTGCCTCCACAAACATCCACTTCCTCCATCACAGACAATCGCTAGCAACCAACTGCAAGACGCATTGCAGAAATTCACCAAATTTCCTTAGACAGCACCTTCCAAACACACGACCACTTCCATTTAGAAGCAGATATATGGGAACACAACCACCTTTAAGTGTCCCTCCAAGCCACTCAGCAGTTTGACTTGGAAATGTATCACTATTCCTTCACTGTTGCTGCATCACATTCCTAGAATTCCCTCCTGTACAGAATTGTGGGTCAACCTATAGCAGATGTTCAGCAGCAGTTCAAGAAGGCAGCTCACCAACACTTTCTCAAGGACACAATGGATTGGCAATAAATGCTGGGCCGCCAGCAACAGCCACATCCCTTGAATGAATAAAAAAGATGAAGATAATTTCAGCATGCTATCCTAGAACTGATAAATACAACCTCATGCCAAATGTTACCATGGTAACACGTCTTAACTTATGCCTTCAGATCTCTAGTAGTGGTCTCCTATGCAGTGATCTTCCTCATTCAATTTTTATTACTACCAGCAGAGCTTTCAAGTTTTTCAATCCTATCTTTGTAAACTCTCGTTGCTCACCGTGCACATTTGATGTGGAAGTAGAGCGCAAAGCTGTCCTGTGGTCATTGCCTACACCCATCACATGATTGCAAAGATCAGAAATAAACAGCCCCCCCAAGACTAGCAATTTCAGTCCTGAAAAGTGCCCAGTCTATTTCAGATTACTCTGAAAAGGCAAGGTGTCTCTAAAACAGTTCAGCAACAGGTAAAGCTCACCATTTCACGGTGCTATTATGCAATGAGGTGTAAAAGACATTGCTCCAGTAACAGGATGCTGTCATCAAATCAGAAAGATAGACTGCCTAACCCACAGATGAGAATTGTAATATATGGATGTCAGTATTGGTGTAATGCCAGGTAAGTCAGCGTAAATTTCAATAATCAGTAGATCATCTCAAACATGTCCCTTCAGTGAGACTCACAACACTAATCAGCCCATGCTTGTAAAACTCACAACAAACAGTATCCGACATTAGATGTGATTCCACGATGAAAAACACTTAGTAAATAATCCCATTTGTGCCGAGAGCTACAATTCTTCAATTTAAAGATTAGCAGTCAGGCTCACAGTGTGGGTAGCTACACGCATTTATAGGCAAGGCCCTGTAATTTGCAAACAGAAAGGACATGTTCATGCAATGCACCATTTTCATACTCCTCGCGGCAATTCCTTGACCAAAGTCAACTTGTGTTATTTAAATTTAAACAGAAGCTTGCAGTGAACTCTTCTCTAGTGCATTTGCAGTGGCAACAGCACCATCAAACAGAATCCACCCGCCAATTAATCAGCACCCTCTTCTCATATTATCAACGGTTGCTTGCTCAGAGGCATGGTATTTTTGCTGACCCAATAAATTCAAAGTGAAAATATTCGACTGCCTGTCGCTTTTTGCAGCAAGTTCCATCTACCGAGTGATTATTTAAATATATTCCTCAATGTTTATTTTTTCAGGTATTTTTGATCCATTCCCCTAAATTTGACTCTTATTCAACTCTGTCTATAAAGAACTTTGTGATGTTCTCTGCATTAACGTATTACATTTCTATCTATTCAGTATATATGTAAACTATTGTCGGGAAACAAATACTCATGTTCGTCTTGACCCAACAGTGGATGGAACATCTGACATGAAAATTATTAAATTGACAAATAATTTTAGAACCTCCAAATCAACTTACTTTTTATTTTAGCCAGATCACTCAAGTCCATTTTCAGCCCTGAAATTAAAAAAGAATGCATACATTGTAGTGTCATCGTTTCCATGTGCATAAACATTTACAAAAACAGTGTCAAGTACTGAAAGTTTCGCATTTCACTACTGGAAGAAAATTCCCTCATCGTACTGTGATTCCAGTAAACTAGCAAGCTACTTTGTTTAGAAAAAAACAAACCATACTAATTGTAATACAGCACAAAACTCTTAATCTGAAAATAGTGTGTGAAACAGAGTTTAAAACTGGGTTCATGTTTAAACTTCTCCAAGAGTTTGCCAATTTGTGAAAGGTAGTCTGTATATTCAATAGTGTTTGGACCACATATCTAAACAGATATAGCAAGAATTAAAAATACAAGAATTTTGATGTTGTCCCTTTTAATATTATCTTGCTTTAACTTTAAGTTAGAGGGTAATCTCATTTAGCGTGGACAGATTTGCTTTTATGTTGTTTAATCTTCTACCTAATCTGTTTGGTATCGTTTTGGGCAACCTCTCCGTCTCTCCAACTGAAGACTGCTCCCATACCCATTCTTCCAACTTGTGGTTTACCCCATGGCACACTGCTACCCAGGGAGTCCCCATCCACCAGATCACCCACTGGAGCTGCCACACAGCCCTAGCCATGCTGCAGCTGCCCTTGATAGCATCCTCTGCAAGAACCTGTCACTGGCTCAGGACCTGCTGGATACAAGGATTAGCCACACCTCCCAACCACTAGGCCGTGGCTCCCATTCCCCGAACAGCAAAACAGTGGCATGGAGTGGGGCATCTCCCACGACCTCTGCATCTAACCCCAGCTCCAGCCACCACCACCAAGAGCCCCTCCCCTTCCCCCTACATGTGCTGGTGAAACTCAGCAGGTCTGGCAGCCTCTGTGGACAGAGAAAGTAAAGTTAACGTTATGGATCCAATAACCTTTCTACAGAATGTTAGATTGTGCCAGCTATAAGCCAAAATCCGTTGCAGGCACCCTGCAGCCTCAGAATGAGAGAAAATGAGGCAAACAGGGGAGCGGGGGTGGGGTGCGGCAGCAAGTGGAGAAGCCATCTTGCCCAGCCACAAATGACCCACCTGACCGATGGGAAAGGGAGCTTGGTCAACACCCTGCAGCCAGCCAAGAGGAACTGCCTCACAAAGCAGCGGCCTGCGCAGACCCCAAAAGGTGGCAACCAACAGGAAGGAGCACTGTGGGCACCAACAACCATACAATCAGGCCACTGCCAGGAAATGGTCAGAAACAAGCGACTGTTACCAGCTGTTGGCCCAGAGACTGATGAACAAAAGCTTCCCACAGTGGAGACCCTTGCAGTGGCACACCCAGTGCCACTCTCAGAGGATTCAATACAGAAAGTTCACCAACTAGAATGTTACATTTAAAATATAAAAGAAAAATGTGTTTTATTTGAATAGTTATTTCATTTATCAATGCAGAAATTCAGCCAGTCTACAGAATCCAACACCAGTTAGAGAGGTTTATAAAAACATGGAGGAGTATAGATAGGGTTAATGGTAGGTATCTTTTCCCTAGGATGGGGTGAGAGGGCAGGTGAGAGGAGAAAGATTAAAAAAAAGACATGAGGGGCAAATTTTTTTTTTTTTTTAAACACAGAGAGTGGTTCATGTGTGGAATGAACTTCCTGAGGAAATGGTGGATGTGGGCACAATTACAACATTTAAAAGACACAAGTACACAAATAGGAAAGGTTTGAAGGAATATGGGCCAGGAGCAGGCAGGTGGAACTAGTTTAGTTTGGGATTACATTTGGCATGGTTGGACCAAAGGGTCTGTTTTCATGCTGCATGACTCTATAAGAAAGCAAAATAATGTTTTACTTAAAGTTGTTTCATTGCATTTTTTAGGAATGTAACCACAACTTTAAGTGTGGGCATCCTGTCGAGATATAACAAATATATATTTAAAGCTATTTACTTGATCATTGGCTGAATGAGTTTGCATCGACACCACAAATTGAGGTCCCAAACCTGGAGGGAACATTAGAAAACACCAAATAGAATTTGGATCCCTCCCACAGGGAAAATAACCGAAAAAGAAAACAAAAGTAAATCAGTCCAAACTGTTGCATCATCTTTCAATTTCTGGCTGATGCTTACAGGAATTGCAGCACATATCTTTCTGAATTGATCACCTCTCCATATTACAAGATATGAAACAAGGCATGAGAAAGAAGAAGGAAGTGAAGAAGATAAAATGTGGTACACAAAATTTAAAAGCTTTGATCACATGGTAAGAACTTCATGATACATATTGAGATTCAGTCGAGTACACTTAGCATGATTCACGCAAAGCACTTGAAAGTCTAATGAACAAACCTGAATTGAATGATTCAAAATCAAAGTGTGTATCATACTTGTTGTGTTTAACCTTTTTTGCTTCATCCTCTAAGACCTGATTAACAGCGTCAATTCCAGAGGCAAGGTCATAAGGAGTAAGGTCAAATGAAGCTGATTCTTCACACATTTTTTCCTATGATGAGGAAAGAGAAATGCAGCTTATTTGAAACCTATGGGTATAACACAACCTTCAACTCAATTCAAACTATGTAACTTTAATGCAGAGTTCAGTCTTGGATTTTGATTTGGATCAATTTTATAATTCTGGTAGAACAATATGACATTCAACACACAAATTCACTAAAAACTGAGCAAGAACTTCAGACACTGAAGATCTGAAACAAAAACAGAAATTGCTGGAGAAACTCAGCAGGTCCAGCACTATCTGTGGACAGAAAGCAGTGTTAACATTTCCGGCCCAGTGACCATTCTTCAGATCTGGTCGTAGCTAAGATTAGGTGGTATATATGCTGAACACAGGGAGTTGGTTAGTGGTGGTGATGGAGAGTAGAAGTGAGCAGAAAGGTGGAGACAAAGCTCAGAGAGAGAAAAAGGAAGTTAGGCAATGGCACGGTGGCTCAGTGTTTAGCACTGCTGCCTCACAACACCAGGGACCTAGTTTGGTTGCAGCTTCGAAAATTGTAAGAGGGATGGATGGGGTGAATAACCAAGGTCTTTTCCACAGGGTGGGGGAGTCCAAAACAAGAGGCCATAGGTTTAACTTGAGAGGGGAAAGATTTAAAAGGGACCTAACAGCAAATCTTTTCACGCAGAAGGTGGTGCATGTATGCAATGAGCTGCAAGAGGAAGCGGTGGAGACTGGTATAATTACAACATTTAAAAAGGCAACTGGATGGGTACATGAATAGGAAGGGTTTTGAGGGATATAGGCAAAATGCTAGCAAAGGGGACTAGATTTATCAGGATCACACAGTGATGAGGTGGAGAACACAGCAGGCCAGGCAGCATCAGAGGAGCAGGAGAGCTGATGTTTTGGGTCAGGACCCTTCTTTAGAAATGGCCCATTTCTGAAGAAGGGTCCCGACCCGAAACATCAACTTTCCTGCTCCTCTGGTGCTGCTTGGCCTGCTGTGTTCCTCCAGCTCCGCACTGTGTTACCTCTGACTCCAGCATCGACAGTTCTTATTATCTCTAGATTTATCAGGATATCTGGTGGTAATGGATGAGTTGGGCCGAAGGGTCTATTTCCGTGCTGTACAACTCTATGACTGTCTGTGTGCAGTTTGCACATTCTCCCCGTGTCTGCATGCGTTTCCTCCACATGCTCCGGTTTCCTTCCATAGTCCAAAGATGTGCACATTAGGTGGATTTGCCATGCTAAATTGCCCTTACTGTCTAGGGATGTGCAGGCTAGATAGATTAGCCATGGGAAATGTGGGGTTACAGGGATAGGGTAGGGGTGTGTGTCTGGATGGGATGCTCTTTGGAGGGTCGATGTGGACCCGATGGGCCAGATGGGCCACTTCAACACGGCAGGCATTCATTAGTTCTATGATAGTTGATAGAAAGCCAGGGAAGGAGAAAAGCTGATAATGGGGACAGTGAGTTGGTGAAAATGGGCTTATTGTGCTGAAAGCAGCACATGTCATCAGGGGGCCTGGGATGAGGGGCTGGGTAAATGACATAGAACATGTTCCAACTCTCAAATTATTGAACTTGATATTGAGTCCTGAAGGCCACAGGATGTAGAACATTCTGTCTCCAAAGATGATGCTGATTTTCCAGTTGCCTGCTGCTTCAAAATGCCACTGTGTTCTCTGACCAACATTTCTGTCTCAGGCTTGCTGCAGTGCTCCAGTGAGGCTCAGCACAAGCAGGAAAAACAATATCTCATCTTCCCCTTTGGGATTTTTTTCCATCCCTGGCTTCCCATCAGCCCTTATAGAATTATAGTATGTTAACTCCGACTATTCAGTAGAAGCCATTGGAGTTGAACTCTTCAACCTCAACCCTCTACCCCAGACAACCAACACTTCGATTGCAAGAGATAGGCCTAGAATGATATCGTAAAGGGCTGCACTGAATTTTATCTTCATGAGCTTTCTGTTATCCTTCAATCTGCATTATCGTTGTAACAAAGTTGCTAAGAGAATACATATTTTTACTCAAGAACATATAGCAATATTGTGTAATACACTAACCTTTACATTGGTTAAGGGTAAAGCTTTGCTACTGGTTACTTTTCAAATTGAATTGTTCAAATTAAGTACTAAGCTACATACATGCACATATAAATCCAAAGAATTCTTAGCACTTTGCAGGAACGCCCTTAAATGTGATTGATGCAATACACAAACCTTCACCGTATTTTTACACTTTTGCAAAGACTTTTAAAGAGTATTTATTTTGAAACTTAATTTATAATTTTAAAATAGTTAAATATAAATATCTACTTCTCTTTTTAAGAACTAATACCATACAATACAATTTTACAGCAACAAAATACCCACCACATTGTGCGCTTCATCAAAAATCACTATTGTGCCCCGTAGATCTAGATTGTGAGTTCTGCGACTCTAAGGGAAAACATAAATTAAACAGTTAGCTCAATAATGACTTAGTCAGTAACTAAGCTAGTTTTAAAAACTTACATTGATAGAATAGATCCGTGACCTAGTCAGAGAAATTTGTCCAGCTGTGAACAGTTATTTATGAAATCAACCGATGAAACAGAACTACCTTTCAAGGAAAATGCACAATAGGCTTCTCAATAAACTTGGAAACTTGCAAAATCATAAGTGAGTTCATCAGGCTCCTGGGGTTTCCAACATGTATTCAGCTGTTTTCTGTTTTGATGTCAAAGATTTGCAAGAATGTATCAAGGCAATCCCATGACCCAACTCAATATTGGCAGCAAAAACTGCCTCGGATTGGTTTTGAGACTCTGGAAACCTATTATGTTGAGAACGCACCCAATTTTACGGTGATTGAACAGTAAGAAAACCAATTTTGATGGGAATAATTTTATTGATTGAAATGTAATAACATGCAAGTTGAAAGCTCAGCAGTCTTACTCATGTAAAAATATTTCTTTGGGCATTTTGATAGTTTAAGGGCTGACAAGGCTTGTGAACTCAATATGATAGATGAGACACATTGAGGGGAGTTTCCTCATAGCCTGAAGAATTCACTTCAGCAGGCTCTGCCTAGATAACATCAGCATCTGGCCACCGGTCCTCTGGCCAGTCAGGGAAGACTGGCAGAATGTCATGTTGTAAAGGCATTGTCACTGGACTAGTGAACCTGAGATCAACTATGGCATTGGCAGAATTTGAATTGTACAAAAAAAAAATCTGGAATTAATAAAGTTTATTAATAATCATGAAACCAGTGTCAATTGTCCTAAAAACCTATCTGCTTCAATAACAACTGCCATCCTCTTTTGGTTTGGCATACATGTGATTCCAGACCCACAGCAATGAGCTGACCCTTAAATATCCTTTGAAATGGCCGAGCAAGCCATTCAATTGCATCAAAATTGCTAAAAAAAAAAAAAAAAATCGAATAAAATAAAACTAAAGGAACAAAACTGGACAGGCCACATGGCATAGTTTAGGCACTGGAAAGCTCAACCCCACTGACGCTGCAAAATCCTCCTTAATGACATTAAGAGCTAATACCAAAATTGAGAAAGCCACCTCTCATGGAATTGTATCTTACAATGTCCAGATAACATCACTACCACCCTGCTTATGTCTTGTTCCAGCGACAGGAATAATACAGCAGAGGTGGTAGCACAGTGCTAACTAGTTGTGAGGAAGTTACTCTCGGAGTCAACGTTGACTATGGACCTCATAAATGCCCAGGCATCAGGTCAAATGTGGGCAAACAAAACTACAGCTGATTGCCACGTACTGCCCCTACCTCTGTTAATGAATCAGTGCTCCTTCACATTGAACGTCATTTGGCAGAAGCACCGGGGCGGCAAGGGTACAGAATGTACTCTAGGTGGGGAACTTCAATGTCCATCACCAACTGTGGCTTGTCAGCATGTACTGAGCCAGTCCTAATGGAGACAGCTGCTGGAACTGGGTCAACTGTAGGTGGCAATGGAACCAGCAAGAGGGAATAAACAAACTTGACCTCACCCCCACTAACCTGCCTGCTACAAATGCATCTGTCCACAAGACCAACCATTAGAGATGACTACCACAGTCCTCGTGAAGACAGTCACTTGGAAGATACTTCTGCGGCCCTGTTACATTCAGTTGAGAATGGCAGATGACAATTAAACAACTCAGTGCAGAGGTAGAGTCATAGTCAGAGATTCATAGAGTAATACTGCATGGAAACAGGCCCTTTGGCCGAAACTGGTCCATGCTGCCCACTCAGCTAGTTCCAATTGCCCGCATTTGGCCCATATCCCTCTTAAACCCTTCCCCTCTATGTACCCATCCACATGGTTTTTAAATGCTGCTATTGTGCCTGCCTCAACCATTTTCTCTGGCAACCCATTCCATATACGCACCA
The DNA here is from genome assembly GCF_021869965.1 of Rhincodon typus. Classification (NCBI taxonomy): domain Eukaryota; kingdom Metazoa; phylum Chordata; class Chondrichthyes; order Orectolobiformes; family Rhincodontidae; genus Rhincodon; species Rhincodon typus. The sequence continues at coordinate 33,066,980 of NC_063350.1, forward strand.
CTCTCTGCGTGAAGAAGTTGCCCCTCAGGTCCTTCTTAAATCTTTCCCAAACCTATGCCCTCCAGTTTTCAATTGCCCATCCCTGGGAAAAAGACTGCATGCATTCATCCTATCTACACCCCTTATGATTTTAGGATATGATTAAGAAAGGTAGCAAAGCCAGGGATCTACAGGACAGTGAGCCTGACATCAGTGGTAGGCAAGTTATTGAAAAGGATACTGAGGGACCGGATCAACCAACATTTGGAGAGTCAAGGTCTGATTAGGGATAGTCAATAAAGACACCCCTCAATCTCCTATGTTCCAAGGAATAAAGTCCTAACCTGGCCAACCTTTCCCTGTAACTCAGGCCTACTAGTCCTGGCAACATCCTCGTAAATTTTCTTTGCATACTTTCCAGTTTAACTATGTCTTTCCTATAACAGGGTGACCAAAACTGTACATAATACTCCAAGTGTGGCCTCATCAACAACTCATAAAATGTAACATAACATTCCAAATCTAATACCCAATGCCTCGACTGATGCAAGTCAGCATGCTAAATGCCTTCTTCACCATCCTGTCTACCTGTGACACCACTTTCAACGAACTGTGTATTTGTACTCCTAGGTCCCTTCGTTCCACAACACTCCTCAGGACCTTACCATTTACTGTATAAGTCCTACCTTGGTTTGACTTTCCAAAGTGCAACGCCTCATACTTATCTGTATTGAACTGCATTTGCCAATCCTCAGCCCACTTCCCCATCTGATCAAGATCCCTCCATAATTTTTGATAACCTTCCTCACTATCAATGATACCTCCTAATTTTGTATCATCCGCAAACTTACTAATCATGCCTTGTACATTCACATCCAGATAATTTATGTAAATAACAAAGGTCCTAGCACTGACCCCTGCGGCACACCACTAGTCACAGGCCTCCTGTCCAAGAAACAACCCTCAACCATCACCCTCTGCTTCCTACCATTGAGCCAATTTTGAATCCAATTACCTAGCTCTCCCTGAATCCCATGCTGCCTAACCTTCATGACTAGCCTGCTGTGTGGGACCTTGTCAAAGGCCTTACTAAAGTCTACATAGACAACATCCACTGCCCTGCCCTAATCTATCCTCTTGGTTACCTCTTCGAAAAACTCGAAAAGATTTGTCAGACATTACTTCCTGCACACAAATACATGCTGACTATCCCTAATCAGACCTTGACTCTCCAAATGTTGGTTGATCCGGTCCCTCAGTATCTTTTCCAATAACTTGCCTACCACTGATGTCAGGCTCACTGTCCTGTAGATCGCTGGCTTTGCTACCTTCCTTAAACAATGAAACAACATTAGGCACCCTCCAGCCTTCCGGAACTTCACCAGTGGCAAAAGATGAAGCAAAAGTCCCTGCAAGGGCCTCTGCAATTTCCTCTCTAGCCTTCCAAAAAGTCAGAGGATGGACTTGATCAGGCCCAGGGGATTTATCCACCTTAGTGTGCTTTAAGGCTGCAAACACCTACTCTCTGGTAATATGTGTGCAGTCTAAAACATCTCCATTTGTTTCCCTTATTTCCTTAGCATCCATGATTTTTTTCTCAATAAACACTAAGGAGAAATATTCAATAAAAATCTCCCCCATGTCCTGTGGCAGCATACATCACAGGCCATGCTGATCTTTAAGGAGACCTATTCTCTCCGTAGCCACCTTTTTACTCTTAATATAGCTATAGAACCTCTTGGGATTATCTTTAACTTTACTTGTGAAACCCATCTCATACCCTCTTTTTGTTCTTCTGATTTCCCTCTTAAGGGTGCTCTACACATTTTATAGTCATCTAGGAATTCACTTGAGCCCAATAGTTTAAACCCAATGTATGCCTTCTTTTTCCCGACCAGAGCCTCAACATCCCTCATCAGCCAGGGATCCCTAAACCTGCCAGCTTTTCCCTTCACTCTAACAGGGACATACTGTCACTAGACTCTTAATATCACACTTTTAAAAGTCTTCCATTTGCCAGTCATTCCTTTTCCTTCAAACTGAATCACTTAATCGACCACTACTAGATCTTGTCTCATGGCCCCAAAAATTGGCCCTGCTCCAGTTTAGCACCTTAATCTGTGGACCTGTCCTATCTTATTCCATAACTATGTTAAAACTAGGAGTTATGGTCACTGGACCCAAAATGCTCTCTGACTGACACTTCAGTCACTTGCCTGACCTCATTTCCTAACAGGAGGTCCAGTGTTGCACTTTCCCAAGTAGGACCCTCTACATACTGATTTAGGAAACTTTCTCGGACACATGTGACAAATTCCACACCGTCTGAACCTTTTACACTCTGGGTGGCCCAGTCAATACAGGCGAAATTAAAATCTCCAACCAATACTACTTTATTATTCCTACAGGTATCTGCAATCTCTCTACATGTCTGCTCCTCTGGCTCTTTGGGGGTCTAGAATACAGTTCCAACAGAGTGACCATCCCCTTTTCATTTCTATGTTCTAACCATATGGTCTCATTTGATGAACCCTTAAGAATATCCTCTCTAAGCACTTTTATGTCCTCCTTTATCAGAAGGGCAACTCCCCCTCCTCGCCTACATGTACTTGTTACGCCTGCAGCTTCTGTATCCTGTATTCTAGGTCCAAAATCACATCCATTATCAATGATGGGGTAGCCCAGAACATCAGTGTAAAAGACAAAGCTCGGTTCAAACATTGTCAAAAAGAGCTGAATTCCAGAGATGAGCCGAGACTGACTACCACTGACATCAATGAAATATCCTCAAGCAGAAATGCCAAGTGGATAATCCATCTCGACTTCCTCTGGAGGACCTCAACATCATGGATGCCACCCTTTGGCCAATTCAATCCACCCTGCATGATATAAAGGAAAGGCTGAAAGCACTGGATACCACAAAGGCTACAGGGCCTGACAACATTCCAGTAATAGTGCTCCAGAATTTAGCACTCCCCTAGCAAAGCTGTTCCAGTATAGGTTTTTACATACAGGATGTAGCTGGGCAAATGAATCTGGCCCAGCCAGTTACCACCCCAATAGTAAAGAGATGGAAGGGGTTTATCAACAGATTTCAAGCAGTATTTGCTTAACAATAACCTGCTCAAATGATACCCAGGTTTGGTTCCACAAGGTTCACTCAGCTGCTGACTCATCATAACCTTTGGTTAAACACATACAAAGAGGTGAATTCCAGAGGTGAACTGTGATTGATTTATCCTTGACATCAAGGGCACATCTGAATGAATGCGGCATTAATAAGCCCCATCTTGAACAGGATCTTTAGTTAAATAAACCTAGCATGGGTTACAAAGACTCGTCTGGATATGTATTTATGAGACTACCGCAACTGATGGAATGGAGAAGAGACCTGGGAAGGCTGATCTCTACATTTCTCCCCATTAACTGCTAGTCCTGCTGCAGCGAAACAACCTCTCCTAAGGGCAAAAGGAAGAGTTAAATCTCTCCGATGAAGCAAACATAGATGTAGTCACCCAAGGAAGTCTGCAGCAAAATTACAGCCCCTCCAACCTGGTGATGATGCACCAAGGATCAAGGGTCTCAGGAAGGCAACGACAGGGGAGTGACATAATTTTCAGATGGCAAACCCCACCTTGTGTATCCTGGTTCTCCTCAAAACAACCTTGCACATGTGCATATTCCTCTTTTTGCAGGTACCTCATGTCCCCATCTGAGCAAAAGCACCTATTATCTCTCTTACTCTATTGCTCCCTCACATGCACACATTACAGTCACCTTCCAGAAGGTTGTTCTTTCATTCCACCTCAGGGAGAGGCAGAGACTTAGGGGCAGTTCTCCAGTGATAGGCACCATGATGCTCATTGGCAATGCATGTCCAACTGGTCCACTGGGAATGAAGTCTTTTTCTAGAAGGCTGCCAATGTCATCAATGATCTGCTGTGATGAAGTGAAGTTGGTCTATGTTACAGAGATGGAAACAAACAAACAGTCTGCCCTAACCACAACTTGACTCAATTTGGAAGCCCATCTCAGAGTAAAATGTGACACCAAGGGTGCAAACAGACTAACTTTATCTGACTCAACAAGGTGTGGAGCTGGATGAACACAGCAGGCCAAGCAGCATCAGAGCAGGAAGGCTGACGTTTCGGGTCTAGACCCTTCTTCAGAAATGGGGGAGAGAAAGGGGGTTCTGA
>NC_063350.1:33071554-33084719 GCF_021869965.1 Rhincodon typus
GGGGCTTGAGGTGGGAGGAGGGGATAGGTGGGAGGAAAGACAGGTTAGGGAGGCGGGGACGAGCTGGGCTGGTCCCCATCTCCTACCTACTAACCTCATCCCGCCCCCTTGACCTGTCTGTCCTCCCTGGACTGACCTATCTCCTCGCTACCTCTCCACCTACACTCACCTTTACTGGCTCCATCCCCGCCTCTTTGACCTGTCTGTCTCCTCTCCACCTATCTTCTCCTCTATCCATCTTCTATTGATTTCAGAAAGCCCTTCCCCTCCCCCATTTCTGAAGAAGGGTCTAGGCCCGAAACGTCAGCCTTCCTGCTCCTCTGATGCTGCTTGGCCTGCTGTGTTCATCCAGCTCTACACCTTGTTATCTCAGATTCTCCAGCATCTGCAGTTCCTACTATCTCTGAAACTAATTTAATTTAACTGTTGTTTTAGACAGAGATGGAGTCAGTAGTGAGGGGACGGAGTTTAGCGAGGGAATGGAAGACAATAACAATAGACATCAGATAAGCAGGCCAACAATTTGTTAACAGTGGAGAATTCAAGAGAGGAAAAGTAAGATAGAGCTGGGTGTTATCAACATATATCTGAAAATTAACGTGGTGCTTTTGGATGATGTTGCTCAGAGGCAGTATACAGACGAGAAACAGAAGATGTCCAAATATAAATATTTGGAAGACACCACAGGTAATGCGTATTGAAATCTTAGCATTTAGACCAATTTACATTATTCGTTAGTATTGTTTCTAAATTTGCAACAAGTGTCTCATTTTTGACGTTAGTATGTTTAAATATAAAATTGTTTCTGAAGTACATTTTAAAAAGATTAAAAAAAAAAGAGATGTTCCAGTGAATGTACTGGGTAGAGTGGTCTCAGAAACAATAACATTATGATTTTTTTTCAACTCGCAAAATCAAATAAAAAGGATATAATCTAACATGCTTCTTTATCTAAAATGAATGATATTTTGCATTACTGCATGAATATTTAATGTGATTCAGAATCTAAGCTTTTAAATTTATCAAAACACTGCAGTACGGAAACCCATAACAAAATGACAAAGAAATTACATAAATGCTCTTTCAACATTACCTTTGGATCAAGTAAATAGTTGTATGGCATGAAGATTACTTCAGCATTCTGCTTCAGAGCTCGAGATAAATAATAAGGACAAACCCTGTTCAAAATGAAGTACCAAGAAAGATTAAGGCACATGTTCTGTGAAGAAACTCAAATTATGCAAGACTGTACTTGACGCATATTGTCAAGCACATTTATAAATAGTCTCACTTCAAAATGCTGCCACCCTGGGTATTAATTGATTTCTTATTTCTAGAAAGATAAATTTGTCAAAATACATGACAGTGGTTGGCTTTCTTTCATTTTCCATTTTATTTTCCCACAGACTGCATTCAGGAGGTTTGAAAATCTGCTAAAATGATATCCAATGTGTCTGAAGTTCGTTGGGCAAAGGGTTAAAGTTTAGAATTATGTGTATTATTCCAAAATCCTTCTCTTCTGAAAATGACTGATTATAAATTATTAAGATTCCAACCATTACATTTTCGGGCTAGACATCTCAATGTTTGACAACTGAGGGTATTTACAATTATTTAAAAAAATCTTCCAGGGTAGGTCACTTACATCTTCAAACATGTCTAAGCATTAAGCACATGATCTACTACTTCAGCAACCACCTACATCAATGAATTTATTGGTGTTCGTCAGTTACTTGAAACAAGGTTAAAATATGCCAAAACGAACATATTGGTTCAATGAAAATTTATAACTCTTGCATTTTTATAGCACACTAGTGCTGTGACAGGCTGATTTTAAATTAGATCTTGCACATATACAATCCATTCATGTCTCAGAAGCAACTTTCTCGCATCACGAGCAACATATGAGTGTCTTGTTATTTAATTAAGCTGGTTTCAAATAGAAGATTGGAGTTAAACAAAGCACTTCCTGAAGAAGGGTCTAGACCCGAAATATCAGCTTTGCTGCTCCTCTGATGCTGCTTGGCCTGCTGTGTTCATCCAGCTCTACGCCTTGTTAACTTAGTAACTTTCAGTGTATTTAGAAATTAATGTTGCACTTTCACAAAAGCATATTTAATGCTATTCCTTGCTGCTGTGTTCCTTATATCCATTCTACCTATTCACCTCTTTCCAATCAGAAGTCTGATCGATGCAAAGTGAAAGTGCCCCAAGGTTTTTCCAACACTGAGTGGTATCTAAATGTCAGTTGTTCATCTTGGTTTTATAAGCAATTTAATTCATCCAAAGCTATCTGTAATAAACTATAAAAACAGTACGTAAAACATGTAAAAGATAGTTAAAGCCAATGTATTTCCTTCTATTTAACCAACATTTAACTTCTTCAAACTTGCTCTCACAGGAAACCAAGTACAAGAACTAAAAGTAAATATTCAATTGCTGTCCAGAAGTTTGTTTTTGGGTGTGGTTTTGGCAGAAGGGAAACTAAGTCAGATATCCAACATCAGTTTGTTTACACACTGCAATGTGAAGTAAAGTCAGACAAACACTAAAACATTTTTCTCAAAACATAACCTCCTTCCTCGACCAGCTGTAACAACTGCACTTACCTAGTTTTATTCTGATCTAACCAGTGGTAGCCAGAGCAGCCCCTGTGGTGGCTTCTCATCCCACTCTGCTAGTGTGCCTCAACAATCTAGCTTTGTGCAACAGAAGATTGCCATTCCCATAGAACCCCATGGCAGTGTCATCTGAAAACATATGCAAAATTACATATTTGCATTTCAACACCTTGCTCGACTTCACCGTTCACTCTTGACCTCTGCAGGGTTTCCAACTTGTTAGCCTGTTTGGTTGGCATTCAGTGCAAATTTCCTCCTACTAAATATTGGGAAGGCCAAAGCCATTGTCTTTGTTCCCTGCCTCAAAATGATTCCGGCAAGATGGCAACAGAGCAGGATGCTCCACCTGGAACTCTTCTGCTCTGCCTGTTCCTCTTTCTTTTTTTTTAAGCAGACCTGGAGGAGCACCAGAGGAAGCGAGTCCCAGAGGAACGTCAGAGGAAGTGAGTCCCGGAGGACTGCAACTTAGCTTGGTGCAGCTGAGGCCGGTGCAGAGCGGACTGGAGGCTTGGAGCGGAGCAGGACAGTAGTTGGACTGGGGTCTGGTGCAGGCGGTCAGACCACGTGCTGAACTGCTGCTATTTGAAATTCTTTATCAGATAGTAATGTCAATCCTTTAAATATGTTATAACTATCTTATTTCTAAATTATTTTTTAGACACTGAAAGTAATGCTACTGGGTTGCAGATTTGCTTTCCGAGCCGGTGTGTTTGATCACTGACGTTTCATCACCCTGCTAGGTGACATGGTCAGTGCACCTCTGGTAAAGCTTCATTAGAGGCAGCCATTGTGAAAACTTTTCACTATACTCCTATACTTCTGTATTGGAGTACACATGACGATAAAGGATATTCTAATCTATTCTGTTCTAAAAGCATCCCTCACCAGGCCAATGTCTGATGTTGAACCAGACTGTTTAGAACCTGTGTCTTATCTGACCTAGAGATAATCATGCAACACCAGAACCTAGGCAGACTGTTTCCAACCTTGTAACATCATTACCTCCATTGTCACTTCAGTCCATCTGCTGATGAAATCCTTATTCATTTTTTGGCTACCTCTAAAAGCAACTAATTCAATACACTCTTAAGCTAGCACGTTCTGGGAAGTTAAACTCGTTGAAAATTTTGTCTACATGCTAATTCACGCCACCTTCCATGACCTGGTATGAATACTCCAGTGCTACACTGGCTCTTGGTTCAACAATGCTGCAAGTTTCAGATCCTACAATGGTCTTGTCTCTTCCCACTTTTAACTTCCTCCAGGCCTAGAGAAGCGTTAGATATTTGCACACTTCCAACTCTCACATGGCAGCACTGCCAGCTCCTCAGGTGGTACTTTAGTACACAACCAGCAGCTATTCTCCCACAGTTAACACTTTACTGGGTACATTCAGGCCAACAGCTTGTGGCTGAAAAGTGACACTTCAGCACAGAAGGAAAGACAGGCAGCTCACAGCTGTAGGAAACACCAGAGCAAATGTGAAAGAGGTGGGACAGAACATGAATGTGCATAGCATAGTGCTGTGGTGGTGCACATACCAGCAGCTACCCCAGCAAGTATAAGGCATGTGCATGAAGAGAATAGCAATGTTTCTAGGGAAAGGGGAGTCATGCTTCGTGGAGCGAGTGTGGACTCCAGTCAGTCAGAAAATTGAGCCAACGCAATTCTACGGAAGTGTGCCATTTCAGTCAGGGAATTCGGAATACCAGATCAGCAGTAGGCCACTCAGCCTAGTGAGCATGCTCAACTATTCAATACAATCATCCACTTCAATGCCTTTTTCCAACATTTGACCCATAACCTTTTAGGTCACTGTACGTAGAAAGCCTTCAATCTCTACTTTAAATATACTCAATAACTGAGCTTCACAGTCTTGTAGGGTACAGAATTCCAAAGATTCACAACCATGAGTTTAAAAATTGGTCAGCTCTATCCTAAGTGGCTTCCCCCTTATTATTAAACAATGTCCCTTCATTCTAGACTCTCAACCAGGGTAAATATCATAGGTACATCTACTGTGCTGTACCTTTACTTGGTAGGTTTCAATGAAACAAACCCTTGTTTTTTTCAAACTGTGGGGAATACAGGCTGGGTTTCTTTTTAAACAATCACAGACGCATGATAGAATCCCTACAGTATGGAAGCAGGCCATTTGGCCCATCCAGTCCACACCAACCCTGTGAAGAGCATCCAACTCAGATCCAGCGCCTCTACCCTATCGCTGTAGCCCTACATTTCCCATGACTAACCCACCTAGCTTGCACATCCCTGGACACTATAGTCAATTTAGCACGGCCAATCCACCTAGCCTACACATCTCTGGACTGTGAAAGGAAACCAAAGCACCCAGATGAAACTCACGCAGACACGGGGAGAATGTGCAAACTCCACACAGAACAGTCACCCAAGAGTGGAATCGAACCCAGGTCCCTGGCGCTGTGAGGCAGCAGTGCTAACCACTGAGCCACCTTGCTGCCCCTTTCATGAAAACAATGTCTCTTCAGAGAACAGCCGAACCATCCCAGGACCAATGCTGGTGAACCTTCATTACACTCTATCTATGGCAATAATATTCTTCCAAAGGTAAAGGGTCCAAAACTGAACACAGTACTCCAGCAAAAGTTCCATTACAACCAAAATCCTACCAACGTTGGGAGCAGTAGCATAACGATAATTAAACTGGTATAGTTACTAGTCTAGCAATCCAGAAACCCAAGCCAATGCTCTAGGGACATGGATTTGAGTCCCATTATGGCAGATGGTGAAATGTGAAATTATAAAAGATCTGATCTAATGGTGACCATCAATTGTTGTAAAAACCCATCAGACTCACAAATGTCCTTCAGGGAAGGAAATCTGCCATCCTTACCTTGTCTAGCCTACATATGACTCCAAACCCACAGGGTGACCCTTAACTGCTCACTGGCAGTTAGGGATGAGCAAAAAAAAAAAAAAAAAAAAAATGCTGGCTAGACAGCAATGCCCACATCCCATGAACAAATAAATTGCCAGCTGCACGTACATATTCACCTTCAGTGATTTATTGTTGAGGACACCCAGGTCCTTTTATACAGCTACCCTTCCCAAATTCTTAATGTTTAAGACAACCTCTGTACATCTGCTCTTAATACGAAAGGGATAACATTTCATCTGCCATGTTCTTGCCCACTTACTAGGTCTTTCCAAATATCCTTGAAGTCACTTTGCATCTTCTTCAGCGCAACAACTGCAACTTAGCTTTGTATCATCCACAAACGTGGAAATATTACATTTGGTCACCATATCTAAGATTTTAGAGTAGATTTGTAGCTCGGGTTGTGGATGTTGTGGTTGGTTGGCTCGCCGAGCTGGTTCATTGTTCCATAAACGTTTCATTACCCTGCTGGGTAACATCATCAGTGCAGCCTCCAATGAAGCGCCATTGTGTATTCCCGCCTGGTTTTTAAACTCTGGAGTCTGTTGAGCTGGATTACCTCACTTCCAGTTTTCCTTCACAATGGAGCGTATATTGGGTCGAGTTCTAGGTGTTTGTTGATGGCTTTCTTCGTGTAGTACCAGGCTTCGAGGAACTCCCGTGCTTGTCTCTGCTTTGCTTGTCCCAGGATCTTGGTGTTATCCCAGTCGAATTGGTGGGTCTTCTTATCCATGTGGATGGAGATGAGTGAGTATTGGTTGTGTCTTTTTGTAGCCAATTTATGTTCATGTACCCTTGTGGTTAATTTCCTTCCTGTTTGTCCGACGTAGTGTTTGTCACAGTCTCTGCAGGGAATCTTGTATATGACATTGGTCCTGTCCGTAGTGGGTAGTGGGTCTTTGGTTCAGGTGAGCAGTTCTCGTAGGGTTGATGAGGGTTCGTGTGCTATTCTGATGTCCAGTGGTCGTAGGAATCTTGTGGTAAGTTCCAATGTGTTCCTGATGTAAGGTAGCGTGATGAGCGCTGTCGGGGTGTGTGGTATCTTCCTGGTGTGGTTCATTTAGTAGGCATCTTCTGAGCCAGTTTTTCGGGTATCCATTGTCCTTGAACACCTGGAAGATACTCTTCTTCTTCTCGGCGTAGCTCTGTGCTGCTGCAGTGTGTTGTTGCCCGTTTAAATAATGTTCTCACGCAGCTTTATTTGTGTGTGTTAGGGTGGTTGCTGTTGAAATTCAGTACTTGGTCACTGTGTGTGGCTTTCCTGTGTACCTTCGTTCGGAAATCCCCATTTGTCCTGTGCTCTACCATGACGTCCAGGAATGGGAGCTGTTTGTTCTTCTGCTCCTCTCTGATGAATCTGATTCCAGTGAGGGTGTTTTTTATTGGTTTGTGTCTCTCCTCTAGTTTGGTCCGTTTAATGATGACAAACGTGTCGTCTACATAGCGTATCCATAGTTTTGGTTGGATTAGCAGAAGGGCCGTACTTGTCAGTCTTTGCATCACCGCCTCGGCTATTAGTCCGGAGATAGGTGATCCCATGGGTGTCCAGTTGATCTGTTGGTATACTTGGCCATTGAAAGTGAAGTGGGTGGTGAGGCATAGGTCCAGTAACTTCAGCATGTTGTCTGTGGAGATGGTTTCACTGGGGTCTTGTTCTTGCTCTAGTAGTGCTGTCATTGTCATTGTGACTAGGGCAGTTACATCAAACGATACTGTGGTCTCATCGTCATCTATCCTTATGTCTTTGATGGAACTGAGGAACTCTTGGGCTGAGTGGATTGAGTGGGGTTACTTGTTGACGAGGTGCCTTAATCTCCTTTGTAGTTCCTTGACTAATCTGTGTGGTCGCCATATTCATACCATTGATATATATTGCAAACAGCTGGAGCTCAAACATTGATCTTTGTGGTACACCATGACTCGCAGCCTGCCAAGGGTAGAACGACCCATTTTCTCTGGTTTCTGCCCTTTAGACATTCTTTAATGTATGGCAGCACACACATAGGTAATAATTTTGCTTATCAATCTTTGGTGGGAAATGAAAATCCAAGTATATTATACCCACCAACTTCTCTCCATGAATTCTGTAAGTAACATCCTCTACTTGTACCAACAAGTTCAACAAACACGATTTCCCATTCACATTCCTATGCTGACTATACCTACTTGGATGATTATTATCGAAATGTCCACTAATTGCATCCTTGGGTCATGGTCAGTGATGGCAATCAGGCAAAACCAGTCTGGGCCTTATCAGCCCATCACTGGGGCGGGCCATGCTGCAAAAGATGACCCATGGTTGGTTGGGGTGGGTGGGGGGCATGTAAAGACTGGAGGGGTTCAAATATCAGTTCACAGCACTGTCAAGGATACAGTTAGTTGAATTTTGCGGATTGGCCTCCTCTTATTCAATGGCTGAGAGAAATGTGATAGTGATGGGGAATAATTTGAGATATTTTCCAATGAGGAACCATGATAGGCAGTGAGATGGGTCCTAGCACCACATCAGTGGAGAAGTCAGTCTGGTCCTAAAAATGGTGGTCCTGTGGGGGCAGAGGGTGCGCCAGACAATGACCATCACCCCTTGAAATTTAGTGGGATTACCATCACTGAATTCCCTCTTGTCAATATTCCAGAGATTACCATTGGCCAGAAACTAAACTGCACCAGCCATATCAATACAGTGGCTACAGTATGTCAGAGATTAAGCTCTGCAGTAGATAACTCATCTCTGGACTTCCCAAATCCCATCCACTATCTTCAAGGTACAAGAGTGTGCTGGAATACTCTTCACTTGCCTGGGCAAGTGAAACTCTAACAACACAACAGACCTGACACCATCCAAGACAAAGCAGCCACTGATTGGCATCACATCCAAATATTATCTAGACCACTGATGCTCAGCAACAGCAGAACATATAATTTACAAATGCACAACAGAAATTTACCAAGGCTCCTTAGACAGCACCTTCCTAAACCTCAACCTTTACCATGCAAAAGGTCAAGAGCAGCAGATACCTGGGAACACCAGCACCTGCAATTTTCCCTCCAAGCCACTCCACCATCCTGATGTGGAAATATATCGCTGTTCCTTCAGTATCACTGAGTCAAGATCCTTGAATTCCCTCTCTAATGGCACTGTGAGTGCACTTGTACCAGATGAACTGCAGCAGTTCAAGAAGGGAGCACACCACCACTTTCCTAAGGGCAGTTAGGGATTTGCAATGAACACTGGCCCAACGAGCAAACCCAACATCTCCTGGATGAATATTTAGTTTTAAAAGTCCAACCTGTCACAGAGATGCGTCAATCTGGCAGTGTGGTAGTATCCCTGCCTCTGGACCTGGCAACCCAGGTTCAAATCCCACCTGCTTCCAATGTGCATGATAACATCTCTGAACAGGTTGTTTAGAAAATAACCTGCCTGAACAGGGCAATTAATATATCTTTTCCTCCCATCCAATTCTGAACTGCTCCCATGAAGAACTGATTGAGAGCACAATGTGCCCAAATGGCACCTTGCGATCACTCAGGACAACAAGAGCCAATGCAGCAAGGCACATTCACTCAATTACTCATCTACCCACAGCTCCCCAAACGTGGCAACACAAGTAGACAAGGTGGTAAAGAAAAGTATAGGCATGCTTGTCTTGGATTGGCTGAGGTATTAACTATAAAGTTGTCAGGTAATGTTGTAGCTGTATGAAATTTCAGTTAGGCCACATTTTGAGTACTGTACAGAGTTTCGGTCTCCACACTAAAGGAAAGATGTAGAAGCTTTGGAAAGAGTACAGAAGAGGTTTGCCAGAATATTGCCTAGATTGAAGTGTATCAGCTATAGAGAGAGGTTGGACAAACATGGATTGTTTGTACTAGTGTCAGAGGCTGAGGGACAACCTGATAGAAGTATATAAAATTATGACAAGCATGGATAGGGTGGATAGTTGGAGTCTCTTCCCCACGACAGAAATATCAAATACTAGGGAGCATAGGTTTAAGGTGACAGATTGAAGGTTTAAAGGAGACGCGAGAGGAAATTTGTTTTCTTTTACACAGAGGGTAGTAGGTGTCTGGAATGTGCTGTCAGAGGAAGTGGTAGAAGCAGATACCATAGCAACATTTAAGAGGCATTTAGACAGACACATGAACAGATAGAGAATAGAAAGATACAGACTATGTGCAGGCAGATGGGATCAGTTCAGAATAGCATCATGGTCAGCACAGGCACGGTGGACTGAAGGGCCTGTTCTTGTGCTGTACTGTTCCATGTTCTACATCAGATAAGCAAGGTGTGAATGGAAGGTAAGGTCTTATAATGGTCTCTATCACAAGGACAAAGAATTTGTTAAACCAGTGGGATTGAAGGGAGAAAAGTTGTGCGGATCTGATGGCCTATAGCCAGGGGTTTAAAGGAAGTGGCTGCACTGATAGTGGAGGCATAGGTTCAAATATTCCTGAACTCTTTGGATTTGGGGACGGATAGAGCAGATTGGAAACCATTAATGTGACACTCCTATTCAAGAAGGGTGGGAGATAGCAAGCAGGAAACTACAGGTCAGTTAGCCTAAGATCCGTCATTAGAAAAATGCCTATTTACTTCATTAGAAAAATCCATTATTAAAAAAGAATGAACAGGACATTTCGAAAAGCTTAACACAACATGTCAACATTCTGCTGTGAAAGCAAAATGAACTTTGACAAATTTGCTGGAGCTGTTTGAGGATGTAACAAGCAGAATAGATAAAGTGGGGCAGGTTAGTACAGTGTATCTGGATTTTCAGAAGATATTCCATAAGGAGCCACATAAAATGTTATTGTACAATAGAGGAGATCCGAGTTTTGGGGCTAATGTATTAACATGGGTTGAGAATTACTTAACACAGAAGTCAGAGTCTCAAGATTAATTTTCTTTCAAGTTGGAAAGACATAATTAGTTGAGTGCCACAAGACAGTTCTAGGGCCTCAATGATATACCAACTGCATTAACGACTTGGAGGAGGGGACAGAGTGTAATGCATCCAAACCTGCTGACAGCAGGATAAGAAATAAAGGCAGAGGTCAATCTAGTAGCTCTTCGAGGTCCTACATCTGCAAAGGAACAACCACAGAAGACAACACAGACAACTGCAGCTGTAACAACAACAGCTACTACCAGAGGAGAGCTCTTGTGTTGATCAGGATCTACACATTTATGTAAAAATTACAGAGCTAGTGCAGATGACGACTCAGGACATCACAATCTATCGTGTCACACCTATACCAGTTGCTGGATAAGGACTTGCACTACAAGGACTGGGTGGCAATCCCATCTAGATCACCCGAAAGGGAGCAGCTGGCTTTAAATTTCTTTGCCAGTGGATTTTTTTTCAGGTGGACCTCTGTGGCATTTCAGTCTTTATTTCAGAACTGCATCTGGAATGCCACTGATGCTCTCTTCACAAGAGTTCACCGATTCTTCTCTTTACCCCTTGACACACAGAGCAAGGCAAGGAGAACATGAAGATTCTCAGCCATCACTGGCTTCCCACAGGTGCATTGGGCAATCGATTGCACCTAATTTGCCATCAGCAGTGTCCAAAAAAGAAAAGGATTCCGCTCCCTTAGTACGCAATTCATTTGTGTCAACAACTGCACATCTGTACAGGATATCCAGGGAACTGCTATGACTCATTCATTCTGGACCACTGTCAAGTGCCAGCCTCTTTTTAAAGGTCCTCAATGTATACAAAAGATTGGGCCTTCAACTGTTCGTCTTCCACATCTCGCAGGTGACACCTCTGTTGATTCCTCAAACTGCCACAAAATTACAAGGCTGCCCACAATTCCCTGATGACCATTATGGAAAGGTCTGTAGGCCTCCTGAAGATTAGGTTCCAATGCCTGAAGCAGTCAGGTAGTGTCACACAGTATACTCCTGACAATCACCAGATTGTGGCCCCAGGTCTAATCTAGATAGAGGACATAGTGAGGTGGAAGTCTGCTTGCTAGAGGGGGGTGCAGGGGAACATCTCACCAGTGCACACTCACAGAGTTCATAGTCTTCCTGTCGAGGCAGTGCTGATATAGAGGGGCTTTGGCGCAGGTGTCTTTTACAGTTGGAAGTCCTGGGCGCCACCAGTGTCTTTAGAAAAGAGAAAGAATCGGCTGGTAAAGATGCTGAATAGCTTCTGCAAGAACAATATAATTGCCTTTGTGCACATCTAAAAGGAGCAGAGCACAATAATGTTTAATGGTTGCTGTCCCACTGGCGTCCTCACATTAGCAGAGAAATGCTCCCAGTCTTCCCCAGCCAGCGTAATAGCCCTATCTTCAAAGGGGATGAGGATCTTCATTCCTGGTAAAAACTCCATACCACATGGTGAAGTGTTCTCACCGAGTGGGAAGTGCACATCGCAGGAAGGGCTGGTAACTTGGCAGGCATGAAGTGGGTGTGAGCCCTTGAATGTACATCATGCATGTGATACTGAGGTTGGTAGACATGTGGTTTTGTGAGATGCCTGTGCAGTGTCAGAGTTAGACCCAACCCGCGTAAGTAAGAGACGACAGAGGAGAGGTGGCATCACTTTCCCTTGCGGTGTGCAGGATTTTGGCTATTTTTCTGCACTGCTGTCATGGGGGCCTGTGGCACTAATGTGTGATCTCGAGCAAGGCTGAACAGGTCCGAAGCAATGCTCTCCTAACGTGGTCCACACAGAAACAGGGCAGGTCTTCTTTCAGTCGCTTCATCCAGTAACATCTGCAGGGCAGCAGTACAGCTCGGAGCCACCCGAGATTTCTCGGCAGACATTGGAGTTTCTATACAGTGAATGCCACAGGCTGAGGGGATGATCCTGGCTTGCAGCATATGAAGTGATGTTCAGCTGGCATTTAAACAAGGGTTCCAGAACCTTCAAGCCACAGAATCCCACCAGAGGTGAGAAGGTCTGGTTCAGCTTCCAATAATTTGCCAAGTAAATTACGCAACCTCTCATTTGGGTAGATAAGGGAGAATAACATGTGAAACATTTGATTCCGCAAGATCTCTCATCTGGGGCAATGGCACCAGCCAATACACTCAACACCATACTTTAAAATGGAAAATTCTACTCATATACATTTCGTATGTAATACTTCCATGTGACACACTGAAGTATGATGGATGTATCCAACAGGATAACAAGAATAAAATACAAACCATGGTCTTTTCACAACGTTCTGTTTTTCAAAGACAATGGATTTTGCCTCATCTACCAACGTCTTCTCAACATAGTAAAGGGCTCCCCCCCCCGCCCCCAAGGCAATACCCTCTGCAACCTTGTATTCAGAGAAACATTTTTAAAAAGGAGTATCTTCTGAAAACACCTACTGCCATTGACAAATTATACTTGTGTTTGTTGCCACTTTTAACAAGATCTTCTACATCAAGAATGGTCTGCGTAAATTCCTTTTCTGTGCTCTTTTCTGAAATAAGAGATAAAGTCTGAGAAATCCATCATGGACATGCACACTACAATAACATTACTGTCATTTAACAGAGAGTAGGCAACCAGCAACTAATAAAATCTTTAATTCTTGAGATGAATTTAATTTGAGAAAGTACTTTGCCTTATTTATTGTCACACAAAATGACTGTGCATCTTGACACAGA